>NC_044329.1:2111018-2468518 GCF_007399415.2 Gopherus evgoodei | reverse complement strand
ATTTTTAAACCGCTGCAACTCTGCCAGCTCAAGACAGATTTTCAACAGATCACCAAGAGACCCTTCTACAACCAAGGGACTATCTTTCAGCTAAATGTCAAGTTGATTCACCCAAACCACTGATGCCCCAGAGATGCTTATAGCAAGGTCACAACATTTATTTTGGCCATATTCAAAAACTGCGTAACGGATTTTGCTCAAGCTTTCTGATAAGATTCACACCTTGACTCTGAATAAACATGAAAATTTTCAACCCAAAAAGCTAAAAGTTTGATAAAATTATAAGTGTTTGGAAAAGGCCTTTTAGAACAGAAATGCTTAGGCAACCATAACCATAGCTCGTTACACGTATACATTACTGAAATTTGCAGAGCTGGATGTGAATTCATTTTGCTGGCCTATATTTATATTGTCAAAAAAAATTTTTTAAGGAATCTTCAGCTAATTCACCAAGTAAGAAATGGTTTCTGCACACCACCCTGTACAGTGGAATGAGACTCACCTAGCTGTCTATGTGTCTAGATTATTATACAGTACCTATGACCACAGTTAGCTAAAGACCCCACAGAGAAAACCATGCCATAACTTGCCGACGGACTAATTTCTTCCCTGCGTCCCCTGATGCAAACAGGACAGTGTTGAATCAATAGAACAACAGAGGTTTTCCTCCTCTCTTCTTCTCCCTTCACTTTCCTTCTTTTTTCCCCATCTATCTGGCTGGTTCCATTGTGGCTATGGTAAAGCCAAATCAAAGTAGTACATTTTGCAGAGAGTAAATACAATAAAGGTGACAGGAATGCCATTGACTTGACTCTTCAGAAACAAATAGAAACAGTTTGCAATTTGATAATTTTGCTTTCCCATTACTATTCTTTTCCAATTTTTGCAAAAATTCTGCTCTGAATGTATTGGTGGGAGACTCATCTGACAATCTGGGGACTAGTGTTTTTCTCATTTATCTGCCAGACCTCATGACACTTCTACTTTGGACTGTCCATCCTTGGATTTTAAAGCACTTACCCCCATTTTAACTGTTATCATCTCAAAGAGTTACTACCCCAATTTAAGGAACAAACTGAGACACCCAAAGTTACTGTGAGTCTGTGTCAGAGACAGAAATACAACCCAGATCGGCGTTCCAAATCCTGTGACGAAACCACAAGACTCATCTGGCCCTTCCCCTGCATGTCCACCAGTCTAAGAGCAACAGAGCCACTATCCTTAGATATCTAGGTTTGAGAAGCTTTTAATTAGCAGGCTAATTTGGATCAACTAGGCACTAACCAAACTAAAATTAGGAAAATACGCCTTTATTTTATATTTCTGATACATTACATTGAGAGTTCACTACATCACATGACTCCAGGAACAAAATGAAGACCATATCCATGACAATGCAATACTTTAGCAAAAGTATAACCCAAGTTCCATAGCACCATCTCCCTCCTAAGATTTATGCAGTGTGGGAGAGCTGGAGCAACAAAACCCTTGTTTCTAATAGGGAAGGAAGAGGTGGGGTCAGATGGTGAGCCTGCGACAGAAATCTCTCAGGACAATTAATAACCAGCATCAGAGAGGTTATTGAAGAAGCTGTGATGGGCAGAAGGTGCCTTTACGCAATACTTCAGAAACCACCAGCATGATAAATAAAATACAGCATGAGACTTATAGAGATTTAGAGTCACACTGGGAACAAAGAGTCCTTGGCAGGTGAGAAAAAATACCTTTTGGGAAGTAACTGAAGTTTGGAAATCTTTCCCTAGGATGGTAGCAGACGCCATGTTATCAAACTCAATCTATCTATTTTTATTCCATGCTTATTACCGTGGTATCCAAGATCCATTGTCATTTGCCCTTCTTTGTGACTGGAAAAAAGGGTAAACAGGTGGCAGGCAGAAAATTTTAAAAAAAAGAAAAAAAAAGGACTCCAAGACAGATTTTAGGCATATAAACCCCACTCAATTAGACCTGAATAGGACACTTCTTACTCGTACTGCTTGAATAATTTTTCACATGTCTTTTGCTCATCTCCTCTGAGAAAATGTGTGATTTTAAAACCACTGTGGTTGCGGAGAGGGGAAAGGAGAAATAGGGTGAGCATTACAGAAGATGTTGCCCCCATCAAATGAAAGTCTTTGAGCGAATTACGGTCTGACTAGTTTCTTTTTTAAGATACATCAAGGCATTTCAGTATGTGTCAATAAAAGCCCACCTGGAGGAAGAAATTACAGAGCAGTGGAAAGAATGCCAAGATTACTCAAGTCTTTGTGTTTTCACTTGTTTTAAATCTGTGTGTTGTTAAAACAAATGTAGAAATTAGCCATATGGGAACTGAGTTTTGGTACAATATCTTCATCTGTCACCACATTTGGAAAAAAAAGCAAGCACATGGCACAACAAGATCACTGGTATTCAGTCATGGAAAGAGGGTAGAAACAGCACACAGGAAAACAATGCTGAACATATGCATGGGATTCTGACCTCTCCACATGGCGACTAATGATTATTTCGTCATAAATACAGACACTAAAATAGATTGAAAGGGGTATATTTTAAAGGTCTTCTTACAGTAACGATATAAAAAGGTAGCTCACGTCTCTTGCTAGGACAACCAGCACTTAAACTCACTGTAGCCTACCCAAACGAAATGAAACCATACACCTAATTTTGAATTCAAACCTTAGACCCAATGCATGTAAGACAGGGGTTTAATAGCTTTCCAAACTCTCATTTGGCCTCAGTTATACAACCAGCTGACACTGAAAATAATTAATGCCCTTTAGGACTCACATCTGCTCCTATAGTTCCATGTCAAGATTTTTAATTGGGCTATTTTGGCATTTGGAGACAATGGCAAGGAGAAATAACCTTTCTTTAATATTTCTAAGGTCAGAAGTTAGTCCTGCCAAAGGTCATCCTTCAGGTTCACAAATGAGTCATTTGTATCACCTAATGCAATCTATGACTTGCAAATTGCACTTGGATATGTTATAGCGCATTAATTAGTCCATGGAAGGAATACCGAATTCATCATTACTGGCTGGCGCTTGTGCAGGCGTGCCAATACTTGTTTTGGTGGGTTGCAGTAGCTGATTATATTACATAGTCTCCTTCTAAGAGTAGCCTTTAAAACCAAGAATTGTTTGCTGTTCAGAAAAGTGGCAAGGATGAGCCAACCATCTCCCATTGGAATATAGCGACCCTGACAATCTATATTTCAAGAGTTCCATGCAGAACCACACAGAGAAGGCTCCCAGAGCCATTGTTTTGATTCCCCACTCACAGACACTAGTGGGCAGTATACCCAACAGAAAGAGGGTCACAACATTGCTAATTCCAAGGGTTCAAAATCGTAAGTCCAGTCTCCCCAGATCAGGAGACTGGTTTAGCAAGAATACATCTCGGGTTCTTTTTGTTTCCCACGTGGCTTTTGTGCCTTTAGGGCTGACGTTTTCAAGCCATTGGAGTTAGAACCTTTTTTTTAAAAAATAATAGAAACAGAGATTCCTATGTAAACCCATAACTCCAGGAGCTGGGGTTTGGGGAAAGACTCCAAATATCTCCAGACTCTCGATAAAATGGTGAGAGTTCACACTAACATCTTCCATTGGCGATTTGCTTATTGTTTTGAACAAAGCTCCAAGGACATCCCTACCTCGTCCCAAGAACTGCACACCACCCCACTGTGCAGAGGGGATTCAAGAAGGCTAGAGGAGAATGAATTCTCCAAGTCAGTCAGTGCAGGGCAGCTGCACAGCCACTCCACTGCTGACACAGTTACTGATTCACTATTGCACCCACTCTGCAAGGGGGTCAGGCCTGAGCACCCACATAATGGCAGATCTAGGGCCTCTTCTCTGCTCCATAGGCCTCGATGCCACAAGGCTCCCGCTCCTCTGCAGCACAGAGGCACCAGACGGCAAGTGTGAAAAATCGGGATGGGGGCGGGGGGGAATAGGAGCCTATATAAGAAAAAGACCCAGAAATCAGGACTGTCCCTATAAAATCGGGACATCTGGACACCCTAGCACCATGGAACGGGGCTCTGTGGACTGAACAGTCTGCTCACATTCCTATCAGTGGCCTGTCCCTTTTTAGAATAATAGGATCCCGGCTTTTTCACTATGTGTAAGGCCTTCCACGCTGTTATGGTAATGGAGCATTCACCACACAAGGCCAGGAAGGGTTAAGATGGCTAAATGGCCAGTTAACTGCCCAGGCTGCACCTGAAGAAAGAAACAGGGAGCAGGGATTCAAGGCTCAGCCAGGTCCGATAGAAGCCAGGAAGCTGGCAACAGAGCAGCCTGCAAGGAAGGAGTCTGGGAGAAGGGAGGTGCATTAGGGGCTAGGAGTTAGTGCATATTTACTCTCTGAGAGGAGGGAGTTGGGAGGCTGGCAAACCCAGAGAGCAGGGAAGCCAGGAAGGTAGGAGACGACTCAGGGGGGAAAGCAGCAAGGTAGGACAGTGCAGGCCTTAGCTGCTGACCAGAGGGCCCCTGAGCTGGAACCCAGAGTAGAGGGCATGCCCAGGTTCCCCCACCAGCAACTGGGGACATGGCACAGACCAGGCAGAGGAGATGGACTGCCTGATTTGATCCAGAAAGACTTTGTTAAACACACTCAATAGAAGGAGGAACCAGAGAACCGAATCATGAAAAGCAGGCTGCGGTTCCTGGAGTGAGAGAGGTCCACAGGATGAGAGGATGGCAGGAGAGACACTGCAAGAGAAGGACGCAATGCCTGAGCAGAGCTAATCCCCAGGATGGCCAAGAGGAGGCTCCACCATCAGAGAGTGGAACTTGTGACACATGCCCATAGACAACAGTCCAGAATGTATTCCCAACCCCTTTTTAAAACAACTATCAAGCTTGTTTCAAATACCTTGTGGAGAATTCCAACCTAAATGACACACTCATCTTTCAGCTGGTTGGCGGCCATTGCCTATAACGAAAGGATTACTGATTTCTGTTTCAGGGGATAGGAGATCAGATTATGGACACTGCATGACTGTACCATCTGTGCAGTTGACATATATTGATTCATACCATCTTCCCATCCGTCCTTGACACTACAAAGCATGGGAGGTCACAATCAACTCTTTGTTGTAATTCCCCCCAAAAAACGAGTTTCCATCCAGTCCCTTGTCAATTTTTTTTAAACAGACTTTTACAGAAAATTGATAATCTCTTCAGCGTGTTGTGGAAACTGACACACAGCTCAGTTTGATATTCTAGGCCCACAACCAGGAAAGTGAATTAGTAATGACCAACGTTATCTAACAATGAAAAACAGGAGCTTCCAAGTCCTTCAAAGAAACAGTCAAAGACAAAAACAGATCTTAAAACTCTGCAGAGACTCATACACTGTCGTGAGAATTAATAAAGATCTCGAAAGATTAATCCACACATCACACTGTGTACAGTAACCCATTACAATGGAAGGTAGAAAAACACGAGGTCAACGTGGGATGTGTTCATAGAACGCGATAAAAAAAATGATAAAAAAACCTGCAGCTGAGAAAATCATGGACTGCTTCAGGGTATTCAAGGGATGATCTACTTCTAGGCTGATGGTCTGTTATTTAGTTCTGAATATCCCGAGGCATCATTTTTTTCCTTGTCATTCTATGCAAATTGCTAAAAGCCAAAGAATGAACAGCTATGATACATAATTAACTATCGTACTGTGTAATCTAGAAGTGGCGTGGGCCAAGGGACGTACTGGCCACCGCTTCCAGAAGCTCCCATTGGCCCAGAGCAGCAATCCGCGGCCAGTGGAGCCGCGATCAGCCGGACCTGCAGACAGGGCAGGTAAACACCCGTGGCGAGCCGGGCCGATCTTTCAATACACATGCAGCGACCCCCATTTGAGAAATCCTGAGCTAGGCAATTATGAAGTCTCTCAGAATGAAAAAAAAATGGTTTTTTTTCATCTGTTAAAAATATTTCACTTTTTTGGCATGCTGATAACACAAATGCTTTGCATTTACTAATAAAACCCTTGTGCAATACTTTTCATCTTTGAGGCACTTAAACATTTATTAACATTCACAACATTCCTTTAAATTTGGGATTCTCTCTCCATTTTACAGCTGTAAAAACTACGGCCAAGGAGTTATGTGATTTGTTTGGACAACAGAGGAGCCAAACCTGGGATTTTAACTCAGGAGATTTGGCTTGCAGTGATGTCCTGACAGTGCTGGACGCTACTGGTATGTGCCCTCCATACTCAAAGGGCAGACAAATCATTTCACAACCTGAACAACCTCTAATCTGCAGTAAGAAAACAATAAAAGAAGAATGAGTAGAAGTCACCATAGAAGAACTCATGGTAGGTTCAATTCTCACTTCCCAGATGGCCCCTTTGTGATACACTGCCAGTGTAATGCTCCAGAAAGGCAATGGATTTGGCCAGCTGGAAATTCCAAGCCAGCATAAGAGACACAGCTAGTAGGTATCACCACTGGCTATTCTCAGCTGCTAGGATGGCCCCTTAGACCAGAATCAGAGGGACATCGTTTAGAGCAACTGCTCTAATTTATATCAGAAATCAAACCAGCCCCAGACTCTCAACACAAACTGCACATCAGTGTAGCTGTTTGCATTTAATTCCTTCATTCCTTTCGGTTGTATTCCTCTTGCCATGGTGTGTGAATTAATATTTGAACAGGTCTGTTCAATGCACGTACATTCACTTAATGACGCTCTGATGAGATTAGGCCATCTAACCTTCTTTGATTTTGGTTAGTCACCTTCCTTTGTCCCTGCACAACCAATAAGCAAGGAACATGCCCATCATTTAAATTCACTTCCTTTCCTTTCAGCCATTAGAGGGAGTGGCACTGTCCATCTTACACACAGTCCATCTACCCACGGGCTTTACCACTGCCCGTGAACTGACCAAGCAAAGCAACAGTCTGTGGCTCAGAGATTCTGGTTTACGAAAGTATAAGGCACCATCATCTTGAAAATGCAAATTCTTCTTTTAGTGATACTGGAGTGAATCGGTGACGTCAATGGAGTCATTCTGGACTGACACCAGTGTGAGAGAGAAGGAATTGTCCTAAGAATGAGAAAGGGGCAAGAAATATTTCTGCATGAAGATTTTCTTAGCAAATGATTTTGATCTGTTCGGGTGCAATAGATCCGACACGGATTACACAAGGTACCACATGTGTAAAAGCATGGTGTCTAATCTAGAATCCCAACAGGAAGTCCCTGTCACCCTCAGTCACCAATTACATCATCCACAAACTTCAACACCATATTGCACTGCCATCTAGTGGCTACACGTACTCATTACACTTCATATTTATTTTACCTATAACATTTTGTATCTTTATTATTTGGATTTTTTTCCCTATCCTAAACTACAGTCAGTCATTTACATATTAGGGGTCATGTTTTTAACAAAATAAGTTAATTTATGTAAGAGATCTATCATGAAACCTAGATTTCATCATCTGTCAACATTCTAGTAACCTCAGTGACCAAGATTACTAATGTTTATATAATGCTGCAGTATTTATACACAAAAAGTTAGACTCTTACAAACTCAGACCCCAAATCTGGCATCAGGATCCATATCCACAGACCCCTGTGCCCATACTGAGTCCATTTGGCCTCAGTAGGGTCCATACAAAAAGATCACGCTGAAATTTAATATTTTTAATACTGACTAAAAATTAGTGTTAATTTTTAATAAATGCACTGGTTGGTGGCCACCACCATGTGCTAAATGTCTTGGATTTGGGATATTAGTAAATATTATGTATCAAAATTAATTTACTGTGTATTTCTGAGGTAATAAAAGGACATAGTCAATTTAAAAATATATATATTAAATGAGGTTTCAGGATTTACAACTGCACAACCCCGCTCTCCTGCCACTTTTTGAAGTTTTATAGTCACATCTTCCTGGAGTTTTTTACATGATTCCCCTCTCACCCATACACACTTTGCTGTGTGAAAGATCCACATTAAAAAAACAGGGAAAACTCCTCCTCCCATTGAGATCAATAGTAAAAACTCAGATTGACACAGGCCCATACGAGGTAAACACCGAAACTAACTAAATTCAAGGCACCTGTGAAAACCCCACCAAGCGCCATCTCTATCTTTAGGCAACTAAATACCTTTAAAAATCTGGCCTCAAGTAACTATTTTAGGGGTTTGCTGCCTCTGCTGAAGGGAGAGTGAGAAGCCAATGCCACTAGCACATTTGCAACAGACAATAGTTTGAAAATTCCAAGCACCAGAGCCAATAGGAGCAGAGGCATTAGAGTAGCCAATCAGAGTAAAGAGATCTGCATAATTACACCACAGTTATTGAAAAATAGCTGCACAGGTGTTATGCAAATCGCCACACTCTGATTTGCAAACAGCTGTACAGTCAGAATACTGAGATTCCATACAGTGCAGTTATAAAGAAATGATATTCTTGTGATTATGCAAATTAGACCCCTGTAACCAATCAAAGTGCAGAGAAACGGGTAAAGAGGGGAAACTGTATGGTTTGGCCTCTGTTGTTGTTCATCATGTGGCTGGGCCAATCCCAGTTCAATCTATTGTTTAATAAATTCAATATGGAGACTTGCGTGTTAGTTACCTCTTCATACAACACAAGAACCAGGCGCCACCCAATGAAATAAATAGAGAGCAGGTTTAAAACAAACCAAAGGAAATACTTTACACAATGCCCAGTCAACCTGTGGAACTCATTGCCAGGGGATGTTGTGAAGGCTAAAAGTACAACTGGGTTCATAAAAGAATGAGGTAAGTTCATAGATGATAGGTCCATCAATGGCTATTAGCCAAGATGGTCAGAGATGCAACCCCATGCTCTGGATGTCCCTAAACCTCTAACTGCCAGAAGCTGGGACTGGATGACAGGGGATGGATCACTCAATATTTGACCTGTTCTGTTGATTCCCTCTGAAGCAGCTGGCACTGGCCACTGTCGGAAGACAGGATCCTTGGCTAGACGGACCATTGGTCTGACCCAGTATGGCCTTTCTTGGCATGTCCTTAGCATTGGCATGTCCTTAGCATTGGAATTAGACGGGACACTAGTAATCTGAAACAATCTTTGTAATCAAACAGCAGGCATCATTAATAGTGAACCTTACTGATCAACTCTGAGATCACCTAAAGATGCTGGAGAAGAGAGGTGACCCATACTGAAGTGTGATTTTTATATCATTCCTTTTGGAAAGCTGTTATGCTCTTTACTATGTTTATTCTGGTAGTTCTGGGCAGGGCTTTTATTTATTCATCTACCTATGACTATTCTGTATGTGCATATGCTTTATTCCATGTGTTATTTAAGAAAATTAATAGATATATTTTAATCATACATTTCACTTTATTTCTGCAGTCCATACAACAATGGTTTCCTGGAACTAACCTTGCCTTGATGCTTACTGTAACCATCCTCTGAGTGCACAGAGATGAGGAGTCCTACAAATCCATCACTCTGAGATTATTAGAGGTAAACATAGATATTGTGGCAGTGCGCAGAGGGGCTGCATCATGCTGGGTGCTGTATGGACCTAGAAGGGATAACCTTCACCACCAGAAGTCTCACAATTTAACATGCTTTATCCCCATGTAATCTTACTGCAATAAACCATTCTGCAGCTTCCTTTTCCATCTCTTTGCTGTGCATGCTTAAAAATAATGATAATCTAATTCCACTCCTTTAGGGCGCAAAGAGAAGGAAAGCTTTTTCACAGCCAGCAGCTAGTGACTGCATTAGATATAGCTAGAGCCTACCCCTAGAACTCAAGGATGGCCCCTCCACAATTTTCCTGTTCCCACCATGTTCAGAAGGAAGATTCCCCACAGTCTCTCCTGAATCCTGTCCCATGAGACAGAGAGATTAGTTATCATATGAGCCATAAGCAGGCAGGGCAACTCTTATAAACATAGTTGTGTATCTCTTGTCGGCCTTTGAACAGTTGCAGTTGGCAGCAACTACCCAATATAAATAAGTTATCGGAAAATAAAAACCGATAGAAGCCCCATTACGTAGCATATTCATCCCTACAGCTGGGTGATAAAATGCAATTCATATGGGAAAATATCATTTTTAGGCGCTATGTTTCCGATCTGCAATTACATCAAAATCCCATTAATTGAGCAATAACAGTGTCAGGCCCAGCAGCTGGAAGGCACATCCATACATTCTAAAGAGATGGCCATTAATTCCGAGCTCCACAGCGTGGCAATGAAACCGGGATGTCCGTTCCCCAACATGATTTACTGTCTTTCAAGCTGTTTAAGTGGGAACCTCTACAAAAAGATTTAAGTTAAGTGACTCTTAGGCTGAGCTGGAGCTCATTTATTATTGAATTAAGTTTTCATTTCTTTTAAAAAAGGAAAAGAGAAATACAGTTTTATTTGAAACAAGGTAAAACAGTTAAAATAAATCAATTATTATGATCCAGAAAGCCAGCGTGTGTCTCTGCAGACGACAGCACCAATTTACTTTTGCAAGGCGTACACAAACGCACAAGTATTTATAATTACACACACACACAGTATATATATATGCCTTGATCCTTAAGCATGTGTTTAATTTTAAGCACATGAGTAGCTCCACTGAAATCAGTGGGCCTACTCAGCACATACTTTATTTTAAGCATTTGGGTCTTTGCAGGATTATGGCCATAATATGTATCTTGCATGTTACTTCATCCACATTTTATTATTTCTTTTTCTTAATTTTTATAGATCGAATAGATCGATCTTAGTTAAGTTTTCTTCTTGCAAATAAATTAAATGAATATCCCTTAAAAAAAAAAAAGTTGGATGCCTGGCATCCAAACAAGGTTAAGTGGGACAGAGATGTGTGTTAGAGGTGTTATCAATGGCTGCACAGTAGAGAAATCAAAAGGCTGTGGTCCTGCAGCAGGAACAGATTTACAGGGTCCTGTACTGAGCACGAACTGCATCTGACAGACAAACAGAGATTAATTCCGTACAAGCACCGTGTACACAATTTCCAGGCAGAAATTACAAACTCAGAACACAACAAAATAATCTTAAAACCCTGTCTTCTGCCCAGCA
Organism: Gopherus evgoodei; assembly: GCF_007399415.2. Classification (NCBI taxonomy): domain Eukaryota; kingdom Metazoa; phylum Chordata; order Testudines; family Testudinidae; genus Gopherus; species Gopherus evgoodei. Next base: position 2,457,449 of record NC_044329.1, on the reverse strand, counting down.
CAAAGCCTACATGAAAGGATGAATTGGGCCAAAATCCCTGCTGGCCTAATTCCACTGAAATCAACAGAGTTTAGCCAGCAGACAATTTGACCCTCTTGTATTTATCCATTGTAGGGATATGCCAACCATCAGGCAAAAGTGAGCCAGTTGAAAAAAAAAAAAAAGAAGCAGTTATTCCATACAATTAAATTGGCTAAATGTTTCTGAATACAATATACTTAAAAATAAATAATTAAAACCTGCCAGAGCCCCCCAATGGTGTCATTTACACCCCAGTCACATGAGTCTACAGCACAAGACCCTTTTGTAATTAGGTACATACACTATATAAGCTCCCTGCCTAATTAGCAAATTATGTTGAAAATAGCATCCTGCTAATTAACGGTTATTATGGCATTTCTGAAGCTGAAGCTTTAATTATCACCAACCTAATGCTTGTGTACAGGAAAAAAAACTTTTTTAAAATGATCAATAAGGGCAGGAGATTATTATCAGGCAAATCTGCTGACAGCTGATTAATTTGTTTGATGCAAAGTTGCTGTGCGTTTCATATTATTTTATCGGAGTTGCAGGAAAACGGAACATAATTTGGTTCCATTAGCAACTACTGCTATTTATCACTAGAAGATGCCCCCTCCCTTTTTTGTTGTTTGTTCAATTCACTCTGTGTTTTTGCCTGCACCAGCATCAAAGTCAAGAGCAGGAAGTTTTAATTAAGTGACACTAATGAGGTCGTTGAAAATGATACTTCAGCAATTCAGCATGCTGTTAAATGTGTTTATTCTATAATGTCATCAAAGGTGATTGTTTTCCCTTGTAATAGATAAAATTCATTACCATAAGCATTGTACTTTTGAGTGTTAGAAATACAAAATGCAAGTGAGTCAGGTGTGTCTGTTGCGCGTTTCTTTTAGTCTGTCTCCACAAAGGAGCGTGCATCTAAAACTATACCTTAAAAACAAAGGGAAACTTTAGCTTTATTTTTACGTTTTCTTTGTTTTTGGTTTTACTAGCGCTGGCCAGTCTATTTACTCATAATGACTGTCGCCCTTATTTTCTGGTTAGCAAATCATTTGAAAACCAATCCTGATTTCCACTGAATGCATCCATTATGTGTAACCAAACAGTTTGGACAAATAATTTTCAGCTTGTATGATATTTGCAGACTGTTTGTACTAGTATCATATGATTGCTCACCTAAGCTCTGTGGTGCTGTTTCTGTTCCTTGATTGGACAGCAAACGTTTAAAGAACAGAATCATGCACAATGAATAGTGAATTGTGAATATTAATTCATACTACAACGAGTGCAGCATTCAGGATCTATGAACATCTGCACAAGTGGCCAGTGGTTAAGTGAATACCCACTAACAATTAATACTACAAATCCACACATCAGGGCTATGACAGGCTAAGCCTTCCCTTCCTCCTTGGGCTTACTCTGCAGTGGCAGGCTCCTATTATTAGTTTACTGAATAAAGGTCCCAATCCTGAAAACACTAGGGCAGAGGAGTAACTTTACACATGTGGGCATGTCCCATTGAATGGATCTACTCTCATGCCAAAGTGTTTCCAAGATTGCTGTCCAAAACGCACAAGGCGCATCGGTCCAGATTCTCAGCCAATATATATGGCCAAAGTCCTGTGCAGCTACACACATGTACACAAGTCTGTCCCGTTCCATTTACATTTACATTTCATTTCTTGACTATCACATTTCTAAATGCCAAAAATTAACACCTACATTTTATGTTTATTTCAAATAACGGCATTCACAATAAAGTGCAGACCACCCATCTCTAAGATGAACATGTTCAAGGGGCATGAGAAGGATTTACATTTACTTTATTTTTAAGCTTTTCAATGGGAAAAATGAATTGATATTCAGCTTCATTCAAAATATAGTGTAGGACACTTGGGAAAAGGTCAAAATATCTACTTCTGCTCCTATATGCTGGAAAATAAAGAACAGGGTTTGTGTAAACACTGGGAGTAGACAGAAAATGCCAGGGTTTGCCATTAACTTTTATTATTATTATTTCATGGAAATTTTGGATTTTTCATCAAAACAAAATGTAAAATTTAATTTTGTTTAGATCTCAACTGACATGAAAAATGTGGGGTTCTAGGTTTGAAAGGGGTGTTTTGAGTGGTCCACTTCCCCCTCCCCTAGGGAAGGAGGAGGGGTGGAATTTTTTCCAGGTTCAGTCACATTTTTTCTTTTCATTTCATTTCCAAGGGGAAAAAATTAAAAAGCACTGTCAAATCAATCCAAACTCCATTTCTTATCCCAAAAAACCTTGACAAAGAAAATCAACTATCTAGTAACTAGCACTTGGTCATTTTTCTATGGTTTATTGGTAACTAAGTGAAATGCATCAGGCTGCACATAAACCTAATCCTGGAAACGCCAAACCAGAAGACTGTATTGCTTTCCTGTGTAACCTCTGTGTGGCTGGAGGGGGAACAATATGAATGCCCCAGCCCTGCCCAGTACAAAACCATCCACTCTTTGCCACCAGTCTGTCCAGTCCTTGCCCCATGGGGAAAGGAGGGGGCAATGTGGCCACTCTCTGCTTCGACGGAGGAATGGGGAAATCCCAGAGCAGAGCGTCCTTTCCATACTGGTATTGTGGGGACACGTTCTGTGCCACCAGAACACGATTTGTGGCTCAGAGTTAAAGACCTTTGTATTTCCTTCAGTTATTAATCTTTCATAACTCCTATTCATTTCAATGGAGCAGAATTGAGTCTGGGACAAGGATTAAATAGGCCCCAAAATGATTTTAGAAATAATGTTTAGAGGGACGCCATCACTGATCATAGTTTATTTGTAAGGTATGAAAAGATTTTTGCTTCATAGTTGGAACCAGAGAATCAGAAATCCCTGGCAAACAATACACATACACACACGGACACACACTGAGTGAGCCATAAATCATTGCTAGGTCTGTATAGACAAAAAGGCAGGGAAAGGTGAGGATAATTCTCTGAAGATGTCCACGCAGCGCGCAGAGGCGGTCAAAAAAGCAAACAGGATGTTAGGAATCATTAAAAAGGGGATAGAGAATAAGATAGAGAATATCTTATTGCCCTTATATAAATCCATGGTACGCCCACATCTCGAATACTGTGTACAGATGTGGTCTCCTCACCTCAAAAAAGATATTCTAGCACTACAAAAGGTTCAGAAAAGGGCAACTAAAATGATTAGGGGTTTGGAGAGGGTCCCTTATGAGGAAAGATTAAAGAGGCTAGGACTCTTCAGCTTGGAAAAGAGGAGACTAAGGGGGGATGTGATAGAGGTATATAAAATCATGAGTGAGGTGGAGAAAGTGAATAAGGAAAAGTTATTTACTTATTCTCATAATATAAGAACTAGGGGTCACCAAATGAAATTAATAGGTAGCAGGTTTAAAACAAATAAAAGGAAGTTCTTCTTCACGTAGCGCACAGTCAACTTGTGGAACTCCTTACCTGAGGAGGTTGTGAAGGCTGGGACTATAACAATGTTTAAAGGGAACTGGATAAATTCATGGTGGCTAAGTCCATAAATGGCTATTAGCCAGGAAGGGTAAAGAATGGTGTCCCTAGCCTCTGTTCATCAGAGGATGGAGATGGATGGCAGGAGAGAGATCACTTGATCATTGCCTGTTAGCTTCACTCCCTCTGGGGCACCTGCCATTGGCCACTGTCGATAGACAGATACTGGGCTAGATGGACCTTTGGTCTGACCCGGTACGGCCGTTCTTATGTTCTTATGCTGGTTGGGTCCACCCTTCAGTTGGATGGCTGGGGATGTGTCTGGGTCACATGACCCCTAACCTTATCTTTATTTTTCCATCAGGCTCTGTGACATTTGCCCTTTTTCATTCAATAAGATCTGGGACTATTTGCCATTTTAAAGTAACCCCATTATACAGTTCTTCCCACTGACATCCATATACTTTCAGCACTTGACACTAACTTTTTCTTCCTGGCTTCTGGTTTCCAAATGGGATATTAGGTTTTGGTTTCTTCGACAAAAAGACGACAAAAAATTAAGAGATACATTCCTCTTGGGAAAGTTAGCCTCAAAACATGGTTTATTCTGCTATAGAAATGTCATCACCATCACTGCAGAGGACTATAATTACAGACAAAAACAGATGTACTGAACAAGCAATCTTGTCAGTTCAAAGTTAGAAGGTCAAAAGGTTGGTTTGCCTAAATTATACTTTTTTGAAGCAGGCATTAGCTTCTTTCTGAAAACTGTCCACTTGAGGCATCTAAATCTACCTGAAATCACATGAATCCAGAACATGCCTTTCTCCTTATTGAAATTTTAAAGACCAAACTAAACTTGATTTCCAGTTCCTAAGGAAAGCACCTGAAAGAGACAAAGAAAACTGGGATACGGACACCTGAGAGGTCAACATTTAGATTCTGCCATGAAGACCGGCAGTGCAGAGCATTGCACCGCAGCACACATAGGAAACGGGTTCTCTATGGCTTTCTCTTCACCCACACACCGTGCAACCATGAGCCATCGAGGTGGCAGGATCAGAACATGAGAGGTCAATCAAGGAAAACCCCCATTGTTTTTTGTTTCTCAGATGATTGCAGGTACATTCAGATTCTACAAGAAAAATGACACACTGGCTGTTCACCGACATCAGGAAAGCACCATTACAGACAGAGTCACGGGGGTGTCCAAACTTCATGTTTGAGGAGGCAGTTCAATTATTTGTAGCTGACTTCAAGCATGAATGTGCTCATGGCACTGGATCCCATCCCCACATGGCCAAACAGATTCAATCAGCACTGACCCTATTCTCCCCTCAGTGAATAAGCATCTCTCTGTTCACCCCACCAGCTTCAGATGCAAGCCACATGCATGCACAGAAGGGAGAACAGATGCTATTCACTGGAAAAGGCTTAACCATGAATCCCCAATGCTAAGCATTTGCCCTGTGCCAGTTCATCTCTCTACCCTTTTTGAGAGGTGCCTGATCTGTGCTAGCAACAGCTCCAAAAGATGCTACTAAGCTGGACATGAAAGTGAAAATATTATGAGAAGCACTGCTCCCGAAGTAACTGGCACTGTAATATTGGACAAGAAGTCCCTTAATATGTCCTACGTGCTAGGGAACAAGGCATTATCTGAATAAAGATTCACAGGTGCAGCCAACATTTCCATCTGGTCACAGTGGGGATGTCTAGAAAATCATAGACCATCATACTGCTAGTGTACACTAAATTAGATATGTGATATGGCTGCAGAGAAGACCAGCACCAGGCCTGCACCTGAAGCATGGCTTTCTAGTCTGTGCATCATGGTACCAAAGAGACATTGGCAAACAAAGATGATGAGTGACATCTGGAGGAAAACAGAAGTGCCAGATAGGACTTTGTGTGTGTGTGAGACTAATTGTGTTTGCAAGCTTCTCTCTCAACTTTAAAAGCAACAGAATAATAGTTATGTCATGAGTCAGACCCCCAAAATTAGAGATTGGGTTAAAAACCATTAAACTTTAAAAATAACTTTTGGGCTCTATTTAGACACCATTTGATTTCTGAGCCTTTAGGAGGAGTCATGTTTTCACGCATTTCTCTGAAATCATGAGGGCTACATACTTATTTTTCTCAAAGCTGTCTCACATAGTCACCTGACTCCAGGAGCTGGGACTTCAGAAATGCATCAAATACTGTGATAAATAAAACTGGAAGACTGTGAGCAAACCACTCCTTTGTCATTTAGCAGGAAGTAAGTTTTTCTTTTACAAAAGATGCAGACTAATACAGAGGTGATAGAGAGTGATTGTAAATAACAAAAGAAGTAAGTTTAAAATGACTTAAAAATCTGGGTCTTGCTGCGATGGTTCATAATGCCTTATTTTTGTAACACCTCCCTACTGGAAAATAGAACTTTTCCAAAGCCAGGCAGACATCACTTTGTTTCATTCATTCTTGATCCATTGTTGGCGACTCTCCCTTTGATTGACATGTGACATTCTTGTCTTCATGGATGGTGAAGCAAAGCTCTTGATGGCTATCGACATAAGGAAATGTCATGTCTGAATATGTTTCAATGGGACCTTTTTTCCTCATTTTCAGCCACTTCCTCCTATTTGGTTTATTATATTTAACACCATGAAAACTCTCAAATATTAATTCATAATCTAAACTCTTAGTTACAAGCAGGAGCCTGGCATTTAATTGCCATACTATGTTAAAAGTCACATTTGCAACAGAGGTGTCCTTATGGACCAAGACAGACCGAATTCCGCTCACCTGTATGCTCGTGTAATTGCCATATAGTTTGTCCCCTTGCCTTAGGAATGACAGCGGAACATGCCACAGAGCCAAATTCAACAGTGATGCAAGCAGTTACACATCTGGCACAGTGCATTCAGCCACAGGAGCAAGTGGGTTGAAGTGGCAAAGCAAAGGACTTTGCACAGGTCTGGGAATGAAAAGCAAGGGCAATGTACTCTGACGTGGTATTTGGTGGTGATGAAATTCAGCCCCGGCATAAACGAGTTCAGCTCTTTCCACCAAAAGTCACTCCCTTGGCACTAGAAGTTGTGCTCACTTACACCAGGGCTGGATTTGGCCCTGAGCGCATTGGGGACGGTGCAGGCATGAGTTAAAAGTGTATGTGTTTGGATCTGCTTTATTTTCACCCTCCAGTCACTTGCTGCTTGTGCTACCATCCCTCGAGATCCTGCATTAGCTTTTACACACATTGAACCTATTTCCCCATGTTAAGTATTCTCACACCTCTTGTCGAACTGTCTGTAATGGGCTATCTTGATTATCACTACAAAAGTTTTTTCTCTTAATTAATTAGCCTCTTAGAGTTGGTAGGACAACTCCCACCTTTCCATGTTGTCTGTATATACATCTTCTCACTATATGTTCCATTCTACGCATCCAATGAAGTGCGCTGTAGCCCACAAAAGCTTATGCTCAAATAAATTTGTTAGCCTCTAAGGTGTCACAAGTACTTCTGTTCTTTTTGCATTAGCTTTGCACATCCACTGAACGCCAGGCCAGTGCAAGTCCAACTCTGACCTGCTTTTTACTAGTTAACACTGACAAGTAAGTGACACTACTGTCAATGTCAACATAAATTCAGCTCAGGAGATTCTATCTGTCTCTTTTACGCCCATGATGCTAACCTGCACACCCCATTTTCCCCTTCTCCCATGACTGCCTTCGCACTTCCTCCACACCATCTCATACACAGGGAACCTGCTTCCTTAGGTCATCCACAAGGTCATTACCATCTCCTCCTTAATCGGCTCCCTTTAAGACTTACTTCTACTGTGAAGCCTACAAGAAATTAACCAACAGCTACATTTAGTAATTTAAACAAAGACCCTTTACTCCATCATTCTCTACACAGGCCTCACTGAGGAATCACAGCATCTCCTCAATGTCATCCCCTATCCTTCAGCCCCCTTCTGATTGTCTTGATACCTCTCTTTGTTTTGTCATGTTCTGAAATTAGCTGGTAAGCTCCTCAGAGGAGGGATCCTGTCACTTTACCGGTACAGTCAGAAGCCCACCTAGCGTAACAAATACTATTTTAGACATAATCAAAATTGCAAATAACAACAATGGGACAGGCTAGGAAAACTTCATCTGGACATCTTTGGTTCATCTACTGTGATCCTAAATTACCTGCATAACCTTGTATGTGCTTTATATGCATGGATAGCCTACCATCTTGGCCACCATTTACTGGCAATTTAGTATTCGAGTACTTCTGATTTTTTCTTCTTTTCATCTTACCATCCAATAACGTAACCAAGCTATAAAATTCATTATAAGCTTGAAGTATAGTATATGCTAATTTCATATCACTCTAATAATGCTCAGATTCACTAATGTACATTATTAAGTGCTATTAATGCTAATGCTAGTTACCAACTAATTAAGCACGAGAATACAACCCAGTCTATAGAATAAACTACCAACTAGAGAGGCAAACAGAAGAGCGCCCATGCAATTTATCTTACTGTGGTTGAAATTATACACTCGACCAAAACCAAGGGCAGTGGCTCTAAAGCTTGGTGTTCATGGCCCTATATTTTGCCACTACAGAACAAAACTAATCAAATTAAAATATTTTTAAAGGAATGACTAAAAAGTTATTTATAAACTCTCTCACCCCCACACACATACACATGAAAATCAGAAAGACATGGTCGCTAGGTATGTAATAACAATTAACATTTTTAACAAGCTTGCTAAAATACTGCTCTTGTTCAGACATGGATTATTAAAGGGGTATTGTTAGCATGCTGCTTGGCTTTTACTAGCTGAAAATAACCAAATCTGCTACCGTGCATGGAGAGGCTTGGAAGGGCACTTCCCCCCAGCCCCATTTTTAAAGTTCAGAATGGCTTTGTCATAATAACGGTTATATCTCCTAATCAGGGTAAAGTTCACACACAGCAATATGAGCTCACTGCAGAGGGCTCCGGCACTCAGAAATCCCCCAGTCAGAAGGTGTCGCCGATTAAACTATCGCATTTCAAAGGGTTCCATATACAGTAAATAGGAAAGAAAGGAAGAAAAGGAACCGTGGCCTTTTGTTAGTCAAAAAGCTCTGGAAAGCGATAATTAACCCATTTTTGTTGAGAAATCATTTGGACAAAAGTCAAGGGATTGCCACCCTGTCAATTGTTAAGTCTAGATAAGGACATTCTATTCCACTGTACAAAGAGTGACTGAAGATAGTGAAAGGAAAGTAGGCCACTACTACCACTCACTCTATCCCATCTATTTTTTTTTTCCTCAAAAGAGATGGTATAGGAAGGAATCTTTTCCTTACATTAAAAACTTAACTACAGTGCCTATTTTTGCATTTTGTTAAATATTCAAAGGTACCGTGCAATTAGCATGTCATTAATGAATAATTAATTACAGCTAAAGCAGCCTTCAGATTTTTTGCAAATAAATTATTTAAACAGCAAATATAACAATAGAATGCATATCCCCGCAGTCTGCATTTCATCAATGTGTTATTTGAAATGAACAGAAATATTACGTTTTATTAGCTGAAATAATTATATGCCACAAGGACTGGTTTCCATTTTCTGGCTAAGCTTGCTTCATCTCTCTCCCCCCTCAAAAATTATTTATTCTAAATTAGAATGGGCTGATGGGGGGAGGGATAGGAATTAATTAGCTTAAAACAACTGAAAAATACAGTTTGAAATACAAGGTTCGGGTCTTGTGCTTTAAAGTACAAATCAAACATTTTAAAGTCTGGCACTAATACTTGAAAGCAATACATTTTAATATTCAGAAGGAACAGGGTTTTTTCTGATCAGTAGTTACCAACTTAATATTCACCAGTTCTATAGACAGCTACTGTATTATTACAAACCTAGCCCTAGCTTACAGCCAAGAGTTAAATAGAAAGTAATTTGTTGCCACTTGCAGATATACATCACTAGTAAGACGTTAGTTTATATTTATAAGCCACACATCTGTGGATCAGTTGGCCTATCCATCTGTTAACTGCAGCAGTAAACAGTAAGTCCGTGAGCAGTGTATTCCTGTATCCATCACAAATTCTTTCTTTAATTGGATGTTTGTGTAACAAACCTCTACTTAAGTGTATTTTGAGAATGTTTTGAAAAGTGATCATTGGGTTTTATGACTCAGTACTGGTCTTCCCATTCCTGGTTCAATGCTGTTACGTTAAATAGAGATGGTACTCCTCAATGAGAGCATCAATGTCTTTACAGAAGTCGAAGATCAGAATCTGGCCCCGAGTAGATAGTACTGGGGAAAAAAACGGTCTACAGTGAAAGGCCATGATTGTCCAATAAGCTCCCACATGGGTCAACTCATGTGCCTCCTCCGAGTTCAGTACAGGATAGGGCCGAAAACTGTAGTTTAGGGCCCAGATTTACCAGGTTAAGTATGGGCTTAATTTAAGATGCCAGTCAATGAGACTACTCATTTGTTTGAAGTTAGATATATACTTGAGAACATTGCTGATTCAGGCCCTAGATATCTTATTTCAAAGCAGATTTACGCTTGGATGGACACTGCACTTGATTTCTGTAAACAAGAAGGTAATGGAGAGAAAATGAGCCATAAAGTTACACCTCTTACTGTATCTCATTTTGCTCAGGAACTATTGCATGTACCTTTTTGCATAATAGGGGATTTTCATTGTATTTTTTCTAATGGCTTTACAGTGGAGTTGTATATAATATTATGTTCAACTTCACAGAGCATTTAGTTACGCCATTTATTTTGTTTGAGGAACTGAAAGTACACTTATCTATGTATTATTGTGCTGATGCAAATGGCAAAGTTTTCCACATGATTAAACTTCATTTTCTCAGGGCATTCTGTGTCCAACTGCCTGGTTCTCAGTAAACGTGTAGATCAACGCACAGGTGATCCTGGGGCATGCATGTTTAAAATTCATTCATATCTAAATAAACACTTAGGCATATTTTAGTCAAAAAGGACTCTACGGTACAACTGCACTTTGCTCCGCCTGGAAAGATCGAGTTGGTTAAAAAAAACTGATTAAAAAAGAAAAAGACGGTGCATCTGCCTCACAGTAATATTCAGAACAGTCCATTATGTTAATGTGTCTCTTCAGATTTACAGTTTACCAGGAAAAAAAGTGTTTAATTTAGTAACTCTTGGAGACAGGGCAAAAAGTGTCTACCAATGAATCACATCTAACACACAATGCTTTCTAGAAACTGCCATTGACTGGCCGTGGTGACACCTACTGGCACAAGCCACCCCAGCAGCTGCCAGGAGCTCCCCTGCAGCTGATCTTCAGCCACCAAACTGCTGGTGAGCTCAGCAGCTGCTCTCTTCTTAACATGACTAGGAGCCTTATGGCCATCCCTCCCCCCTCATTCCTAGGGGCAAATGCCAGTGTGATCTTGCGTTACTTCCAAGAGAAAAAGCTCTGATCTATCCAATGGCCACTGGATGCAATGGGGTCTTAACAGACTAATGTAAGAGGTTCATGAGCCAGTCACTGCCCAGCTAGAGGCCTTTAGCAGTAAATGATGATGATGATGATGATGATTTATTGTGGTTATTACATTATGAGAAAACTCAGATTGAAACTAAGTGATCACAGGGATTTACAAATTCATTTTCTCAGCTAGAGCAGCTTTGTCTGCTTCTGTCCTCCCCCGCTCACTTTTTTAAACCGAGCGTAGAGCGTAGTGTTACCGAAAAGCACCAGTCTTGCGTCTTTAGAGGTGCAAAGCCCTCCATTTATCCACTGTGCACCCCACGTGGTTGTAGTCCAAGCGGGCGCTAACCCAGAACAGATGATGTCTCTGAGCTCAGCCTGAAGACTCAGGGAACGCCTGCCCTTAGCAGTTCCGCCCTAAGCCTCATGCAATTCTTAGGTTGTCTGCTGAAACCGGTGATGCGGGGCTGTGATGAAACTGAGTTGAACACATGGCAGGTAGGGATGACATTCAATCATTACCAGACTTAAACCAGAATTGTAAGACAGCCACCCAAAGGCGAAAAAGGTTTGGTGAAAGGGGCCGAGCCCACGCTACCCCCTGTATAGTCAAAATGTTTCAAAGCCACTTCAGCAGAGGAGACTCTTATTAGCAAGCGACATTTCTAGCAAAACAACACAAACAAACAAAAAATGAACAAAAAACCCAAGCCTCGCCATCCATAAAAAAAATCCTCCATAGATACCAAAAACTTTAGATTTTTGTCAACAATATTCCTGTATTCTCCTTTCTCGCTATGACAGAAATGACAATGACTCTTTACTACATAGCTTCAAAAACACTGCTTTACAGATGAAAAACAAAATCTAACCCTAAGAAGTACATTCAGGGCCCCTTCCCCCCTGCCCTTTATATCACTACTCTGTTCGATGGAGAAAGGAAGGTAGAAATCTGTTGAAAAACATTTCCCTGCTGTATTGTGATTGACATCTGACAGCGCTCAGCGGTGTTCTAACTCAGATGAATTTAAATGACAAGTCTCCCTTTATAAGTAATGGAGCTCCTTTGACAATAGAACAGCATGATTACTTCATGGAAGGGAGGGGTGGGGGGGAAGAAGAAGAATCAAAGTTTTTCTTCAAATCCCTGGTGGTATCACTGACCCATCTCCAGGCAATGACCTCCCCTTGTTAATCCGTGCAAATCAGACAATTCTAATTTGTGGTGCTGATTAGGATGCCACACCTTTAAATTCAGAGATCAGCCACAGAATGACATGCCCATCACGCACAGTTCAGAACACCTACCGATTGCAGTCATTTTGAATATGGTGACAGCTGACTTCACCTCACTCCTCTTAGAGGCTGGCCAGTATAGTCAATCTGACTGCTTCCTGATTAACATCGAGGCAGAGCAAGCCTGTTTGCCTATGCAGTAGTGATTAACTAAATTATTGCTTTACGCCTTTCCCACTGCTCCAAGAGATCCTCAGATCCCAGGTCAAACACACAGACCCCGGGCGGGCACCATGGATTCACTATCAGTCACCCAATCACTTTTATAGACATGAAAAAAACCACACACACACACGCACACACACACGCTGTTATTCTCTGTAACAAGCACTGATTCCAGCTGAGAGATATTATATCAAACCCTAAGGCCTGTTTCAAAACTTTCCCCATTTCCGTAACTTAAGAGACTTTGTAAGCCAAAGGGGGGCAATTTTACAGAAGATACTCTATGCTTGGCTTCCACGTCACACAAAGCCCCACAGAAGCTATTTTGTCTGGCCTCAGCTGAACATCACGCTTTAAATTGGGTCCTGATCAAGGACTCGCTATTTCTTTTTTAACCCTCACACATACTTAACTTGGGTAACATTTATTCTCTATTGTGCCATTTTTGTCCTGTGAGATTCTTAACATCACAGCATTAAAAAAAATAAAGGAAATTATCCTTTCTGACAGGAGAAATACCATTTATTTCTTTTACAGATGGGCAGTTTCCCCTCTCTTTAAAAAAAAAAAAATTTTTTTAGAAAAAGAAAAAAACTCACCAGACATGAGCCTTGAAAAGAAAAGCAGTGCAAAAAACAAAAAAAGCACAAGACAATATCATTACTAATAAAATATTCAAGGAGTTTCTGAAGTAGCCCTTGTATTTTATATGAGACAGCCACTGAACAGCGTACATTCTGTGCAATAATCTCATTTGCCTATGCCTTGCATCTCTGCAAATGCTGAGCCCTGTTAACCATCTTTTCAAACAAACGCTGAAGGTTGCCATTTGTGACAGATTTGGACTACCGCTGATGGTAACATGGGACTTAGTTGAAGCGATTTGATAAGTTTGTAGCAGCTTGAAGGATGGCGTCATTGCAAATATGTAAACAACACTGTCAACAACACGGCCCCTCAATAAATGCCACCTCTTTCTCACACATTTGTTATTAAAAAATTCTTTGTCCATAGCCACAAATCAACCCCACACAGCATCAGAGCTCAGTGAAACACTGACAAACATGTCAGAAATACACTTACTTTTAACATTACCACATAGGACCCCACAGCAGCAGGTTATTATATGCAGTAGAGGTTAAATATTCCAGGACACACTTTACTAGCTCAATCACGCATTGTATTTTCTTTTTCACCACCTGTAAAAGTGGCTCATCCAGTTTTTCCCATGCAGGTCCAAGTGATCTCATTACTTGCAGGAAAAATACTGGCTTATGATGATTGTTTTGCCAGAAAAAACTTGAAATATCCCAAAAGCCTATTTTTTAAGCACAACTCTGGTACTCTTTTTTATATTGACGAGTACTTCTGGCTCTTCTATGTTGCTTTAAGAAATTAAAAAACAGATTCCAAGGGGATCCCGAACTCTGCTGCTGGAGAGGCGGATTGCAATTACGAAGCCAACACTTTGATCAGCTCCCACTTTGGAGGCCAGTAAGCAGCTCTACATGCCGTCCCCTTCCCCAAAAGGCAAACTACTGTCTATAACAACTGGCTGCCAGCCAATATCTTTTGAGGCTGCTGCTCAGTGAATCCTGTCCATCTGGCTGGCTGGATCACTAGCTGGCTAGCTACTCCGTATAGTTATACAGCCCTAATTACCAGAGTACCTGGGCATTGATGAGTCCCTCTTATGGAGACAGGTTCTCCTCTCGCTGACTTGACATTAGGAACGTACTACATGTAATTATCAAGAGCCTTTTATCATGGACATGACGCCAAACCTCTTCTTGTAATCTATGAGAGATCCACGACACAGGACTTTCCATGGCAGAACCAACCTGTAACTAAGTCAGGGGAAGAGGTTTAAAATGAACAGCGGACCTCAAAACAATTGAAAGCATCAAGGCCCCAACCAATAAAGCACTTAACAATGGGCAGAACTTTAAGGACATGAGTACTCCCTCTGAAGGCCATAATGACTGTGAACATACTTAAGTGCTTTGCTGGACTGGGATGTTCAAGCCAAGAGAAGAAGGACAGACGGACTTGTAGTTGAGGTTCTGGACAGGGACTTGAGAGAGCTAAGTTCACTTCATTGTTCTGCCATAGACTCCCATGTAACCTTGCACAAGTCACTTTAATCTGTCCATGCCTTAGTTCCCCCATCTGCAAAACTGGGATAACAATGTTGACCCATCTCTTAGATAAACTCATCAGGGCAACCAGATAACAGAGCTATGAATGACACAGAAAAGCTTGAGAGAGACAAGGTGGTGAGAACCAACTTCTCTTGGTGAGAGAGACATGCCTGGTCTCTGCAGAAGAGCTCTCCGGAGCTCCTTCCCCAACAGATGTTGGCCCTTTAAAAGACATTACCTCACCCACCTTGTCTCTCTCATATCCTGGGACCAAAATGGCTATGGCATTTCTGCAACAGAAATGTTTATATATTTAATTAAATTAAGATCCTTACTCACATGAATAGTACTTGTTCAGATGAGTAGTCCCACTGGGATTTTGTGTGAGTAAGTGCTTGCTGGAGCTGGTCTTTAATTATTAATCAAAATATCTCAATGTGCTACAGAATTTAACAGCAAATGGTAAGATTTCTGTAGTGCTTCTCCTTGATGGATCATCCTATAGAATTGAATAAATTTTTAGAACTCCATAAGACGGTACAGAAAGAATTCTGGAAAAGTTACCCTTTTAAATTAGATTCTATGGGGCTTTTCTATGAGGAATATGACCCAGATACATTTAACACCTTTTCCAGTTACATGAAGGAAACGCTACTTATGTACTCATATGTCCACACTGATAATGTTCCTGTGAGTTTTGGCAAATAAGGACTCAAGACAACTGCATTTTTTCTTTTCCATGGGTGGCCACAACTTTTATTAGAATATAGCTTTACTTTCAGGAAGGACGATCTAGTGGACAGGGGTGCATGGTGCCGTTATTCGCTGCTAGAATTTTTTAAAATAAAGTATTGTTCCGACCAGCTCACTGCTGGGACTAAAGCTACAGCTGCAATTTTCACTTTGAAAACCATCTCAGTTTAAACAGTTGTGATGAACTGATACAAAACTGTGTTACTGCCCCTTCCTGTAGCATCTGACTATACATCTGGCTTTTAAATAACACAGGGTGAAGATTCATGCTTTTTCCTAGAAACCTATTGCTTATGTCTTTAGGGTTATAAAAATGGGATGCTACACTTTTGCTAACCCCTTGCCAATGACCAGACCCATATGTAAATTTCACACAGTAGTATTTAGTAGCATAATTAATCCCTGCTTTATGTTATGAGTAATATTTCCTATTCCCGACCCTGCAACGTCCTTTAAGAAGATCCATGTTCCAATTAGACTAGCCCATCGGCACTCTTTTAATGAGCAGATTAATCATTCAGATGGGTACAATGGTGTCATCACAGGTTTTAAATATGATAATCTACATCCTAATGGTGCTGCAAAAGCCTTGGCTCAGAGCAAAAAAGGTAGGCAAAATTGGTGATACTTTCTTTTTTGTTCTTTTTCTTACATGACATGAGATGCGTGACTATTTGGGCAACAAGGCAAAATGCACTGAGGAGGCAGCTCACAGAACAGGAAGTGTCAAACAGCATCATAATTCAGATGGAATAATTGTTTTGTAGGGACAGACAAATCCACCAGTCCCAGAAGAACATTCTGCCACGATGAGAAAAAATTTCACGTCTTCCTTGTCAGTCTAACAGATCGGCTCTGCACTTAAGCCTTTTTTCCCCAAGAAACACATCTAAAACACATCATAAAAGCGGGAAATGTCACAGCAATTTATTTAATTTTAATAAAAGGAAAGGTTCTTTCAGATCGTTTGGCTTATCTGTTTCCAAATGGAACTTCCATTTAAAAAAAAAAAAAAGCAGCAGCCAAATGAGGATCCTGGCTTCAAAAGCAGACATCCAATTCCAGACTGTGCAGTCAAGAAATGCTAATGCTGGTAAAGGGGAGATCTCCTTGCAATAAAAGTGTAGGGCCGGATCCTCGGCTGGTGTAAATTGGTGTAGCTCCACTGAACTCAATGGAACAATACTGATTTACACTAACTGAGGATGGGGGTCCTACAGT
Organism: Gopherus evgoodei; assembly: GCF_007399415.2. Lineage (NCBI taxonomy): Eukaryota > Metazoa > Chordata > Testudines > Testudinidae > Gopherus > Gopherus evgoodei. The sequence continues at coordinate 2,440,917 of NC_044329.1, read as the reverse complement.
GCAACTCATGGAAAGGTAGTGGCAAGTCTGGACTTCGTTGATCCGAGTTAGCTCTTGGAATAATCTGGCCCTAAAACCAGATTAAGTCGCCAAAGGGTCCACCCAGCGTAAGGTGAACCATCCAGCAGTGAAGAGCTAACTTGGGGGTCGTTAATACCACACAACATGCTTGCTGTTCATGTAGCAGTGAAGAGGGGTGTGTGGCTGGGATACACTATGCTACACCAATCCCGGATTGTGGTTCTGGACTCCTGGGGCCTTTTTAACATCAAGTAAGTCAGGACGGCCTCTCAGTCTTCTCCAGCTTGGCCTAGGACAACTGGCCTGCACAAAACTACCACCAGGATGGGGGAAGTAAGCTGAATGCCACCTTTGCAGGCACACTTCTGGCATGCTCTGTGTGGGGTTTGGACCTAGCTGGAGCTGGACCAGCAGCTGTAAATCCACCCAGAGATTACATTTCAAATATAGCACAATTATGATGGTGGTAGTAGCAGTGTATCGAAACCCACCGCAAATCAGTGACGTGGTCCTGCAGCACTCATTCATGTGAGTAGTCCTAATGAAGGCATGGCCCAAATCTAGGCACTTACTTCGCTTTTTTCTAAGGATTGAGTAAGAGACAGGATTTGGCCTTAGCCCACTGAATAACATATACTCAACTGGTACAATGGCAGGAGGCAACTGTAAATTCTGCCTCAGATGGCTCAGTTCTGCTTCATAAAAAAGAAGTGTTTCTGGTAACGAGAATCTTTATGTCAATTTATCAAAGCAAAACTTCTTTTCCAATGGTCAAAATCCACTCACTAAAGTGACTTAACGGTTTGAATTGGTGCCTCAAATCTTTTTTGTTTTTTACAGATGCTCCTCGACTTATGCAAGCATTCCGTTCCGGAATGCCTTGCATGACTCAAATTTTGCTTAAGTTGGAAACATATACCCGACAATTACACAAAAAACCCCAACCAAATTAACTAACAAAAAAACCTACTCCTAGCTTATGGAACTTTTTCCGTAAGTGCGGATTTGCATAAGTCGGGTTTGCACAACCCGGGGGGCATCTTGTACTACTAATCTTGGTCCAAATTCTGCCCATTTTCCTACCAGCTATAATTCTGTGGAAGTCAATAGCATGACCCACATGAGTAAGGAGTCCACAAATTGGCCCTGGATTCCTGTCTGATCCAACTCCCACTGAAGTCAATGAGAGCTAGGTTGGACCAGGAGCATTTATTTCATCTAGCTCTTTCTGACACATTGCTTTAAATCATTTGGAATTATCCATGTCAGGTGGGCACATGGAGTGAACTCTGCAAAATGAAAAAGCACTGAAATAATAAGCAGCTAAATTGTTAGCACTGGATTATACAACAGATGGACACGATGGGTTAGAATATACATTATTTTTAATGTTCTGTTGCTCATCTCCCCTTTGCGGGGATCCCAATTTTTTCAATACACAGTAACTAACTGTGGGGTATCTGGGGTCATAATGTCATTGAGAAGCAGTCTCTACAATGAATAAACCAAGGTAAGGCAGCATTTGGAAAATACATTCCCACATTGATTCAGGATCTGTCACTGCAGCAAACCTTCTAATAGTTGAAACGTTTGCTATACTTGTTTTTTTCCTAAATTTTGCAGATTTGGCAAATAATCCGAGAAAAAGCAATTTTAGCAATAATTTTGCATCCAGTTTGGTTGGCAGCATCTCAGGGGTCAGCACTGGATTGCTACTAACAATGTGTTTCCTCAAGTGCATGCTCATTGATCTTTCTGGAAGCTTCCATGTGCTATTAAGCATAGCCCTTTTCTACACACGCCAGGAAAGTGCACAAAGCCTGATTTTAGCAGCGGCGTGCATGAAGCTTGCGGCTTCTCCTAGCACTATCAGTACAAAATTCAGTTTGTCCAAAACTAGAAAACCCAGTTGCAGTATTTCTGAGTTTTACAGTAATTTGCATAACCAGATCACTTCAAACACACCACAACAAAAGAAAGAGTACTTGACACGGGAGGAGGAGCTTAACAGTATAGACAATTTCAAATATCTCCCCCCAAATATGGTTTAAAAGAGATCCCCTGTATCTTTGATTCAATCAGATCAACCCCGTATTACGGAAATACACATGTAAACAACTATAAATAATTGCAACAAATAATTATTAAATTAGTTCTAGATGTACAACTCAGTGAGATTCATTTAACGTTTTCTACCATAAGCCCAGTTCCAGAAGAGTTAATCAACCATAGCAACCTCCTAATCAGAGCAGTGAACTAATGATCCTATTTCTGAGTAATACCAGTCAGATAAGGCTCTCAAAAGGTAGTTAACATCACTTTGGTGGAAAGGCATGACAAGTGCAAGTTCTAGCAGTGGGTAATGCATCATTCATGCCCCCTCTCGTTCTGACATTTTAACGTTATCTTGTTTTACTGTGTCGGCCTAACACTGCCACTGCTGGCAAATTAAACTGTGAACTTACAAAGTGGGTGGCAATAAATACAAATTATGAGAGTTCAAAAGATGTCCCTGGAGGTGTATTGCCAGACAAGGAATGTCTCTGGCTTTTCTGTCACACAGCAATAGACAAGACAAAGTGGAGCATGAGCTGAAAAAAAGAATTAACTACATGATGATGAAAAATGAGTTGAAAATGAAAAGAAAAAAGGAAAAAACAAATAAAAGGAAGACAAAGAAAGAATGGGGCTGAACTAAAGAGAGCATACCCTTGAAAATATAAGCATCACTTTCTTTCACCTTGAAAAATGAAAGCTATGTAAATTAGGCATCCACAAATGCCTTCTAGAAATGTAGACCATGTACAAAAAATGATGTCAATGTTATTGGAAAAGTAAAGACTCCTTATAAAGGAACTGCAGTGCAGAAAGGGTAATTGGATAACATTACAGTCTTCATGTTTCTAGCAGAAATTCAACATGACCCACTCCACTAAAGATAGGCTCTTCAAAGCTAGATAAAGATTCATGTGTTACATTAATTTAGACTTGGAGGGTCATAATTCTGCCCTCAGGGCCAGATTGCCTCTTCACAGGGGGCAAAACCCACAGAAGGTGATGAAAACAGGGGTCCAGAATCTCAAAGTTCCTTTCATAGTCCCGCCCACCCCCCAACCCATTTATTTTTAGGGGATGGGGTGAGAGAACAGGGAGGAACGAGGTTTCCCTCCCGACTACTCCCACCCCTGAAACCACAATCCCAAGGCCATACAGATTAAAGGCCCAAGATTCTCTCTTCACAATGCTATGGTTGCACTGCAGCTTTGACACATGCAGAAAAAGGCAAAAACTTAATTATTTCTTCCTTTCCTCAGCCAGATAAAACCTGTGAGTGCGATTAATGAGTTTGGAGAAATTTGATTTTTAATATATCCAAACCATGATGTTTACTCAACTTGATCTAGCTCCACTAATGCACCTTATAAAATAGTTTATCTCCCCCTCCCACACTCACAAACCACTCACATGAGGCTTGAAAACCATCATAATTTCTTCCCAAAGTGCAGATATCACTCAAGCCATATGAAGCCCAACTGTTTATTTTTCCCTATAAACCACTGTTTTCATTGAAACTCATTAGCATCACCTGTGTTAATTACACTAGCAAACCAATCAACAGCTCCTTCTTAATTAGGTTTTCTTTATTAAAGCCAGAAATTGCCAAGGAGACAAAAGTCAACTGGGGAAATTATGTGAAAAGGAGTGTTTATGCCAAATTACTGTGGGGAAAAAAATAGTAATAAAAAGGAAACTCAGATTGTTTACAGGAATAGGAAACAATATTAATTTTCAAGGTCACTGGCACAATTATTAATTATCCCCGTAATTTTTATTGTGATAGTTTGTGCTGAAAAGGGTTTGGTTTATAGAAATTCCTTGCAAGTTTGCTTGTATTGGACTTCAGCCGCACTGATCACTGACCATGACCTACTCATGCCACCGACACAGGCATTTGGAGTTTCAGGAAGTTAACAGTAATTTCACAAGCTCTTCCTAAATGGGTGTGTTTGATGGTTAATTCTGACAGACATGCAAGAAAGTTACAAGATCCAACTATTCCCTACCAGGAAAATCCCACAGGAAGAGAAATTTTAGAAGGGCAAGTCCTTGTCACACCACGTTGGTGGAAGACATTTTTGGGCCAACAGATGTACAGAGAGAATAGGAATAACACAGATCCCAAGAATTCCCAGGAAATCTTGTCCCTCACCCTCTAGATACGAAGGCAAAGGGGTCTGCTGCTAAGCTACTCAGTTCCCGCTATCCACAGGAGATCTCTTTGTTCTCTGTCCAAACAGGCATACTCCCACAGCCGCAGATGGCAAAGGAGGCAAGGAACTGAAGTTAATCTCACTGGAATATACATAGGTTTGCTGGGAATCAATGATGCATATAGCCGGTGATCCTAGGCTCTGTTCCTTTTGCAATAGCCTGTTCAAGAGACAGCCAGGCAGCAGTATCTTCTTGTTTTTGCTTAAGTATCTTCAAGTCCTCCAGCAGAGCTGCCCCTAAAGGGGAGGAGTTAGGACGTATGACCTGAGCGCTCATAATATAGCCATTAACTTTGGCAGGGCGCCAGCCACTTTCTCTTTGGATCTACCATTCTCTCCCACCTGCAGTGAGAGTAACTGTTGAGTATTCTTTATCTTAGTATTTCTTCTTTTAGCTTTGTGGTCTATTCCTCCTTCATAACAACTTCAAGTCTCAGGATCTTTGGCTCCAGAAGGATATTAGATGCTAGCACTAAGGTGTCTGCCCTTCTGTTCATGAGTCTCTGAACTGGTAACACCAATGCAGCCCGGACAGGCACGTTGGAATCTTCTAACAGTGCCAAGCACTGCTCCTTTGCATCCGGCCAGGCTATTTTCTTTTTCCAAAATCAAAGGCTTTGCTATTTATCCTGCCTTTTCTGCTAAACTATGTGAGAATGTGTACAGTCAGGGCTTGAACAGGGTGTGCTTGAACTAATATATCAAAGGGAATTACCAAAAACAAAAGAAGCCATGCATGGATTGAGGGCCATTATCTGTTATTTAACTCATTTGGAATCCCAGGGTGAGCAAATGGATTCATAATGAGTTATTACATTGTTACTTGATGTGTTGTACAACAACTTGGTTTGGGATAAAAAAATTAACCTTTTAATCAGAGTTAATCTTTCCCATTTAAACCAAATTATATGTGCCTGTTAGCAGATATAATTTTTATAATAGTGGGCTCCTTTTCTGCCCAATATGTGAAACAAGCCTCATTTTCATATTACCACTATATGCTTTGTATACAGTTACTGTGTTTACATCACATGAAGCTCCAGCCTCTATTGTGAAATTCACTTTTTCCTCATTTATTCCTAGTGTCAAATCAATCTGTAGAGCCTGGCTTTGTAAACTTAAGAGATTCAACAGAAAGCTCTAATTCTGCATCTTCATCATCATCATCCTGGGTTTGCCCACCAGCTAAACGCTCCTGAATGAACATTATTTTGTATTTCTTTGTTATTTGGGCAGACTGGCATACATGCCTTTTGGAAAACGGCTACTTTTATTTCACGTATGTTAGCTCAACCCTTGTGCCATATACCTTTGTATTGTGTCATGATTACCTCCCCAATAATTAACTCAGGCCTAAACAGAGACTGGGAATGGTTGGGTCATTACACTAATTGAACCTATTTCCCTATGTTAAGTTCTTCTCACACCTTCTATGGGTCATCTTAATTATCACTTCAAAAGTTTTTTTTTCTCCTGCTGATGATAGCTCATCTCAATCGATTAGACTCTTCCTGTTGGTATGCATACATCCATCTTTCATGTTCTCTGCATGTGTAAATATCTCCTTTCTTTGTGTTCCATTCTATGCACCCAAAGAAGTGAGCTGTAGCTCACAAAAGCTCATGCTGAAATAAATTTGTTAGTCTCTAAGGTGCCACAAGTACTCCTGTTCTTTTTGCAGATACAGACTAACACGGCTGCTACTCTGATCCCCAATTATTGCAAACAAATATTGTGTCCACCTTCTATTACCCTTCTATTTTATCCTGACACTTTGATATATACTTCTTTAATTAGGTGCACTTCAGTTCTTTTCATGCTTGTTATAATACTATCATTTGGGAAGCACAATTTTCACTAGCCCTTGAAACATCCATTGTTCTTCGCAAAGTCTACTCTATTTCTCACAATAACTTTGCTTTGATCCACTCTTCTGTTATACCACAAACAAATATAATATCCCATTTGTTAACTGTTCCAATGCATATGTATTAGCTTTACTGCATAGCTCTGTTACATAATAGCCAACAGACATTCTTACATGGATCATCATAGTCTTGCATGTTTTGCACAAAGTGGCCTAGCAATTAGCAGTCCTGTTTATGATGCCCCCAGAATGTAATCTCCAGTGCCAATGGGCCTGCCACAGCTGTCATGTGTTTGTACTGTGTCTAACACAATGAGGCAGTGATCCACAACTGGGACCCCAGGCAATACCACAATGCAAATAACCATTCACCCTGTCTAGCTTCTTTGAATGCTTGTTTCCAGGATAATTTGGAAGTGCTATAAATACCTCCCCTGCAGTTCTCTGCTAGGTTCCCTTCCAAACTAAAGGAGTCATCTGGCTTCCCCTACTCCTTTTTTGTCAGTATTTAAGTTGGTTTTCTTCTAATACCACGTAATAATGGTATGACACACACACCGGATTTCTGATAAGAGAGAACTTTATTTCCTGGTCCCAGTCAGCTGACACAGGACAGGAGAAGGTTCATACCAGGCCTCTCATCAGGGCTCAGTTTCCACAAATACCAATCACATGGTGTTCACATATGGTGATTAGGGCCACATTTCAAAACGTGTGAGAGAAGCAGGTTCCCTGAAGGCAGCTATGTCACTGGGGACTTTTCCCCTCTTGTCGTACAGTCATTGATGGGGAGCGCTCTCCTCCCCAATCATTGGGGGGGGGGTTCCCTGGAGGTTTCTCTCTCTGCAGATGAGCCCCTTTTCCTTCCCCTTTCTGGCTGACCTGAACGGAAACATCATCTAAGATGTACCCTCTATATTCAGGGCACACACCCAGGTTGGCTGATGTTCACTCAGACCATGAAGAGCTCATCTCTGCCTTAGGAAAAGAGCCTTCCATTTCCCACAAACTGTACCACTTTCTTGTTGGAAAAAGGGCACTTCCCCTCACATTTAAGCACCTCCTCCTTGGCTGCGGAGATCAAGAACCTCAGTGCTTGTCTACATGGACACATTGAGCAGAGTGTCTCTCTGTGTGGACACTGATTCTGGAATAAAAGTGCCTTTTTCTGATTTAGCTTGATCCATATTGGAAGCATATTAAGAGTGCCTTTTTCTGGTTTAACTTATTCCACAGAGCCCATACGGGGAGTTATGCCAGCACATCTATAGTCCTTTAAATTCACAGTCTACCCGTCCTTGCTCCAGAATAACTTCCCCAGATAAACAAACTCTTACTATGGCACTGCTATGGTCCAGCCACCACAGAGGCACATTGCGGCTGGATCTGACACAAAGGATAAAATTCATCCTCGGTGAGACTTCACTGAAGTCACAGAGTCTGCCCTGAAGTGACAAAAGCCAAAAATAATCCACAAGCAAGGCTGCAGTGCTGTCTGTTACATTCCCAGCTGTACATGGGTACTACATCTACATCTTATATGGTATGTAATGTCACCCACAGTTCTGAAGCTGCCTCAGGATGGTATCACATCAGCTGCACCACACATTGAGCTAATTAAAGGAGGACATTTCAGCCTAAATTTGGAGCTTCCTAGCTTGCATCCATTTAAGACTGATCATCAGCATTCAGTTTTAAAGTAGGCACATGTGGGTGGAAATGTTCATTTCTTTTATGCTAGTTGGAGAAAAGGGAGTAGGGAAAAAAATCTCTTTCCTTGAAATTCATCAGCATTGTGACAGTCCTAAAATGTGTATTTAAAACACCATTTTTTAAATGTGTATGATTTCCTACTAAGCCCTAATGGCTCTTTAGAACCCATCCTGGTCTACCATAAAAATATATTTTAAACATTTTGAAATGTGTATTATAAAGACATTTTTTAAAATGAATATTATTTATCCAGAAGATCATAACAGTTCTAAAGTGTATTGGGTACATCTGTATTCAGGGACTTTTGTTGTTGTTGTTAAAATGGTTTTCTGGCCCAAGAGATCTTAAACAGCTTGTTTGGAACCATTGGAATTTATTGTTTTAATAGGGCTGAAATGCCTTTGAAGTGCTGTTTGGAGCAATGTTACTCTTATGTGCTGCAGTAGACAATTTTTTTCAAATAAAACAGAACTTTGTGGTCTCTACCCTATATCCTGAAAAGGTCTATGCAGAACTGACCCATATGGCCAAAGCTTAAGATACTCTGTATTGGGGTGCCATTCTGGAGAGGCCAGAAAGGAGAGAAGCCGCAGCAAGGGTACCCTGGCAGCCACAGATTCCCTGAGATGTGGCTGGGCTCCCAGCAACACTTGTGGTCAGCTTAAGGGAAGCGTATGCTGGCTGGGAAGGGAGAGTAGAATAGAAAGTGAGACTGGATGGGAAAGAGCTGGCTGAGGAGAACCCGTTCTGGTGAAAGATGGGGTTGCGATACAGGGCGAGCACTGTAAGCCTTTGCACATTTTATGGTCCATGGGTACTCATCAGGTTGATCCAGTCTCATAACTAATCCACCTTATGGACTAATGGTTGGAGGTGGAAAAAAAGATTCCTACACCAAAAGCTAAGCAGTGGGGCCATTTCCCCAGTAGTTAGTGCCCTGGATTCCCAGATGAGAGAACCTAGGCTTAACTGCCAGAACCATCTCATGATACTCATCCTAGCAGGCTCTTGACAGTCTGCAGAGGTAGCTCATGTACATCAGTGGGAAAGGATTGGTTCATACTGTTCAGCAGTATTCTCACTCTGGCTGATCAAGGATGGTCTTAATGATAACATTTTGACAGCACTTCACATTCTCAAAGCACAATAGTGCAAACATTAACTGATCAGCCTTCAAAGGGAGCCCAATACAGTCCTTCAAGAGAAAAGCTGGACAGGATGCGGTCCCTCAAAGACAACTCCACAGACTTTGACCCTGTAGCCACTGGTCCTTCAAAACTATCACTGGGGCCTGAAGTGAGCAAGTGGGAAATTTGTTCTATTCTGTCCCATATAGATCGAGAGTGCTCTGAGATAGGAACTGTCTTCTATATCTCATGTCTGTACTATATCTTACCACAAACCTGATGGTCAATTGCTGCCATAACAACAACAACAACAACAACAAGTCTCTGTCCTTCTTGCATTGCCGCTATTTAATCTTATTTCATTTTGGAGAAGACATTTTCATTTCTTGATTGAAACTTTTGGGCCTGGGGAAAAAAATGTCAGCTAACTATTTATGAACTCATGAATTAGGTTCCAGTTAAAATACAGAAAAAGCCTTTGACTTCTTCCATGTGCTCAGCCTACCAATTCTGCTATATTCAAAATGACTTTAAACTACAGCATTGTGAAGCATGCTCTATACTTCCTAATCAGCTTTACCTGTTGTAGATAGGTTACATCTGGCTAATGCATGCTTTGTGGATGACTAGCAGGATTTGATTGTAACAATGCAGTGCATAAAAAGGACAATGTGATTAGGACAAGCCCCCACCACCACCACCACCAAATCTGGTTTAATTCTAAAATATTCAATGCAAATGTTTACATTTCTCTTTAATAGTTGGAATTAACTGTTCAGTGTCTGTCAAACAAAAGCTATGACACCAGCATAATACACTATATCATAAGTCTATTCCAAAAGTAAATCTTACCTTAACTCTTGTTTGTACTAGAAAAGTGTATTTGTTTAGCTAAATGGATCTAACTGAACTGGTGCAAATTCCTAATGTGGACACATTTAAACCAGTTTAACCCTTGCTTAGACTGATTTAAATAAGGCCTTATTGTTGAGATACAATCATTCTTGCCCTTTTTTACACAATGTATAATCTCTTCCCTGACCTGGACATTCATAATTCAACATAGTAACAATTGTTGGGCCTGATTCTCCTCTCACATTCTCACTAACTCCGCTGACTACTCTGGAGTCACTCCTGGATTTCACTACTGTAATGAGAGGAGAATGGAACTCTTTGGTCACTTTTTTCTGCCTGCATCACAAATAAAGGGTCCAATCGCGCAAACACATGACTAACTTTACTCATGTGACGAGTCCAATTGAACTACTCACAGGAGTCTCTGTGCGACTCTCTCAGAGGGGGCTTCAGTTCTATTACAAGTTCTGGCTTGATGCAGACATTACGGAGAGAAATTCTACAGCCTGCGCTCTGCAGGAGGTCAAACTACATGATCACAATGGTTCCTTCTGGCCTTTAAAAAAAAAAATCTATGGAACCAAGAGTAAAGTTACTCAGGGTATGTCTATGCCGCAATAAAATACCTGCAGCTGGCCTGAGTCAACTGACTTGGGTTGGCAGGGCCGCCCGGAGCGGGAGGGGCAAGTGGGGCAATTTGCCCCAGGCCCCACAAGCCTTGGCCTGGTGGTGGTCCAGGTCTTTGGCAGCATTTCGGCAGTGGGGGGCTCTTCAGTGCTGCCGAAGACGCAGAGCGACTGAAGGGCCCCCCGCCACCGAAGACCTGGACCGCCGCCAGGTGAGTACAAGCACCACAGCTCCCCCGCTTTGCCCCACGCCCCCTGAATCCTCTGGGGCTCAGGCTGCTGGCTATAAAACTGCAGGGAAGGGTAGACATCCAGGTTTAGGCTGGAGCCCAGACTCTGCGACCATCTGGTGTCGAGCCCAGACAACTACACTGCAGTTTGGTAGCCCTGCAGCCCGAGCCAGCTGCAGCTGTTTTATTGCAGCGCAGACGTATCCTCAGTGTTTAAGATCATAAGAACGGCCATATTTGGTCAGCCCAATGGCCCATCTAGCCCAGCATCCTGTCTTCCGACAGTGGCCAGTGCCAGGTGCTTGAGAGAGAATGACTAAAATGGGGCACTTATCAAGTGAGCCACCCCTGTCAACCAGTCCCAGCATCCGGCAGTCAGAGGCTTAGGGATGGCCGGTGCATGGGATTGCACCTTTGACCATCTTAGCTAATAGCCATTGATGTTTGCACAATGACGCCAAACTCTTGGATGCTATGGGGTCTATAGACTCTCCAGTGAGAGTTCTTAACTCTCAGCTGCATTATGGGGAATAATATTTGTACATCAAGGGGAGAGGGATTTCCCTGTGGGTTGAATTCACACAAGTGATATTCTTTAACCAGTCTTTTCCCATAATGCATCACCAAGCACATCAAATACACTTGAGGAAAGTTTTCAAAAATAATTTTGCCCCAATCAACCAAGTTCATTCAGAAAGATTCCCCGGCAGGGCCTCATCATTACAGGAACTAGAAAGCATCAGTCCGAATTACAGCGCACCTTAGCAGCCTTAAAAGAGCTCATAAGCAGACTTTTTTAACCCCATATAACTCTCCCCACTGTTAAAACTGTGGACGGTGAAATCTTCTGTGTTAGAATAACTCATATAAGCCCACATAATATAACCTAAAAACGTAATTATACCTGCCAAAAGCAAGCCAGTCAATATATTTGAGGTTCTAATAGTTTCAAGCACTATTACCTTAACGGTCTCACATCATAGTGCTGATTAAAGAAACATTTTGTCTTTTTATTAGTATGGAATGGAGAGTGTAATTACTGAAGCACAGAGAACTAAAACATGTATTAGTAAGTATACACCTCGATTTGGGCAGTGAATGTCAATTTAGAAGCAGAAAGTTAAAGCACAGCTTAGTTCAGTCATTTACTTCATTCTCTCCCTGTTTTTGGTGTGTCCACTCCACGTGGAATGATCTCTCAAGCAAACCACGCTGCCAACTCCAATCCTAGATCAAATGCTCACAGGAATAATTCCTCTCATGAGATTTCAGAACCAAAGTTTCAATTAGCAGCATCAATCTTGGAAGAGATTCCTCCTCCTCAGAAAAGACAAGAGTCACCCAGGGAGATAAGATAAAGGACAGTTTTAAAATATGAAAGTAACATAGATATATAGATATATACACACATACAAAAAACCCCTCTCTTTATGGCAATTAGAGATTTTGTTCTACACAAGTTTAACACATTTGGGCTATTCTCCCATTTTTATATTGATTAATTAGTTTTTCTTTGTGTCTAATTAATTAACAATAAGTCTATACATAGCTGGTTATCCATGGTCTATTGCAATATCCCTGAGGGTGCATGATCTGCAGTCAAAAACTTTGAAGGATTGCCAACATAATCTTAACTATCCCATTGTATTACCAAATCAGTATTTCAAATTTAGTGGACATACGCAGATATGTTTTTCTCTCTGCAAGAGGTATCATATAAACGGCAAACAAGATACAGAAGATCGATTATTTAGAATAATTGCACAATCTAATTGTATGGATTTTAAATGGTACAAGGAGGGGAAAGATTAAAATCATACAGCGCAACAGTATACTTTCACAAAGTGCATGAAATATATTTTCTCCAATTAGGGAACAATGAAAATATTTACTGTCAATTTAGCGAAGAAATTCTGGAATGAGAGTCAAGTAAAATTCATACCAATATGTGAAATGGGCAATTAATTTTAAATCACTAAAACTTATATGTGCAGAGAGCTGCTCTAAAGAGCTGTGCTCCATATAATCCTTCATTTAGGGTATACATTTTGGGAACTTTATAAATATACAACATTGCTGACCTCCCAGTGGATCATGAAAGAAAAACATTTGGTTTTACATATATTATACTAGTTCTTATTGGCTTTATAATCAGTTGCCAAAAAATGGATCCAGTACAGTATACTCTGTAGATTAACTGCAAAGGAGAGGGGACATGGAATGCTACCTTGTCTCAAAAATTAAGTGAAAATGCTAACCTTGTCATATCCAACAGGCAAACAAAGGGAAAGAAAGCACTGTTTCACTCAGCTTTACCATGGGTTAACTGGCATTTCTAATACTTTTCACCTAGCCTGACTTGACAGATGCCTAACCTCAGCTACTGAGTGGAGACAGCCTGATGGGCTTTGGCCATACAGGAGGAAAATTTTTGATGCTTCCCACTTATGACATGATTGATTTTCTTTCATCGGCCCTTCACTTTGGGATGTGGCGAAGGCTGCCTGCCTGAGCCCCCACGCGCCCTGACCTCGACATATGGCCGCTGTGAGGCTGAAAACTGATGACGGCAGAAACCTAAAAAATCAATAGGCCTTGTCAGTCAGTAGGGAGGGGAACGTCTTTTAAAAACCCAATCACGACATGTACTTGCTGCAGTGGTGTGGATCTACTGCACACTTGAGAACACACTGAATTTCCAATTTATTTATTTGCTCCTCTGTTTACACTCTGTTTACTTATTTATTCCTTAACTTTAATGAAGCAGGGAAGACAACAAAACATGTTGTTAGGATAGGATTTTCATGTTATTAAGGAGAAGAGAAGAAAAAAAAAGATTCCCTGGAAACGCTGTGAATAGTATGAAATAAATAAAGAGCACCTTTCTGTTGCCAACATAAACATTGACATCATTATTTTCGACATTATCTGGAAAGAATTTAGATATAAGGAGTTTTGGAGTCTAAAAACATATGAGCATGAAACTGTTTTAATTCCCTTTGCAGGGGGCAAAGTACTTTTTGCTGGGGGGGGGGGCGTCTTCATTTCTAAAAATATAAGAACTACTGAATGCATTTTTGGTTTTACATTTCTCAGTTCCTGTCGTGGTCACCACTGTGTACCGGAGAGAGCAAAATATTAGGCCCAAATGTGTAAGGTGCTGAGCATCTCTTGCCCCAACGAAGTCAACTGGAGTGGAGGGTGCTCTGCACATTACAGAAAGCCATCAGCAGCCCCCAGGATCAGGCCAGTAACAGCCAACTCTGATCACTTCTCTCTTGCCAATTCAGAAAAGAACAGCAATTTTTTTTTAAAAAGAGACAGACAATATAATGTATCATGATTTATTTTCCATAATTTTTCTCCAAAATATTTTCGTAGTGCTCCTGAAACAAACAGCAGCAAAAAACCTAACTACGACTAGAAGAAGAGAAGAAAATGTTGTTAGTGAACGTGATTTGTTATCCTTTGTCACTGCAGTAAAAGAAATGCAAATAAAAAAGCAAAGGCACTCAGTGATTGACCAAGTCAATAGTCATTTTATGAAAGCAATGTCTTCTAGCATTGGTACTTAATACCTCAGAAAGAAGCTGTGTGACCTAAAACATGGTATGGTGTGTTACCGCGATACATTTTAAAAATCCACCCAAGTATCTATTTTTTGTAAATCACATAAGTAAACAAAATCTGAGGAGAATTCCCAAACTAAGGCCAGTTAAAGTTTTCTTTATGACTGCAAACCTGACAGGCTTACAATTTCATCCTGTTGCTGTGTGTGTGAGGGGGGGGAGGGTTAATGTAATATTAATGAGCCAGGATAGAGGGTCATAAAAAGTGATAGGTTTTTGCGATGGTAAATTATAAATCGGTATTGATTTTTCCCGGCACTAATGCAGCCAGCTTATTGTAAGACACCACAGGCAAAGTGCACTTTATCAGATTAGACTGGAGCCTGGTATCAAATATACATGAGAAAAAGGATGCATTTGTGACTTAGGCTAGACTTAAAAAAAAAAAAAGATACATGAAATTTTTAAGGAAAAAAGTAGAAAAATATTACAAAATTAAATGTCAATTTTAAAGGATCCCAAATGGGAGCAAATTGCTATTAGTCACATTTGGCTAATTTGTTTTTAAAACTAGTAGGTTATAGGATTTATGATATATATACACATATAGGTATATAGGGGCCCTGTGCATATTTAACTACATGATTTAATTATAAAATTGTAAAGTTAATCAGTTTGATTACTACCGAAGGTAGAATACCTCATGTGCTTAAGTGCTTTCCGAATCAGGCCCAATATGTACATATAGGTATGTATAATACACACAGACACATGGTATGTATTGAAGCAGTGTGTATTACTTTTGACATCATATATTGCTTTTTTTAAAAGTTGTTCCATTTTCCCAATATACATTACCACTTCATGCCAACAAATGAATATTAGAGAACTTTTTCTTGCTGTACTTTTACTGCTTAAATGCTTTCAAGATTTTCTTTTCCTTTTGCCTGAAAAGCATTGGGAGTTGACTGCACAGTAAAACTGGGCGTTATTTTCAAAATCAACTCTGCTTTTCATCCGCTGACTTTTTTTTTTTTTTACAGGCACAATTTCCTCATTCAAACGCGTCTATGATGTACATAATTTACAGGAGAGAGAGAGAGAGAGAGAGAGAGAAAATAACAAAAAACCCAGTTACTTTCAAACCCAGTTGCTTTGACTAAGAGTGAACATCGGTTGTCCCATTTCACTTCTGAGTCAACATGGGAAAAGTTTGCACAAAAACCTGTGCATTTGTCTCTGTATGTACTTTTGTGTGATTCCAGCTCTTGTTTTGTAGAGAATGCAAACAGCCATGTTTTAAAACACTTCACAGCTTCTTCTTAATGACTATTGGCACTTCTTCTGCAAACAATCTGCCACTTCCCCTATTGCTTAAAGGCTAAATCCCAACAGCCAACCTGAAGTGGTGCTGTTGAGAACTGAGAGAACAACCAGCCTCAGCCAAAGCTGCTTTTCTCTCTGTCTTAATGGCATAAACACTTTTCCTTAAAACTGGCAACTCTTTTTTTTAAAACCATGTGTCTATTGACAGTTCATTAACAAACAGTAAACCCCCACAAGCTGTTTATTAAAAAATGTACTGAAGTGAAGAAGTGTGAATGTAAATAAGTAACAAAGGGAGAACGTGGGGGGGGGGGAATCTTAGGGAATGTCTTCTCATGTATTTTACTCCACTGCAACTAATACGGGAGACTTCATTTTCAGGCAACGGACTGACTGCCTCCAAAATGATTCACCTTCTTGTATCTTAGTTTTACAAATTGTACATACAGATTAAGAAATAGAGTAACGGGGTTTTTTGCTTCCTGATTTCTCTCCCCTGTTCACAGACAGTTGGCAACAGATAATCTTACACAAACCAACCCATCCTTTTAGACTAAGATCCTGCAATTAGCTGGGTCCATACAGAGCCCTATTGACTTCAATGGAGCTCCATATATAGAGGTCGATCCAAAGTTGCTAGACATCCAGCAATGCACTTAAGTACCTGTTTAACTTTAAGCATGGGCAGAGTCTCATCAACTTCAGTGAGACCACTAGGTTATTAAGTACTTTGCTGGATCAGAGCCAAGGAGTACAGAATTTTGCAGGATCAACCCACCATAAATTGCAGTATCTAGGCCTGAGGGTGTAAAAATAAATATATATATAAACAAAAAAGGACCTCAAACAAAAATAGGCTCATTAGCAGGTTACTAACAACCTTATTTCTCTTGTTATTATAATACATCACCACAAGACAAAAATCTGAGCCCCAATTTTAACAACCCCTATTCAGGCAGAATTCCCATAAATGTCAGTGGAAAGTTTGTCAATATCAAGATGGGGCTTTTGCATTGCAACTTCTCATATGTTTAAAATACTAAGAGGAAACATATTTTTAGACAAGAGCTAATCAGGTAAAACCTAATAAAACCAACAAGGAAATGAGGAAAATAGAAGGTTATTCCCACAGCAACCTAATCTTGCCCCTATTGAAGCCAACTGTAAAAACTCCCTTAAACATCAATGAGCCAAATGCACTCACTCATGCCAAGCCGACGCCTCTGCTAGTGTAAATTAGTGTTACTCCATCAAAATCAATGAAGCTCAGATAATTGACAGCAGATGAGAATCTGGCACATTACTAGCCCCTTACATGGAGTCCCATTGCACTGAATGACATTATGAGCCAGGATAGCAAAATCAGGACCAATGGGAGTGGGACTGGCGTCTTCACCTTCTCAATGGAAACTGAGCACGCTTCTAAGCAAATAGTTATTTTCAAGTTATTTTTATAACATTACTAAAGTGAAAGAACAAATTTTTAACTTATGCTAATTTCCTTTTATTAGTGATGCCAAAGTCCTCATTTACATTTTTTCATAAAAAAAAATCACACTTTTTTTTTTGCTGCTTTAGGGATAAAACTAATAAACAAATACCTAAATTAGTGTATTTTAATTAAATGTTATCCCATGAAGTAATATTGTATACCATTGTCTAATATAAGCACCTCTTATTCAAATTCTCATGTAAGCTTAAAATATTAGAACTCATTAAAAACTAATTTGAAAACCACTTTACCTAACAAACAAAAACTCCCAGCTTGATATCCTAGTATGTGCTATTGGTTATGCTACAATAGATGTCATTGTAGCACTGTACACTATTACAGCATACATGAGGTACAGGAATTGCAGTGCCCCAAGACTTTTCTCAATAACATTGATTCAGTGGTACTAGAAAAGTTATTACCACTTCTGTTTTAAACACCTTCTTATCATTATTCTGCTGCTGCAAGATCAGAAAAGATTCCTTTTTAAACATACACACAAGCTCTGATATAGTGCTTTGCATCAGTAGATCTCAAAGTG
This sequence comes from Gopherus evgoodei, assembly GCF_007399415.2. Taxonomy (NCBI): domain Eukaryota; kingdom Metazoa; phylum Chordata; order Testudines; family Testudinidae; genus Gopherus; species Gopherus evgoodei. The sequence goes on along the minus strand of NC_044329.1, from coordinate 2,423,279 downwards.
CTATTTTTATACACAAAACCACAAACATGTATAAGAATTAATATTTGGTAGGTCTGAATGATTACTTCATATCACTTTTGAATGCATAAAATACTGTATTTATTTATATACATCCATGTACGTTCTTCCTGAATATATATTCAAGAAGAATGTACAACCTATTATTAATTTAAAATTCTGCTTACATTAGAATAAATAAGATAGTTTAAGCAGCAGGGTGTAGCTTAAGTCCAAAGAGCATACGACAGCCACATTTTAATCTTTTATTGGATCAGCTTCTGCTGGTGATCGAGATAAATAAGACAACAAAAGTTGGTCAAATAAAATATATTACCTCACCCACTTTCTCTCTCTCGCTCTCTCCTCTCTAATATCCTGGGACCAACACAGCTACAACAACACTGCATACAACATTTTTAAAGCAGTCAGCAGAAACAGCTAGAGAATTAAAAATTCTAAGGTGCATTAAAACACATTCACTTCATTATGAAGTTTTCTAGAACACTCTCTCCCCTCAAAAGAGGTAACTGTACCTAAACTCAGCATTTTTCATTACACTTCAATCCCCCATTGTAATTTTTTCATATGTAAGATTATTGCTTTCCAAGGACGGTATTTAAATAAAACAAACGCTCTATTTGGCAGCTGCACTGGAAAGCTTTGTCTTACTTGGTTACATTTCTTGGAAATCCAAAGATTTAAAGAGAGGAAAAAAAGGAACCAGAGGACATATGAGGAGTCATTTTTGTGCATATAAATATGCTTTTTGAAAAGGTACATTCATATATCAGCCTTCCTGAAAGCGTAACTGACTCTATACTCTCACTAAAACTATTTTACAGTAGAGCCTAAATGGCAGTGAGGCCATACCTTAAGGCAGGAGGTATCTGTTTCCAATATTGGCGGAATGTTCTCTAGAGGAATATTGATTACACAGTGATGGGAAGCTACAGTACAAAGCTAAACTAATTAGCCAATAAGCTCAAAGACTACCCACCTCCAATACTGTTTGAAGGCACATTTAATTATTGCGTGGATGCAACAACATGGAGGAGGACATGCCGTTTAGGTAAATGTAGCAGGGTGTATTGACTGGTGGGCTGAGATTCCCAAGCAGGGATGACATCTATCAAGAGCTGGTAACCAGAGAAGTTTCTAACCCATTTGGAGAAGTCCTGGCGCCTTCGTATGGGGGTTTATCCACCAAATATGGATGGAGTAATTTCCTATCTACACCAGATCCTGAAAGAGGAATTTGCTGTAGCTTCAGACAAATGATGCCTTTTCCTGCCAAAAAATTCACTCCAGTACTATAGCACATCTATTTCCACCGGGGATTTTATGTTTCTGGTGGTGGAACTAACAAGACAGACGGTTCTGGTGTCTCAGCTCAAGACTGAGCATGAATAAAAACACACAAAAATGTGCAATTTGCTCAGATCTCAGCATAAAGCTTTAAAAATATTTCTAAGTGTTTTTTTTAATTTTCAAGGATTTTCAGCAGCTGTTGAGTTTGGTTTTATATGAAGAGGATCATATCCTGCATCACAAAGAGTGCAAAAGTCCCCATCTAAATCAGCCCCATGCCTAATCCTAACCTTTCCCCATAAATATCAAGCAAGAGACAAATTAATACACAATGGGTAAAATATTCAGAAGCTCCTACGCAACTTGAAATGAGGATTTAGTCTCCATAGGATCTTTTGAATATTTACCCAGTAGCTGCAGCTTTGAAACCAATGAAAACCAGAGGTGTCATCCCTGTAAAAGAAGGGGTTAGTGACTGTATAGAAGGGGTAAGGGGGCATAACCTCTTAACCAAGCAGAACCTGAACATCCCAGGGAATATGGCCCCAGAACCACTGATCCTAGGGCCTTTCTGCAAGGCTCCCTGGATTTCCCATCCCCCCAAGATGCACAGTTGGATCAGGTCTGAAGTCTTACCTTCCACTCACTAATGCTAGTCTGAACAGCTTTACATTCTGAGGAGAGTCCAAAAGTGCACCGTTCACTGGTCTGTCAGTCACAGCCCTTCAAAACCTACAAAGCCCCAAATGCATCAAGACAATGGCAAGACCTGCCAGGTTCTCATAGGGGATTATGTGGGTATTCCTCCCCTTCTTATACAAGTATCAAGCTCGATTTGCATTCCCACCCAGCTGTCCCCCCTCTCTGTGACACCCCCACTGAGCTAGTATAAGAAGGTAACAAGGCAACTGCGGGGGAAAGGAACACCTTGCTGCTGTCATTGCCACTACATTCAATCGTGTGCAAACACAATGGACATGGAACAAGAGCCTGAAGTTAAGCACCAAACGACTGGCCTGATTTTCAGAAGTGTTGAGTTCCCTGCAGCTCAGGTTAACTTCAGGTAGTCATTTTCCACGTATTTACTGAGGGTGTCTCCCAGTGCCATAGCACTGAGCACTATCACAGCACTAATGAATGTATCCTCTTTATTATACACACCCCCCCAATTACAGAGCAAAGCATTATTCTCCTCAGAACACAGAGAAGGATCTGAGGCATATTACACATTATCCTGCAAGGTGCTAAACGCTCCTGCTCCAGTGAACACCCTAACCTGTGCTCAGTGCCCCACTGGTAGTATGATGAACAGAACTGGAGAAAGAGTGCGAACGCCAGAGTGACCTCGTTTGGTGCAACAGCAGGGGATTAGGGAAGCAAGCTGGGCCAGGCTGCTAATGTAGGCCTCTGTGCATGCTCAGGGAAAATCCTTTTCTTAGTCCTGTCTGCACCAGGGCTTATTACTAAGAAATACTGTTGACTTCAAAGGGCCTATTCACATGCTTTGGTCCTGACCCATTAAAATACCTGAGTGGTCAGTGCCTTGCATGATCATGCCCTAAAGTGAGTAACGCATAGTCATCACACTCCCTGGAGCACAGGTGAGGACTGAGCCCAGATCTCCTGAGTCCTAGTCTAGTGTCTTGGCCTATAAAGAATTTCAGTTTGAGAAGGACGGTTCTGTGGCCCTCTGCTTACCCAGGAAGACTTTGGTGTCAACAAAGTCAGATATTTCACCAGCCCTCTAGCTCTGAAAACCAACGTAACCAAACATGCAAATGCGCAGCAAAACTGAACAGGCAAAAACTTACTTCTTTCTCCATAGTTTAAGTTTTTCTTTTACAATCTGCATGTTGCTGACCCTATGACTCGTCTGGGGGTTCCTATTTTTAACTGATGTACCAAGGCTTTTAAGCAGATAATTGTTCTTTTGCGATCTCACAAAGAGGACATTTTAATAATCGTATAAAATCTACTATCCAGAGTGGGAAAGCACAGTTTAATGAAACTGTACTATAAAAAATTACAGGCAAAAAAATAATTTCTATGAAAAGCATTTTTAATAAAACATGCATTGACTCCAAGAACTGCTTATCATTTTTAAGACTAAGAGATTGATCCTGCAATTACTGGGCACTCCAATCCCCCACCAACTCCAAAAGGCCCTTACAATATAATTCATATAGGAAAGGGCCAATCTGAGAGGAAAGTCAAGACTGAGATTTTCCAAAATAGCTTCATGCAGACCACATCTTTTAAAGCATATAGAGCCTGATCCAAAAGTACAAAGTCTCCTATTAACTTCAATGGGTTTGAGATCAGGTTCATACTTCATAAATCCATTCAAGCAACCTGCACAGATTGTCTGCATTTGCAAACTCAGTCCTAGCCCCAGATTTTCAAGCGTGTGCGCACATTTTTGTGGCCCATCTACTGGAAGCCGGCCTTTGCATGCGCCACCCACAGGAGTGGTCATTCACGTGTGCAGTTAACAATCTGGCACACAACTGCAGGATTTTTGCATATTCAGTAGGACACAGATTTTCAAGATGCGCACCCACATTTCTAAACTTGGTTCCTACATTAAAGCAGCACCCCATAAACTCTCTCTCTCAAAACTCTGTTGATTACATGTTGTAATGTCAAACTAGGTTATTTAAACCCATTTTTATTTATAATAAATGCTCAATGTCAAAATTTCTGGATAGAATTCAGTTCTATGTCTAATTTAGCACACTTGGCTGGATAGTTAAAAGGTGCGCAGAAAAGCCAATTTGCCTGAGTCATGGGCAGTTTGGAGTGACAGCTTCAAATGACTGAAAGAAGACACATTTCCAAAGAGACTCTAGCAAGCAAGCAATAAGCAAAGAAATCCCAAGTGGATAATGCTCTTAGTCCAAAGTGGTTTCCTTGTGGTACAGGTCTCTTGTGCCCAATCAAATTCGGAAATGGACTATCTAATGTCTTCCTGTGAGTCAATTTGCTCCAGGAACTTTATAAAGGCCCTGCTTTCTGATCATCTAAAACTTCAGAGGCATGTTAGAAATGTGCGCAACTCCACACTATACACCTCTACCCCGATATAACGCTGTCCTCAGGAGCCAAAAAATCTTACCGCGTTATATCGAACTTGCTTTGATCCGCTGGAGTGCGCAGCTCCAAACCCCCGGAGCGCTGCTTTACCGCATTATATCCGAATTCATGTTATATCGGGTCGTGTTATATCAGGGTAGAGATGTATTTTAATCAAGAAAGATCTTTGAGGCCCAGGTACCATTTCTTTGAAGTCTGGGACAAAGTACGTATTTTGGAGCACCCAGCTGGGCGGAGTGAGCCACCTTAGACACAGAGCTACATGCCTACATTATTGGAATAGGCACTGCACACTTAAAACCCTTTGCATCTATCTCTCTCAGTGTTTGTATAGCCCTCCTCATGATCATTCATGGACAATTCATGGATTTCATCCTCAACACCTGTGCGAAGTAGCATCGTATTATCACCAGATGGGCATAGGTAACTGAGGCACAAGGTAGATGAAGTGACTTGCCCGTGTTCACATCAGTGGCACCGTAACCAGGGGAGCCAGGGGCCATCCCCCCTACTTTTTAACGAAAGAAACATCCGCGCCCCTCCCGCAATTTCTGCCAGGGCTTATGGCCAGCGGCAGCCTTTCGGCACTGTGTGGGCAGGAAGGGACGGGGTCTGCTTCCAGCTGTAGAGGGGAGGGCTGACCTGGCCCGTGTCTTTGCAAAGCTCATCCCCTTCCCCCTGCTGGAAGCAGCGCCTGTCCCTTCCTGCTCACACAGTGCCAAAAGGCAGCTAACACTTCCAGGCTGCTGCTGGCCACCCTAGCGGGCTATGAAAACTACGGTTCCCAGAGAGGCTTGCACAGAGCTGGTGGCTATTGGGCAGGGCAGGCCTGGACTCCACAAGGCCTTGTGGTTGGGTGGCACCTCTGGCAGCAGATTGCCCTGCTTGATTTGGCTTTTTCCACTGAGCAGCAGCTGGCCCATGGGTTCACACTTCAGTTGGCAAAGGTGCCTCTCTGAGATTGTTGCTGGGAGAAAGCCATGGCAAAGAGAGGGGCAAGCAGGAGCCTGGAGGGGGCCAGGGTCTTGGCTCCTAGAGACCCCATCCAGCGTGGATGAGGCAGCAAGGGGCACTGCTGAGGGTGTAGGATAGGGGACTGGCTGGCTGGCAGGGCACAGCTGAGGGTGTGGAGCAAAGGTTCCAGCACCCTTGGTTTGCACCAAAGGTCTGCAGCACTGCCAGAAATAAAACACAGATCTCCTGGATTCTCAGCCTGATTACTTAATCATTAGACCAGTGGTTTTCAACCTTTGGTCTGTAGACACCTGGGAGTCCACAGAAAATCTCTAAGATTTCCAAACGGGTCTGCACTTCCATTAGAAACCTTTTAGGGGGCCACAACTGAAAAAAGGTCGAAAACCACTCTAATTAGACCATTCTTTCTCCCTACAAGGGAGCCTAAAATATTCAAATATCTATTTATTGATATGGGTACTACTGCAAAAAATCAACTTCCAACAAAAGAAATCTTACTGTTCACCAGGTTGGTGACCTATTCATATTTTTTAATGGTCTAAATAATCACTTTTTTAAGCCATCACAGATATTATTCATTTAAAAGAAATCAGCATGTATTTTGCCACTATTTTTTGACAAAACAGTATTTCAAGGGGCGGGGGGGGGGAGAGACAGAATTGTTTTGTTGTCAGGAAAATACATCTAGCATAAAATGTTAAGGTTGCCAAGAAATGACAGTATTTGGCAGCCTCCTAAAATGTTTGTCATTTTAAAAGTATTTATGCGAAGGCAGAAAATAAATTATCCAACATTTTAGTCACTTTCAGTGATTAAGGCAAAGTCATTAGATTTTTAGTTTAAAATTGCTCCCTTTCATAAACCAACCAGTTTTTCTTCCACATAGAAAAACATTTGCAGTTTTCTGCTCTCAAAACTTGTAAGTGTATTAGCTTTGTTTTAGTGTTCTTGTATGATGCAAGCCAAACACAATATGTTAAGACTTTGAACATATTTTTCATTTTAATTGAAAACATTTAGAAACATAATGTTGCTGAAAAGAAACAACTGAAAAAAAAATGGTTTGGAACAGAAGATTTAAAAATATATATATCCATCAAAAGAATGCAAGAATTTGTTTCTTTTCCTTGTAGAAATGCAAGTAGTTGCATTTAGTTAATTTAAGATTATATACAAATATCAACTTGGCGTGCTTTCCTGATAGTGACCTGCTTCACTTATCCCATTCATCAGACTGCTTTAAAACTATTTACAAATGCCCAGTTCTCATGAAGTTAGAAGTAAATTTGGATCTATTTTTTTTTCTTTTTATAAAGACATTGATGTGTTTTTTCTGACATGGATCATGAACTCAGTCAATCACAAGTCTTTCTTAATGGAAACCACATGTCTGCCCAGAACTGTGTAATTACAATGCTAGGATTCTTGGCACTGCCAGGAAAAGGGGCATTGTCAAACCAATTAGAGTTTATTTATTTACATACCATTTCTGGATGAGAATGTTCTTTCTTTTATGCTGAGAAAATATAAATTTCATCGAGTAGCTATAATTTTCTCTAGATAGTTTTAAGTTTCATAGCAATTACATTTCTAGTTTGCAGTTAGTTTGCACGTAAGGAAATTTTTCTTTAAAAACAAAACATCTGGGAATAGATCATGAAATTTATAGGCCCAGTTTTCATTTGTTTCAAATGTTGGAGGAGATGCAAGGGTGGCTGTTTCCCTGAGCTCAGCATAGTCAGTATTTCCATCCCACTAGGTGCTTTCCATGTGCAGTATGCCTTATTCTTACAATTATACCTCAACTCAGCATCAATCTTCTTATATTTCCTTATACCAACCGTGTCCAACTCAGTAACTGGAACTAGAAGCACAACCATGTTTCAGCAGAAAAACCAAAGATCCAGAAGGTGATCTGAAACATTATTCCAAGACAGGTTGCCCTGGACAACTTGTATCAAAGAAGTCACATATCTCGGGAAAGCCAAATACCATGTGACTTGTGTGCTGGATCCATCATCAAATCATGTATACTGTCAGCAGTAAGAGTGGCAACATTCTGTGATATGTCGAATGCATTTCAGGGAAGCAAAAGACATGCCACAGACAAAAAGCCCATGTGGATATGTGATGTTTTCCACTCCATTGAGAGGCATCTGACACGCCACAAAATGCTGCAAGCCCCTCCTCGTCTCACAAACTTTATCCATTCAGTTGTGTCTTCTCGCATGCACTGTTCTGAGCCAGCTAAACAAAGCAGAGAACATTCCTAACTTGCATCGATATCTTGGTTTGATTAGACTCGCATTACTGCGTAGGTGAAGAATATTATCCACTGCGTACGTATCAAACAGGGACGACACTACTTAAAAGGGGGAGTTTTACCTGTGAGTTTATTAGATCTGAAATTCTGCAGGAGTGTTCCAAGATGGATTGTATATCTAGTTCTCCATGCTTGTATGTGGAAGCTCACATACATCGTTTATTCCAATCTATTAAAGGTATTTCAAGATGGCTGTTAACATAGCACCTGACAATCTTTGTAATGCAGTTACCCTTCCAGCACTCCCATGAGGTTAGGAAGTGCTGGGAACGGAGACATATGAAGACTGAGCATTTGCCCAGACAGGAAGTCTATGGCAGAGCTGGGGACTGAACCCAGTCAGGTTGCATCTTGCACAACAGGGGCTATGAAAGGTGATTTTTTAAACTCTATTTTTGTTCAGTGATGATGTGTTTCTGACAGCCCCAGAGAGCTAGGTCTTCTCTCTAGCCACAGCGCAGAGAAAGCAGGAGCAGCAGTAGAGTAACCTTCTCCCATCCCATCCTAACATGAAGGCACCACCCCTTAGCATGGGGAAGGAGGTTCAGTCTACCTAGCCCGGGGGGTTCTCAAACTAGGGGTTGGGACCCCAGCTCAGGGGGTCGCAAGGTTATTACATGGGGGGTCACGAGCTGTCAACCTCCACCCCAAACCCCGCTTTGCCTCCAGCATTTATGATAGTGTTAAATATATAAAAGTGTTTTTTATTTATAATGGGGGTCACACTCAGAGATTTGCTATGTGAAAGGGGTCACCAGTAAAAAAGTTTGAGAGCCACTGACCTAGCCTGTCTGTCCTTGGCTTATCTGCTGGGGAGAGAGCAACTGGGGTGGTGTAAACTCTTGTCCAAAGTAAATAGAGATCATCCACTCATTTGGCAGAGATGCCTGATACACCAGTTTGAGACTATAAAGGTACTAAGTGCCTGGGACGTTGGGGTAAGACTTTCCCATCTGGACCAGACCAAACCCAGTTGTGGAGCTACTTCCTTCAGAGTTATATTACTTCTTTTCACAGAAAACCCATAGGAAGGGGAAACTGCCATGCTGAACCCCTACATAAAACTCTCCAAACTTCAGAGGCATTGCTGTTCAGTGCTTGCGCAGACGGTGGTTAAAGACTCTGGTCCACATTTTTTGTTTGAAGGTTTTCTAGAACCAAAAGAAGCTGCCTTTTATTTTTTGAAACCAAAAACTTTTAATTACAAGTTTTCAGAATTTTCCACTTTTGTTTATTGAAAAAAGCTTCCCCACCTTTTCACCCCAAATGCATTAGAATGAATGTTATCCAGTCCAGAAATGGGATTTCTCCATTTTTCCTTCGCCACTCTCATTTTTCAAAACCTCCTCCCCCTTGGCATAGTTCAAGAGTGGCCAAAGGAAACATGAAACTAACCACTCAAATCAAAAACTGAATGTTAATCTTCTTCCCCCGGCCCCTCCTTTTCCTCTGTGGCAAAATGGGAAAAGAGGGAGAAGAAATAATGGTAGAAAAGAGGGAGAGGAGTAAAACTCACAATTTTTTTAAAAGAAAAATGTCAATAAATATCATCACCAAAATATTTGAAGCAGAAAATTGATCCTTTCTGAAACCTGGAAAATTGGAACAATTTACCCAGGACTGTGGTGGAACCTCCATCACTGACCATTTTTAAATCAAGATTGGAAGGAATTATTTTGAGTCAGTTCACTGGCCTGCCTTCTACAGGAGCCCAGGGTACATGGTCACAGTGGTCCTTTCTGGCCTTGGAATCGATGAAAATTAAAATAACTGAAATTTTCCATGATTTTCCCTCCTATTTTTGAGCACTGGACCAGGTGCTGCGAGACAGTCACTGCCCTGAAGCGTTTACAATCTACACAGACAAGAGAAAATCCATGTGGGAGAGAAAAGAAGGGCATGGAGAGGGGACGCGTCCTTCTCAAGGTCATGAAGGAGGCCAATAAACAAAGCTGTTGCTAATAATACTGTTCTTTCTAAAAAGGATGAAAAAAACTGTACTCGATTCACCACGATGCTGCTCCAGTTTTATGCTGCTGATGAAAATAACGGCGTCACAACAGCTTGATACGGGGTGACACAGTGGTAGTGACAGGCCAGGTATTTAAGCTGGAGTTGGCATCCGTTCCTTTTTTGGTGGATGAGTATTTTAAAATACAAATCCTGGGCAGAAGAAAACATCTCCCGAGTTAGGCACTTAAACTGCTATTTTAAGAGCTGATTGGGCTAACTCACATTTTGCAGACCGAGAACCTGAGAAGGATGAAGATGACCTCCCGGTAACATGATCGCGCACAGCTCGGAATGTTCTCTTTCTATGTTAGGTCAGAGCCTTTGTCTCCACAGCCAACCAAGCTGAGACCACATCTTGTCCTTCACGACTGGAGCTTTAAAATCCTTCTGTGTCCTCCTCCCGGTGGACTAGACTGTCACAAAGGGGAACAAAGGCCCTTCTCCAGCCTACAACCCCACTGATCAACCCTGCTTATCCTGACTGTGGAAGGGAGAGTAAGGGCTACTCACGACTCTGGCAAGTGGTTAAGGAGGGTGCAATAAAAACAGTTCTAGCTCCATGCTCCAGCTAGGGGAGCTGACTAGGCACATAGGGTAGAGTAAATTGCTCCATGAAATGGGGTGAAGTACCTGACTGCCTCCTCAGAGTGAGGGGAGCTGGAGAGGGATGGTGGGCCATTGTTACTGCTATGTGCTACCCTTAACTCAGATCAGATTTTAAGGTTGCAATGTAGGCTTTTCTCAGCCACCAAATCCGATTTCCACAATCTCGATACGAGACAGGAAAATGGCATCAGCTGGCCAAGTAAAATTGTGAAAGATACACCATAGCTACCATGTGTTCGAGGATTATTTCAGGTTGCACAGCACAAAAGCCAAAGCAGCTTCCCACCCAATTTCTGGCTCTTCTTTCTATTCCTGTCCCAATCCAGCAAGAGCTGGGCCAATGAAAAGTGTTATAAACAGCCAGATCCTAGCTGAAAAAAGCAATATGCCGTCAGTCTGACATCTACCTCTCTTTTCCGCTCATTGTCAGCACAGTGATTGATGGTGTTGTTCATTAAATGTGGGACGATTGTCAGCTTTTCCTGAATAAATATAAAAAGAAACAAAGAAATCCCCACCCTTTTCAAGCCAGAGTGAATTATTTCCTATTTTCCTTTGGTGAATTCAAGTGCACTGCTCTCAAAATATACTATCTAGTTTTAATCACAAAGTAGGACACTACACTTTGAATACAGAACCAAACTGCTACTTACTTATTTTAAGACGAGGAAGAGAGAAATTTTACTATTTTTTTTTACTATCTTACAATTTTACTATTATTTATTTTCCAAAAGGATAAACCACTGATGTGTGTCTATGTCTTTGCTTTAGTGCAGCACTTCAACTTTGTGCAAAAGGTAAGACCTGCTCTTCACTGAAGGCTATAAAGCATACGGAATGGTATGCATAAAGCAGAGGTTGCCATTAGCACTGTAAATGATAGGGGGAGATTCAGTTCACTACTCTGTTGTGTTTTATTTCACAGCTGGACGAAAAAAAAAAATTAAGGAGTCAGACACTTTGAAAAATATTTTAACCTGGATGCATTTTTTCCAAGCAACAGTAAAGAGATATGCTATAAAAACAACCAAACTATTTCTTAACCTTTGCCATTTTCCCTATGCATTTTATCTCCATGACTTCCCCTTGTACTGGCACCTTTACCTTTCTGCTTCATGGAATCCTTCTAATCAGGTCATTGCTTATACTGTTAATAATAGGGTCACTGCTCAACGTCTTTCAAGTTTTACATTGCATCCATGTATATGAAAACAACAATAGTAATTATGAAATGCAGTTTGGGCGGGGGAATTGGTTAACAATGTTTAATTCTGCAAATTACACCCCAGCCTGGATTTTCTTTGGAGGTAACATGCTAACGGACAATAATATTCTCCTCAAATGCTACATTTGTTGAGTTGAATGGCGATTTATTTTGAATACCTCTGTAAAGAACAGGAAACTGGGAACTGTGGAAAAACTGGCACCATGCCACCGATTGAAGATTCTATCTGACTGTAATAGAAGGTGATTATTGAGGACTAGCAGGCAGATGATGGATGATTTCCTCTCAAAATGACAGCTCTGCTGTGTATCAGCAGTCCTCATACAGCACAAATGTACAGGTCGGCTTTTGTGGCTTTTTAATTCTCAACATTGTTGGAAATGGATTTCAAAGCTGCGACGAGCCATTGCAGGCTGGCAGGGCACATTTGGACTGTTCAGAGGAGGTTTTTAGTCATAGCAAATCCAGTGAAAGACACACTGACTACATTTTACAGTCATTCATTTAAGCAGCAACAAAATAAAAGTGTGATCTTGCAGTCCTTACTCCAGCAAAACTTTATAGACAACTATATACAAGAAATCCACAGATCACCTGCCTTCATAGACCTAGCAACCACCCCAAACACACCAAGGTATCTGTTCTCTACAGTCAGGCACAGAATATGTTTCAAAGAGAAATCCAGGATTCACTCCTTAATGCTCAAAACTGCCTTCACTAAACAAGGACACTCCATCAAAAAATGGGCCATCCAAATACCCCAAGAGAACCTGCTTCAACACTGAAATAAAACCTCTTCCAACCACACACCCCAGTTGTCACCTATCACTTCACACTGGAAACCATAGGGGGGTACCATCAAACAACTACGCCCATTCTTGATGGAGACCCCATCATTAACCCCCTCTAGTGACCTTCAAACAACCCTCCAACCTCTCCCTCAGAAGCAAGCTCCCTATAGACCAGGACACACCAACGCAAAGCAGCACCAGCCTGCTAGAACAACAGATGCAAAACCTGCAGACATCTCCACTGCTACGATGATCAACCCCTCTACCCCAACCCCCCCCCCCACACACACACTCCTACCTTTCAGCATCCAGGGGTCCTACACATGCCTCTCACAATGTGGTGTACCTCATCCAGAGCATTAAATGGCCCAGCAACAACTATGTGGGTGAAACCAGACTATCACTACACTCTCAAATGAACTCACACAGGAAAATAAAAATAATAAAAGACAAAAACACCACGTTACCTTTGGGCGAACACTTTCCACAAAGCGATCACTCTGTATCTGACCTCTCAGTCCTCATCCTCAAAGAAAACCTGCATAACATTTCCAAAAGACGAGCCTTGGAACTTATGTTCAAAGCTTTTTCAGACACTAAAAATCATGGTATTAATAAAGACATTGGATTTATGGTTTATTGCAACACACTGTAACCCACTATCCCCCTTTTTGTCCTACGACGACAAAGGGGTTAATGGATCACTTCACCTTGAACGGGCCCGTAGAATATGTGCGAATTGCTTATGGCTAAATTATTGATTCAGTCTTGTCCTTAGCTGTGATGCTCTGAGTACTTTTCCCAGACTTCAGGAAGAGCTCTGTGTAGCTCGAAAGCTTGTCTCTCTCATGAAGTCAGTCCAATAAAAGATATGAACCTCACCCACCTTCTCTTGCTAATATCCTGGGACTGGCATGGCTACAACAACACTGCATGCAAAAACAGAGACATTCACTAGCACCAAAGTTTCTGTTGGCCTTAATTCCTTTGTGTTTTGAGAATTAAAAAGCTGCTCATCTACTTAATGCCTCACTTGTCCTTCAGAAAGGACCATTTTGATTTAAAATAATCTCTATAGCGGATTCCAACCCTCAGGGCAGCACCTTAGTTCAAAAGTAGTCACTGGATCTTCTTGGGGGATACGCTAGGGTGTCCCAGTGTTGCCCAATGTAACACTAAGTTCTTTTCCTGCTTGACTGTAGTGATGCCAGCACAGGGAGTTAGACAGGGATTAGAACAAAGTTATTTGAAATGCTCTGCATAAAAGCTGTATTGTGTACAACTATATTTGTTTTTTTTAAAGAAATCAGTAACACTGTCTTTTATGAGAATACATCGCCATGTATTCCTTAAATAGTCATAACAACACTTTCAGAATGTCAGGAAATAGCAAAAATCAGTTGTAAGAAAGACGGTGCTCCAAAGAGGAAAAAGTGCCATCCAACAAAATCCAGGCCCTGTTCTCTATGTCACAATGGCTTGTGTAACAATACTCTGGCCTCAGTACTTCACAGTAAATTAGTATAGACGTAGGTTCTGGATTCTGTCAGGACCCAGCCAAGACATACAGCCGGAGACCTGCACAAAAGAAAGAGGTAATCCACAAGAGTAGTAAATTTATCAATCAAATCCTGTAAGCATCCCTGGCTGATAACGCCAGCCCTCTTTAGAATTTAACAACGAAGCTTGCTCTAACTCTGGAGGCCATCACATACGTGTTTCAGCTGGAAGAAAAATGCTGCCAATATTTCACTATGTGTTTGCCATTCTCTTGTTTATAATCAATAGGATGGTAGAGTGCTCCCTCTCTCCTCTTTAAAGATGTGAAGGACTGTAAGCCAAAAAGAATGAAAGAATAAAATCTGATCTATACAGTAGGTTTTTATAGGGTCTTTTTCTCCAAGTAGGCTGGAGTGGAAGATAATATTTAGACTTTATTGAGGCCTCTTCCATGTATAATTCAAGGAATTATTAACTTGAAATTCATATGCAGTTTGAATGCATATTTTTAGTCTACAAATGTGTACATTTAGAGATGATGGAACAAAAAAATTAAGCTGAAGACACTGCACTACAGCCATGAACAAAATTAATGTATTTTTGTCTCTACTCTATTTTGGTTGCAAGCGCTAAGTTTCCCAACAAAGCAAAGAATATTATGTGCCTCAGCTTAGAATATCAGTGTTATTGTACAGAATGATATGCCAACATAGTATTAGCTAGTGTTTATAGTAAAGCAGAGAACACCATTATCAGTATGTGATGTCAATTTAAATTTTACTAGAACAGAAACCTTTTGACCCCTTCCAAACTTGATCCATTACTAGGTTTATACATGAAAGCTTAGGAGAGAATTAAATTAGAAGGAGTATTGCAAGAGAACTGTATTTGCATCTATTGCACTTAAAACTGGAGATTAGTTGACCTTTGGAAAAAGGGATTAAAGCAGTTTCACCATCAAGAGAAGACAATCTGTGTTCTTAAAGCAATCAGATTGGGAGGGTAACAACCTCTGAAAGATGAATCAAACTGAGAAAGAATCCCTGCTAATTTGCATGGTTTACATGTCACTTACAAATGAATTTTGCAGTGATTTCCGCACAAGGAATTGTACAGTATCTGAATTACTTCACGAGTCCTTTGGCACTGGCATGTAAATGTGGTAACTGTGTCCATTTTTACAATCTAATTTTACAATAGATTAGCCTCAGAAATGGTATCTGTAGATAGTGAAGATGCTGAACACGGCACAGGACTCAACGAGCACAATGCAGTCACAAGAAAGTTTCCTCTTTTTCCATGGAGAAAAATGTCAAGAACAATAATCACCAAAGCAGAGTGCAGCAAAAGTGGCTACTCTGAGATAACTCAGATCAAGAGAACGAATAAAACCCAAACTGGAAGAGCTTTTAATGCTGTGCATAAATGAGGCTTGTAATAGGGACAGCAGATCTTTAAAAATACATAAAGTTTTACATATCCCTGAAAGCAAAGTCACAGTATGAGATCCTGAGCGGGTTATGTAGCTGGAATAAAAAATAAATAAATGAACTGATGTTCACTATTAAGTGTCATTAGTCCAATAGTTACACAGCGAAGTTTAGATCCAGCATAGGTCAAGAAAGTACCTGTTAGCTCTATTACCTATGCCATGTGCTATCAGATGACAACTCAGCAATTCAGGTGTGCTCCTGGTCCCATTCAACATCAATGGCAAAAATCCCACCAAATCAATACCACAGAAATGGACTCTTATATGCTTCCATAGAACCAATACGGAGGACTACTGCTTGCAGATTTCTTTTAATCTACATATATTTGTATTTTTTGGACCACCACCACCACATAAACCTAGCGTGCAAAGAGCGCTATTACACAGGATGACTTGCCTGTTGGCGATGGTATGGGGGTTGAACAGTGTAACAGAATCAGAAACCATCATTGTCGATACAGTTCTCCAGCAACTTGAAGAGCCCAGGGAATAAGGCAAATGAATAAAACACTGTCAACTGAACAAAGGAATGTTGCACACAGTATCATACAAATGGAGGAAACACTCAGAAGGAGAATGACACAACTCTCTCTCTATCCCCAATCTCTCAGGAATCTTTGCTAAATAAAAAGTTCACATATTCACAAAATTTTTAAGCAGACTTCAGCAACATGATAGAAAATTTCATTCTCTGTGCTTGAGGAAGAGTGTTAAATATACTAAGACCACGCCTCCTACACACACCTAAAAGCAAGATATGGGTCAGGAAAGCTTTTGTGAAATGCATTTTTCCTCATGAATGACCAAATGGCCACTGCTTTGGCACCTCGAGGGGTACATAAGCCAAGAAGGAGACAGAACCTAAAGGGAAGCAGTCATAGCTTAAACGGGGAAATCACACTTCAACAAAGGGAAAAAATATTTTCCAACAATAGAAGGTTAGTGCATAAAGTAAGGATGTTTGGGGGAGCATTTAACTTTTATTGTATCCATCTCCATGCAGACGTAACACAGAGGGGATGCGGGCTGAAAAACTGAAAAAAGGTGTAGGAGTTTTTAACCACAGCAGTGCTGATTCACATGGAGAATGTTAGCTAGGAGAGGAGAGTCATCTGCTATCTAGACATTCACACGATGCAGATGGAGAACTGAGGCAAAGATGTGCATCTGGGGTGGAATCCTGGTCCCACTGATGCCAACTAGAGTTTTGCCACTCCAAGATTTCATCCCCAGTGCTCCAAAGAACTCAGGGCCAGATTTTCAAGAGCTCACCCCCTGCAGCTGGAGCCAGATTTTCAATACCACTCAGTACCTTTGCAGCTCCCATCGTGATACTTATGGCCAGGCACCCAACATTCTGAGCTCTTCTGAAAAATCTGACCCTAAGTAAATTGCCCAGAGTCATGTAGAAAAGCTATGTTCAGGAACTGAACTTAGATTTTCTGACCTCACTCCAGTACCTTATCTACAAGACCATACTTTCATCCGTTCCAACAAAACCTCATTCACTAACACCATATACAATAAGAACATTGGTGTTTTTCATAAGCTTAAAGGAAAATGAAGTCTTAAAATACACAGAAACATTCCCCAACCTCATGTCCATTCATCAGTTAAAAAACTGGTTCTTGTCCTCTTTAAAGAAAATCACTCGTTCCCAGCTTTACTCTTTTTCTTTTTTAAATGAAAATGGTTAAAAAAGAAACATGCCACCAAAAAGGTGTTATTTTAGGAACACAGGAAGTGATGGCTTTTGCAGTCCATCTATTAAATCATTCTGCTGATGCTCTGAGGTTGCACAAACAGGTACTTGATGGTACTCTGCGATACTGGGCTTTAAGTAAGTTTCACAGCAGCTGCGACCATGAGATCAGATAAAGACGCACCTCTAAGCTGTATATGATTTTAACAATCACCTGGAGGACCTCACTGATTCTTTCATATTCCCCTGCAGAACAGACAACTGCTCTCTTGCACAAAAGATCCAACGTGCTCAGGAGAGTGCACTAGAGATCACTGTTTAACGGCAACTCTCTTGTGCCATGGTAGCACAACGGGAAAGGCTGAGATTTTCAAAGGAGTTGGGAATTAACTGCCTTTGGCTCCTCTGAAAATCGCAGCCAATAATATTCCTCACCTACCCTAAAAATAACACCACCACAAACCACTTCATGGCATTGAAAGAACTCTTTCGCGCGGAGTTAGGCCTCACAAACAATTAAAATCCTAGCTCCAGGTCTGAGTAACCCACTGTTAGCCAATCAAGGGCTTGGAGGTAGGTTTGCACATTGTACTCTTCCAGGGCAAAAGTGCCAACATTCTTGTATATGCCTAAAACTTACGAGACCCAGGGTCTGCGACTGACGGGTCGCACAGCTGATGAGCTGGGAGTTAACATGACAGCGATTGGCATTCTTTGTTCGAGCGACACCCAGGAACAGAACAGCATGGACTGCTGCAGCTCTGGATGAAAGGGCGCCAGCAAGAGCGGTGGGTGAGAGGCTCACGTGATGCTTTATCACCAAGATGCCTGGTTCAAGCCTGGCCTAATTTCTCTTCAGTGTCATACACGCCAGATGCGCAAAAGCAAGTATAATGGGCATTAAGATATATGGAATACGCTGCACATGCACACGATAAAGGTAGACCCACGTATGTTATGTGTAACATGAAAGCCTTTGTGATCCAGTCTCCTCACATCAAGAGGAAGGGGGCTGAGGAGTTGGGCAGCCAAGAGAGGCAATGGGACAATAACCCCTGTAGTTTATACTGCAGAAAAGCCATAGCAATTGGTTTTTCTTTCCTGGCACCTTATTAAATGACCTGAATGCCAACACAATCCCCCTCTCTAGTATTAATCTGAGACCACTTGTAAGATCTGGTTAGTGCAATGTGGTTGGTCTTGCCTCACAAAGCACACTATGCCTCTTCCCTCAGCAGACTGCACAGACTTCCTGTTCTCATCAGGGTGTGAGGCTGGAACAGGGTGAGAACTAAAGTGACCAAAGTGTTCAGCAGTCAAGGGTGCCTGG
This sequence comes from Gopherus evgoodei, assembly GCF_007399415.2. Classification (NCBI taxonomy): domain Eukaryota; kingdom Metazoa; phylum Chordata; order Testudines; family Testudinidae; genus Gopherus; species Gopherus evgoodei. Next base: position 2,404,921 of record NC_044329.1, on the reverse strand, counting down.
GCTCCCACGTCATTTTGGAAATCTCAGCCACAGACATATAAAGCCACGGTTTCATTTTCTCTCCCAATGTGCCAGCCCAACATTTGGGATCTGCCGTGGCCCTTTTGTCAATCATTCACATGTGAACATCGGGGGATTGAAAGCAGGGCATTCTGGATACCAGGCTCTCAGTTCTGCAAGGCGTTTAATCCCCTGGTCTGGCAGAAATGTAGTTTGTTGAGTTTCAGGGCAGGCTGTAAGGCTCAACTATTTGCATTTGCCTGTTTGGCCTGAATGAGGTTACCCAGGGAGGGGAGGGAGCTCCTTGGGTTGACATACGTCACTAAATTATGTATATTGTTTAAATGGTGGTGTATACGACTAAAGATCGAAGAATAGGCACATTCTGACCGACCAAACCACCACCAAGATTCATCATTTCTATAAACAATTCTGGATCTACACACAAGGTAAACTTTCCATACAAGAAAGGTTCAGTGGGTACTGAATTTAAACCTTTGCATATTATTTCATTCAACATCTGCTGACCATGAAACTTCATATAACAAAGATTAACATATACAAAATGGTTATTTGAAAAAAATAGATTGTTCACACAATTCAGCAAAGCTCTTAAATAAGGGGGGGTTTCTGCTTCCCCTTTTATATTATCAACATTTGAAAAGAGAAAGAAACTTTCATAAGTGAGAAACATTTTCTAATGTCTGAAAAATGAGACCTCTAGAATTGAACTGGAATCCCACACTGCATTCAAGATTGTGTTATCAGTTTTGTGGCACTCTATTAATCTGTTACAATAAAATATGGGATTTTTTTAAAGGGGAACTATCTTTTTTTTTAAACAAAAGGAAAAGTGAGAGGTACAACCTTGAGAGAAAAGCCTGTGCTCACAGTAATGAAAGTAACATGAAGATCCGTGTCATCTGGCCATTTAATTGAAGAAAGATGCAAAAAACAATACAGAATAGAGCATAATAAACATGATTTCATTTCTACTTACTAAGGAAATATTTTAAAGATTTTTTTCCTGCCTTCTCTAGATATGTATTTTTAATATTAAGATTTAGTACATATATTAAGCTGTCAAACAACAACAACAAACCACCAGGATTCAATTAGCTTGCTTTTTTAAAAATGGTTAGAAATAGCTGGAAAAGATTTCGCTACATGCAAGTGAATTTTCCTAGTGCATAATTTTAACTTGTGTTTAAGACAGAACCCAGCTTTATAAAAGTGAAGCTTAAATATTAATGTGTGTTTTGTTAAGGAAGTGGAAGTCGAATCAACTTCCTGGTACCCAGAGTATCTGATTTCTAAAATGGTCTGACACTGATTGTCACAACTTCGCCAGATGTGGGGGTGAAGCTCTGTAACGGAAGCCCAGGTTTGCGGCCTACTGCTGTGACGGACGCAGAGCTCACTGGACTGCATCCTCTGATAGTATATTTTTGTTAGTTAGCTGCCCGGAAGCCCTCAACTGCTCAATTTGTTTTGTGATCCCGCAAGAACTTTCCTGGGTCTGATGACAGCACAGAATTCAAGAGTTTGTTTGCTTTGGTGGGCTTCAGGGCTGGTAAATTCCTTGTTATTTAATTTATTGCTCTGCAAGGGAGGCAGGAGGGCCTGGCCGTGAAGTATCAAATCTATTCTGAGAAACTTGGGTTCTAGCCTGTTGTTCATCACATACTGAGAAACAATGTCTTTTGTTACTAATCCCACCTCCCCTATTTTATTGCTCTGTTTACTGACATTTTCAATATAGGCCTACGTAAGAGCATTTCCTCATATTAAGAGCAAATGTCACAAAGAAAAAAATTTACTTCATTAAGACAGACAGAGAAACAGACAAACTTGGTTACTGCAGCTCGGTGAAAAACGACCAGCATAGTTTGTGGAAAATGTTCATTGCCTCAAATGCACATTAGTGCCAATTTTTCAGCCAACAATGAACACTGAAAACGGAAGTTTTGGGTTTTTCTCCTCCCCTTTTTCTATTCTGCCACTTAAAAATGGGAGGCAGAAAGGGGGGTTAGACCAGAAAAAGTAGAAACCAAAAAGATTTGCATGTTTCATTCCAAAAAAACAGAACGTTTTCAGGGTATTTTTTCAGGGGGTTTTGTGTATGAATCGGAGGGGGAAAATAAAAATGAGAATTGCCCAGTTGCAACTCACCTCAATTTGAACCCAAGATGAACTGCATCACAGCATGCTTTTTTCACACTTGTTTTGTGTGTCTACTCTAGCGGTTACCACTGGTGCAGCTACGTCAATACAAACCACTACTGCAGTCAGACCTAAGGCTGGTGCACACAATACACCCTGAATTCCCACAGGGCTGTACCTTAAAGCTTATTATTTAACTTTGTTGTTATATTCAAAATTATTTGGTTTTGCCTCTACTCTTAGCTTTAAACAGTTGGCTAAAAGACCTGTGTTGTGAAAGGGCTTACTTGTTATTTAAGATGCAAGTCACCTTGCATATTAGTTAGCACAGAGGTTCTCAAACTGGGGGTCGGGACCCCTCTGGAGGTCACGAGGTTATTACATGGGGGGACTGCAAGCTGTCAGCCTCACCACCCCAAACCCCGCTTTGCCTCCAGCATTTATAATGGTGTTAAACATATCAAAGTTTTTAATTTATAAGAGGGGGGGGTTGCACTCAGAGGCTTGGTCTGTGAAAGGGGTCACCAGTAAAAAAGATTGAGAGCCACTGAGTTAGCATCAATGAGGCTTAAAATGGAGATTTCTCTCTACAGATTTGTCTATCTGAGGCTTTGTTTTGCTAATATTGTCTCACCATTGCTAAAGTAACCCTACCACTGCCAATGTTAGCCTACACAAAGCACCAAGCAGCCCGACATATTCCACACCACGGCATGCAGATCTGCTCTGGGCAGTTAGCCCTGTCTACACCAGCTATTTACAAACACAGTGTGACAGACCTGGAAGTGCTGCAGAGACACGTATGGCGCCAATCTTGGAAAGGCTTACACACATGCTTACTTTTATCACATGGGTAGGCACCTTGAAATCCACAGGATTATTCATGTGTGTAAAGTTAAACATGTGCACAAGACCCTGCAGCACTAGGGCACAGAACTGCAAATATTTTCATCATTCCCAAACCCCAGAATGTCAGAAAGTTACCCGACTTTAATCAAACCGTTTAATTTTTTCCCCCCACAGTGACTGTGTCATTTCATCTCACTAAGGGTTTCTAATGAGCCGATTATTGTAATATCTTTGTGCCCCACATTTAAACTCACAAATCATGAAAAGGGATCAAATTCTCCTCCCCATTTTAGTCAGCGTCTCAAGTAGCACAAAGCACAGTTGGCTTCCTAAAGGAATGCTGCCTGGCTGCTGTTCCATCCATATTTCTGGTGCACCAATCACCATGCTATTCAGACACCAAATGTATGTGGCACATAGGTGCCTATGAATTTGGGAGCCATGTCCCACACTCACGATGCATGTAAGTTGACCCCGTGAAAAGCTGCTGCAGGGAGGGGACCTGTTAAAAGTTTGAATCTCCCTTTTAGCTCCCGTAACTATCACCCCATGGTCAGCACTGCAGATGGGCTTCCACACACATTAGGTCCCAGTCCTGCAAGAATATATACAAATATTTAACTTAATTAAAAACTTAATATTTCTATAGCTACTATAAAAGCAACTTTCTACAACTATAAAAATTGCTTTAAAAATGTTTTATATCAGGCTCATTAATGTTTGTATTCCTCACTTGTTTTCTGGCTATTCCCAAAGTCAGGAATACAAAGACTGCAAAAGATTTCTGTTTTACTTTGAAAAAACTGGGCCTTTGCTTATACAACCACCACCCTGGTTATCCCAGACTGCCAATATTCCTATCACTAGCAGGAATCTAGTAACCAGTCTAGAAATGTACCTGTCATTAATACAACTCAGTCCATAAATGTTTAGGCCCTCAACGGCCCCCCATCTATGGTACCCTAAAAAATAATACTGACATTTCAATAATGCATGTTGGGTTAGGTCATGCTGCAATCTCTAAAGATGTCATGGGTCCAGCCTGTTAAAAGTCAATAGATGAAATGACATAATAGTACAGAGCATGACAATAGAATCCAATTAAACATAATGTAACAGATCAGAAATGTAAATGTTTTTTTTTTTCCTTTCAGATTGGCTGTCTGCTGGCATTTCAGGCATGAAATAGTCCACAGAAATGTTCTGAAACTAGGTATTGTTCCATTAGATTTGTTTGCAGTACTTACGATAGCTACTCACTATGGAGGGTTATTTTTATTACTGACCTAAAAAAAAGTGTCTGTGCTGTTGCTTAGTCAGTTTCATTTTCAAGCCATTAAAGAGACAGACAGACAGACAGACAGAAAACCAAAACCTGAACTGAACTTCTGCAAACTTCTGTTATCTATGGTATTTGGTTTTATTCTATGGGATTCTAATGGACAGTTCGTATCTGCAGTTGATATCATTTAAACCATACATTTTGCAGTCCAAAATATATCCATCCAAGAAAGTCACTGGTTAGCATGATAAAATTTGAATATAATAAATATCTCAAAAAATTCAGTTAACTGTCTTCTTAAAATATTTACCATTCATCACATCTAAAAGCCTGTATTTATAAGGAACTACAAGCTCAGGAAAGAGGAAAATTCTTGTTTATTAGTAAAGTAAAACAGAAAATCCACCAGACCACAGTGGCAATACGGTTTTTGTTTATTTTGAAAATACACAGACTAAATAAGATGGAAGAGAACCAGATTTTCAATGGGTCTTCAAAATGTACCCACAGTTTGTGGATACATCTGTATACACATACAAAAACGTGCATGAAATCCTTGCAGTCTTTGTCTGAGTGTGCTTGTCACAGTCTTCAATGGGATTTTCGCCTGAGCAAGAACTGCAGTATCCAGGCCATTGTGTATTGTTAGAAGCCTTTAGAATTTTTGTTTAATTGCGTAAGATTACTGTAAATGGATAGAAGTAACCAAAATTGGAGAGGTGAGGTTGGCATATTTGTATACAAGGGTTCTGAAAATAAAATTAACTCTCACTTCCATATAATTAAAGAAATGGGGTAAGTGAGACTAGAATCAAGCCCAATTTTACACTAGTGGTCATGCCATATCACTTCAGTGGAGTTACTCTGGATTTACACCAGTGTAAATGAGAGAAAAAAGTTGAACCCACGTTCTTAAAACCTGCATTATGAGTTAGAAGGGGGCTGCAGTTACTTGGGTTAGACAGTTAACATTCTCCCAATTCCCCCTTTTTTTAAAAAAAGCATTTTATGAAAACCTTAAGTCTCATTCATTTATATTTACCCATTTTCTTCTCTAAAAAGTATGAATCTTTGTATAATTCCTCCAAACATTTAGAAGACAAATATTTAAACTAAGAAATGTTTTGTGACCATAAATGTCATGCTTATTTGTGTTATATAACTAATTAATATCTCAGACATCTTGTGTGTATCTGGAAAACAGTACTGTAAATATAAATGAAAAATAAGTAATAATGTATTAAATCTGATTTGCATTTCCAAATACTAAATGTGCAAAATCCAACTAATTAGCAAGAATGAAGGCCAAGGTGTTTCTATAGCAACTATAAAAATTGCTTTAAAAATGTTTTATATCAGGCTCATTAATGTTTGTATTCCTCACTTGTTTTCTGGCTATTCCCAAAGTCAGAGATACAAAGACTGCAAAAGATTTCTGCTTTGCTGTCAAGTTCTGGATTAGGTTTATCACTGAATATCACTTAATATGTCTGGCATAACCACGGTACTACTTATTTATGCTGACAATTCTGTCGCATCCTTAAAAAGATGTTTGACATACAGGGCAAAAATTACAATAACTATAACAGAACTGAGTCCAGTGGCCCAGAGAAAATAAACCAGCCAATCTGCCAAACAAAAGAAAATGAGAAAAAGAAAACCTAGCATCTTTCTCCCTTTCCTGAATTCTTCCCAATTTGTATTGGCTCCTTTCAATTCTGACCTGCTACACCTACTGGTGGATAGATAGCTGGACATCAGTATTGCTGCAGGCATCCTGCTCTTGAATATTTGCCAGTGCCATTCCATGTTCAATATACAGCATTACAACAGGGCAGCAATGCTAAGGCACTCAGATTTTCTCTTTACAAATTCCCCTTTGCAATTTTCTTGTTTAGTAAATTGAAACCTAGAGCTTAATTTCCATTTGCAGGGTATGCAACTCTCCAGCAGCTTGATTTCCACAAGCAAGTGAACTGAAATCCTTACAAGTAGCACGCTCTACGGTACAAACTTCAACCTTACTCAGCTGATACCTGAAGACTGATGGAGCTGAGGTAGAGAGGAGCAAATGTCCTCATAAAACCGGTCACGTGTGGATGGGAGGAAATCATTCCCCTTCAGTGTAATTACTGAAAATCATTTCAACCCTACAAAAAAGCCCAGCACTTCTATGCAGTTTATTTGAATGCAAAATAAACTTACGCTGGACTAAACCAAGGCCACCAGATGTCATTTATTTCCAAACTGAGTTTACTCAAATGGTAATGCAGAGCCCCTCTGCTCTGTATTAGTTATAGCTCAAGAAAAAGTACACAAGATTAGGCCTAAATTATCACAAATACTGGCGATATCCTCGAAGTCCTGCAGTGTTGACAAAAACCACACAGAGTCACCTCTTACAGTTGTGGGCATTAACTTGTAATGCCTCATTTGCAATCACCATAATAATTTAATACTATTAGTCTCCATCTCAACTTTAAATGGCCTTAATGGGCCCTATAGTGTTTTTTGATTATGGATATTGGTGGAGATCTCATCTGCTCGCATTACAGCTGCTAACTGTAAAAGACTTGCATTATGTACCCTGAGAAAATAAGGTCTTCAGATAAATTCAAAAACTGTGTATGTGAGCATACACATGTAAAAAAACCTACCTTGTGTACAAAAATATTTCATCTGATACAAAACAAGGCAGAGTTTTCTGATACTGGGGGCCGGGGGGAGGGGAAACCTGATCTATGTATTACTTTTACAACAAAGCACTGTTTCTTCAAAACTTGTTAACAGCCCATCTCCTCCAAGGATGTATTTTGATAGTTTGTGAATGGTGTTGTCATACAGCATAATTAAAGCTTACAGAACTATTATCAAAACACCAGTAAAATTCACTCTGACATACGGATGGCTACGCCACGGCTCTGCTCAGTCTGCTTCCCACAGGATACGCTGTGACTGACCAGCTGGCTTCCAAACTTTGACACCAGGCATATGGAGTAAAGTCAGGCCTGGGGGTAAAATGCTAGGGCAAGCTCCAGTGAGCAATCAATTACGGATAACAGCTATCCCCTCTCATGGAGGCCGCATACATTCCCTCCATAACACACTGCCGGTGTGCCACTTTAAGTATTCTGAATGCAATAAAACAAGTAGGGAGCCAACTCAAGTGAAACTCTTAAAGATCTATGATGAAGATTAACCATAAAAAACACTAATTAAGGATGGGCTGAGGAATTAATGGACACGCACAAGGCTTTGCATTTTTTACCCTCAACTTAAAGCCTCGCTGTTTTTCAAAAGGTATAATGAAAAGACAAGTTGACCAAATGGGTCCTTTTTTCCTTAGCTTTTTTTTTTAATGGGCATGTCATTAGAAAAGGAACACGGCCAGAAAAAGTCTGTTAGTGAAGGCTCATTACATTTTTCAAGCACAAATAAAGTGTCACTTAAAAAGGAAATCCAGTTACTCTGTAACATTTGTCGCCTTATTTTAATGCCTACGAAATGAACACAGAGCATGGCACTGCCCTGGGCTTGTGTAATTTTCTAGCACTTAAATGCTTACAGATAGGGCTATGTAAAAATATGTACATTGTTTAATTTATTGTATTGCACTGCCATTTTTCTCAGGAAAACAAACAGAACATTCTAGCAGCTGGTTCCAATACCGCCCACTTAGCTTAAATTTATAGTGAAAGCCAGCAGCATCATAAAAGAACAGTCATAAACATATTGCTCTTCTCCAAGCATTCTATAGTGCATCCATTAGAGATATATGTAACCATTGTACCATCACCCAGAACCAGGAGCAACGTGCCGGCTTGAAACACAAACCTGAAATTTGAGGTAGGTTCTGCAAAAGTAGAGTTGGCCGCAATATTTTTCCACAAAAAATGGCTTTTTGACAGAAATGTACATTTTCATTGAAAATGTTCATTTGGTGAAATTTTTCAGGTTTTGATAAAAAACAAAAACAAACACCACACACACAAATGGAAACCTTGGGTTTCAGAATCCAAAAACATTTCTGTTTGGGTTTTTCCCCTCCTTTCTCCCCCCCCTTTTTTTTAGTGGAGAACGGAGAGAAAGGAGAGAGGATACATGAAAACTGAAATGTTTTTTGTTTTTCACTTTCCCAAAAAACATAAAAAATTCTGCCAAAATTTTCAAACATTTTTATTTTCCAATTTTTCCTCAAAAAATACATCACATTTTTTCAACCAGCTCCATCCACAAGGTCTGCAAACCTGGACATTCAGGCCAGCTCATGGGCAAAAACAGCGTGATCCCGAATCAGAAGGAATAATTGTTTCCCATTGAACTTCCCATCCACTTCTGGGATTTCTCTGAGTCAGAGACCCCAGGGGTTAGGAGCCCAGGCAAATGCAGGGGAAAGGTCTGCATAAACACCTACAGACTGAGAACACAGAGATTCACACAAATCTCAGTAACCTATGTTAACGTTAATCACTGAAGCGAGTATCTTCAGTCTGCATGACATAAAGACAGCTGACACCAGGGTGTGCAGTCACCGCTGTGGACAATGGGAACAACCCACAGCGCAGTATCTCTATCCACCCATGTCCCATTGAGAGCCCATGAGAGTAGAGCACTTAATTCCCTTAGGCCTCTGTGAAAATGCCAGCCTAAAAGGTTATTATGGAACCATGGAGACAGGATCCCTTCCCTGCAAGTTGGCAGAATGCAGCATTGGGACCTTAGAGTATAAGGTGCTTGGGGAAGGGATGTTGTCTTCTTATGGCTGTAAAGTACCATGCACTTCTATGACATTCCTAGTCCACACAGGGAGGATGGATGAGGCAGACTGGACCATATGGCCCACCGTAGAATGGTGTAGATGGTATATAAATTGTGGGTGAGGGCTATTTGTGATCTGATGCCCAGAATAGAAAGGAGGTGAGATATGAGGATCTCCAGCCAACTGATGGAGAGTGGGCTAATTCAAGAGGCCAAGTTTACAGCTGGCACTAGGATTCTGAGCAGCAGATTTCCTCAGTTTCTAGAACTCTGGTGTTTCTCAAGGCATCCTTCTCTTCTGACCTGTACCATCCTATTCAAACTCTAAAATCACCACAACGATCATACAAGACCAACTTCCCAACAAAAAAAGCGAGAGACAGATTTTTACTCTAATAGCTAACACCTTTCCAACTCCAAGGTCCTGATCCTGAAAACACTTACCCTTGTGCCTAGCTTTATGCCTGTGAGTGGTGATATCGGTGAAACTATCATATCCATAAACTTAAGCCCAAGTGTAAGAGCAAAATTGCAAAACTTAAGCCATAATTCATAAAACAAACATGAAACAAGAAAAAAGAGCATTCAAACAATTTTCCAAGAGTATGAATTTACCGATATTTCAACACTTCATAATCTAAGATGCTTTGCCAAATGGGTTGCAAAAATTATTACATTCTTATTTATGTAGACATTGCATGGGGAAATCTTAGCAGAAAGTAATATTTTCCCTCTTCACCCCACTCAGCTGTAGGGAAAGGGATGGGTCAAATTTTCATTGAGGGATAAATATTTAGAACCCTCTTTATGCAGCCACCCATTGAAATTCCATAATATTTATCTGTCATGTGAGAATCCAGAACTCATTAAAAATCACAGATCTGAATTCACTTTGGAATTCAGACACAAGAAAATGCTGAAACTCCAATTGTCTCTGAAGGCAATGTCAAAACGCTGTTCATAACTAACTCCGGGTGCTTTGCTACTGTTGCTGAGGTTCTTTTATTTAATTAACTAGTTAATTTATGCATTTATGCACTAATCTGCATCCCTCAAATTTATAGTTAGAGTATTCTGGGCATTCAATTATACAGCCTGATTTTTTTTCCCCAAATTAATGCTGGAGAAGAGGAGGATTTTACATTTGCTAAAAAGCCAGCACCAGACACTGCACAGAACAAGCCAGCTGACCATCTTAAAGAAATAACATGATGATAGCCTGTTAAGAATTCTGCAATTGTTATGCTCCTGAATTATGAGTTTAGTTTTCCCACATGATGTGACATCCTCTATTTATTAAAGAGTATTTCTCCATGGTTCTTTATTGTTGGCCTGCTTTTACTTCTTCCTTAACCTTATTAACCCTTGCTAGTATTTGACAGCTTAACACCCTCCATTACTCTGCAACATTCACTATAAGAACTGACATGGAACTAATAGCAGTCTTTTTATATCCAATCTAGGAGGTCACATGAAACTGCCCTTGTCTGAACCTTGCAAGATTTCCTATTGGTGGGTCTCCTTTTCTGTGGGTTTTCTACTTAATATGTCTCTACAGGTCTGTCTGGATGTTAAAAATGGATTCAGATTCCTGGTAACTTTAGTTTCTGATGTGTACACCTCAGAATATGAGGGGTAGGTTTTCCCTTTAGTGAACGCTCACAGTAATGTGATGTGAAACAACTTTGTGACAGTCTTTTCAAGCATGAGATCACTTTTTAAAGGGCACACTCAGAGATCTTCCATTTGAAGGTATCTTTGATTTTCTGAGTTAAGTGCCAGAATGGCGTGGTCACACCCATTCCCTTGAACCTCAACACAGACTATAAGTAGGACATTAAAGTGGTAACACGATAGATCGACACGCCTAGCTCAGTTGTTCAGCATAGGTTGATTAAATGTAATGAATTCAGATCAGTCATTTCAGATGATACCCATCATACAGTATTGTATAACACAAAGCAGTTGTTTATTCCACATGGCTGGTTATGCTGGAGCCTTTTCCCAAATTGGGCATTTAAATCTGCACTGAAATGCACACAGAGTTTCTTACATTTTTTTAAATATACCAACAGTATTTCTGTGCCAAATGATCGAAATATTTTGGTCCAAATTATGGCTAGTGTACAAAAAGTGATTTGTTAGTGTAAAGTTGCTCAGAATGGCCGTGATAAACACTCAGGTTTGTTACTGCAGGGTTTTCCTTTTGGAAGAGGAGTTGTAGGAAACTTTTTCCCCCATCCATTTATACTTGAGAAGAATGAGAATTTGAACATTTGTTTCCAAAAAGGGGAACATAATAAGAATTCTATAGATTGCACAAAGAAAGAAGGACAAATTGGAATTTAGGCTGATCAATCTTAACAGCCTTCCTTTCTGATGTATTAAATTCTTAGATTCTATTTCAGAATGATCTGTATTAAAAACCTAAAGAATTTTTTTTCTCCTCTCTTTGCAAATTCATCATCATTATGAGTGTAGCAAAAATCCCATGAGCAAAACTCTCCACCTGAAACTTCTTTGGGACGCCCTTCTGAGATCAGAATTTGGCCCTCTAATTTCAATTGAATAGCAATCCAGAGCGATAAAGTTGGGAGAGGCACCGACATCTGTTAGAGATAACCAGTAATTTGCTAGTTCTGCAAAAGTTTGTTTTTCCAAGTCAGTGTCTCATATGAGAAATGCAGATGGTCCCAAGTTAGAAAAAAGAAGTGTTAAAACATATACAAACGTTATGAGGACTTCAAGTGTAAAATGTTAACCAGCTGTGAATGTGACATCCCCAGTTCTCTTAAATCTACTGTGATACATCATTGCTGCACATGAAATCTATACATTTTCTGTGCTGATGGTAATTTCCCCACCCCTCTCTTTGCAGTTCCTTGTGTGCCAAAACAGTTCAGATGAGAAAATGAAGAGAACAACATTCCAGCAAAAATAAATAAATGCGGACACTGTTTCTAAGGTCCGTTTCTGGCTGTCCCAACCATTTCCTGTGTTGTAATCTGACCATAGCCTTCATTTACTGGGGGAAGATCCTGACCAAACAGTCACAAACATCTACAGTTAAAAATAATACATCAACTCTGAATCAGAATCAAAAGGTTGCTAATTCACACAAAGTACTAGAGATTTAGAGTCAGTCAATCTATATACAGTTCAGCAATGCATGGAATGTAGTAAGACGTGTAAACCACAACACAGCAGTGATCTTGCCCCGTTGCTGGCAGTATCAGTTGTTTCCCACACAAGGCCCAAAGCTGACCTTCTATGAAACTCGTACATTTGTAAAAATAGAACTGTTGGGAAATCTTGGGCACTTTTACTTAAATCACAAACAAGATAACCATCCCTTCTGCACAGCTTAAGAACTGGATAATCACCACATCAAGACAATTACTCCCCCCCTCCCTTTACGAGTTGTTTTGACAGCACTTTTCAAATGTTATGTACGATGCAACCTAAAAGAAAAAGAAAACGCAAGTTCCAGGATGCATTAAGAGGGGAGAGAGGGAGAGAAAGAGAAAGCAGCTCATTTTCCACACCCGTTCCCCCACCGAGAATATCTGAGTTGCAATGTATGTCTTTGGCATCACTGTGTTGATAAGTAGCATCATGATTTATACATGCACAAGAATCACTGGCCAAAAAACACAGGGACGGATTGTGGCTGGCACTGTGTGCATGTGTCATAGGAGAGGGAGGCTGCAGCAGGAGCCTTTCCATACACATTCAACATGCATGGGCCATCCATCATCCCACCCATTATGGGTCTAGTTTGATAGAGGAAGGGAAATGATTTAGTACCCCAAGGCTGTGATGGAGTGACAGGAGTGTTTGGGGAGAGGAGAGAGTGCTTGATTCTGTCCCTTTCCCCTTCACAGCCCTGGTCTAGTCCGCTCTGACCCAGATTAGATGGCGCGTCCTTCAGCAGCTGGGCTGCTTTCCTCCTTCTGCTGGTACCAGGGAGTGTGAGTTCTCCATCAGATGTCACAGCAAGACAGAGAACAGGGCTTATTTCTGTCAGGGGAGGCACAGCCTCTGAGGAATTTAAGATACCTTTCCCCCATACCCAAAAAACCCAACCCCTGAAAACAATTAACATTCGATTTTTTAAAAAGTGGGTTCTGTCTAACACTGGCCTGCTCTTGTTTTTGAAGAGATGGCCAGGGACGCAGGACCAAGCAAACACAGTAATTCAAATGCACACAGAGGAGAGCCAATTACGAGGGAATGCACATTCAACCATTTTCTGCCCACCCTGGTACAACATGACCATTCTCATGGTGTAGTGCTTTCACACCCACTCTGCATTGGTATGAATGACTACACATGATGCAGGACAGCATGAGCCAAACCCCTGGAGACCAGAGCCAGAAAAGGAAGGGTAGGAGAAAAGAACCATCACTGAGCTAGGAAACATCTCCAGAATAAACGAACTTGGGGAGCTGGGTAGATCTTCAAACCCTGTTCATTCTCAGCTGGTAGTTGCTGTTTTAGGACTTTCATGCTAATAGATTGTTTGCCTGTTATTATGGACTTTATTATGACATTAGCTTACTTTCAAATGTTATTTGTATAATTACCTTTCAAAATGAGAGCATTTGGATAACATATTTCCTTCAATACGTGCAGCAGAATTATCCTGAGATGCCATCATAAACTCATTACAGTCATTTCCTTAACTGCGCTTCCCAACTAAGGAGATCCTACGCAGGCAAAGGGATGCTAACGGGAAAGAAGTGGCTTTCTCTCTTTATCACTGTTGGCAAATGTACATACAGTTCCTACTCCCTCCCTCATCAAAAGAGAAGGCGGGGGGGGGGGGGAGCAAAGGGATGCTAATAAGGGCAAAAAGATATAAATTGATTAAGGTATCACTTAAAGCAGTAAATCACTTCTATGCAAATTATAAGTAAAAAAAAAAGGAGAAACGTGTGTACCTGAAGGGGTTAGTTTAGGGCCAGGTTATTAAAGGGAAGTAGGTGCCTAAAAATGCACCCAAGGCGCTTCAGAAAAGCTCACTAACACCTATCTGCATTGTAGGCCTCTAAATCTCTTTAACCCTCTGCCCCGTAGGTACTGATCCTGTGAAGATTTACACAGGAGCAGCCTCACTGACGCTACCTGTCTAGGGGAGTGCTCAGTACACAGATGTGTACAGTTATGCTTCTGCTTACATTTTTGCAGAAATGACTCCCTAGCCACGTAAAGCACCCAGTCTGGATTACCTAGACTCTTTGGATCCACAGGTGCGACTCTCATCAGCTGTCCTCCCGCTGCCCCCCTCCTGAGAGGGATACATTGATTTCAGGCAGTTTACCGTATGAAGGCACTTTAGGGGACACTTTATAAACTGAGGCTCTGTCTGGTCTGTATGGACAAAGTTTCCTCTCCACCCACTGTTGGGTGCAATGCATTGGCTATCCCGTGTGCACGCGCACACACGCACACGCACACACACACGCACGTGCATTTGGCTGCATTTCATTGGCATTGTATGTACACACTTTGAATCAATTGGGATGAAGAGCCCTGTATGCTGGCAGATATTATTATTCTATCCGCAGAACACAGGAAGTTGGCCACCTGAAACATTTTAGGGAGTTTTGTGCATATTAGGACCCATTATTTTCTGACAGACTTTTCCTTCCATTATGTGATACAGGAAAAGAGGTTTTGGATTATAACACCAAGAACACAGATTTCTAATTCCTGCTAACTATAAGCCCAGATCCTGGATACAGACATACACAACTGTCAACAAATACCATGTAGCACTGAGATCACATTAGGTTTTTCCTTTACATTTAATGAAAAGAGGGAAAAAAGGGCTTCACATAGTTTCCTCCTCTTGACCTAACACAAATTCCATCGAACTTCAAAAACAATACTTTGAGATGTAGGAGGATGCAGGCCGGAAATCGAGGAAAGACTTTACACAAAGTTAGGAAACCCTTTTTGGAGGGACTACTTCAAGCGACTGCACAGTTGTATCTAGATGAGATCTTACGGTAACTGAATCAATAATTAGATTTGGAGAGCACACCATTGGGAGAAAAGGTGCATAACCTCAACAACAACAAAACGGGACGATGTGACTGTGCAGATATGCAAAATGTTTAAATAATACCCACTGCTAAATATTTGATTATTGCATTAATGTTTAACAAAGCCATAAAATGCCCTGCGGATTATATCCAGAACATTGTAAAGGCCATGTGAAATTATTTTTGTTGTAATGACAGTGAGCTGTCCATGGTTGACTGGTTTAAATTTTATCTTTTCATGTTTGGAAAGGTTTCTGTTTTCTTTGGGAATTTAATTAGCAGAGGGTGTTTAATATGAAAGGAAGATTTGTGTCCTTCAGGAGCGATCCAAAAATAGTGTCATAAAAATGGACTTGGATCCCATCACAGAGCAATAAGTTTGTTATGACAAGACTTCATGTTTGCAACTAAAACTTTGTTTATTAATATATTTCACCATCACGCATAAAAGTTCAGGATGGGCTGTTCTGAAACTTGCCCCCATAATTTGACCCAAAACATGGGGTGAAAACAAATAGTTTCCAAAAGAAAGCCAAGCCATGATATCATTGTGAATGTAACAGTATTTATTTTGGAAGGCGCTCCTGGCTATCAGTAAATATTCCTTTTAATTCACTGCCATTAAAATGCAGCAGGGATTAAGCTTTTTGAGAGAGAAAGAGTAAAAGAACAACAAAGATATACTCCTATTGTGTAATAATCAGTCCACATTTCTATGAATAAGTAATATTTTCACAAGCCAAACTTAGATAGTGGATTTATTTAACCTCTGAGGGTCAGGTAATAAATACTAAGTGAATTATTCAGCCCAATGGCTAATCGATACAATTCAGTGATATATTTTTTGTGTTTCATAAAAGGTTGTACACTAAAGGCAGTGAGCAATTATGGAAATTGGGCCCAAGCAGCACTCAATTCTTCTCTTACTTGAAACCCCGGCACCACCACCTTGACAGCAAATCGATTAGTGCGCTAGCAGAGCAGCTCCGTGACCTCCGACCCCCTTCCAGCTCGGCCCGACAGCCCAGAGAGTATTTTATATTTATTTTATTGAATTAACCCCCTCTTGCCCGTATAGAACATTTGATACATACAGAACTGCTATAGAAGAAAAGCGACAGGCCCCTTTCAGCTCAATGCTGCTCCGAAGGTCTGACTAAGGCAAACCTAACAGATTCCTTTGTTTTTGCTTCAAAATACAGATTTTTTGCCCCAGTGCAGGTTTTCAAGTCCATCCCAAGACTAAGACTAACCTAATTAATAGGCTGCATAGAATGTCCTAGGTGTGTCACAGACACTGAACCATTCCCAATTCACGCTGGTCTTCCCCTACCCCTACCACCTTGGTGCAATGTTTGAGTCACGGTGGAGCCCTACAAATAAAAGCTACTCAATAAAAGTGTGATGAGACCATTACAGGAATAATATCCTGTCTTGCATGTGTAAAGGAGAACAGCATTTTCCACCAGGAAATTAAAACCAATGTAAAGCCACATAAAGTACCTTTTGGGATGGTTAATTACTTAGGGTCTGTTTCTGTATTTTTTTGGGCACCCAGGACCCCCACTGACTCCAATGGGAGTTTCTGCATGCAAGGGAAGTACAGGATGAGGCAATGTACACAGATAAGCTATTTCAGGGCTTTAGCCTGCAAGCAGCTTCGCTTGGGACCCACCCTATTGGAGTTCTGAGTGGGTGCAGGGGCCCACTCATGTGGATCCAACTGCAGGATTCCACACCCACTTAGGGCCACTCAGCACAGAGCTATATTATCTGTAACCCAAATTTCTATGGATAAATCTAGGCACAGAGGTCAGGGCCCCAGAGAGAAACACCTTCCTTGCCCCACCAGTGCAAGCCAAGCCCCTAGAAATCCTCAGGCCCCCTTCTACATAGAACATCCACCTGCTTTGTAAATCATGAATTATGTCCTTCTAAAAACCTAGCAGAACTGCATAATTTTAGTTTCAGCCACATGTTGCTCCAACTGCTGCCACTGTGGCCAATCCCAGGCACTGAACTGGGGACCTCCAGAACTAAAAGTACGATTCTTTACAACTTGAGCTAAAGAGAAACTCATGTTACCTGTACAGGGACACTTGTAACACACTGAGCAGTGAATTACACTGCACTTCTAAAGTACTCTTTAAAATGTCTACAGGAATAAGCAAAACTTGCGACTATTCTAATATTCTCCTACAGTGTTACCAAAAGAATGCTTCTTCCACAAAACTGCAATTCCACTGGCTCCAGTGGAGTTATTCCCAATTTACACTAGTGTTCTCCAGTGGCAAACCTGGCCCAATAGTTTATAAATCATTAAGGTCAACCACTCCTAAAATGCAAATTTAAACAACACTGAAAATACTAGTAAATACTCCAAGACTTGCTGATAGTTCATTGGACTTGAATTTCTGATCGAAGAGCTGAAAAACACACTAGCAAGGTATAACAGCAAAAGAGAAAGTTCCCAGGGAGACCATAGTGAACAAAAAAGAAAGTGAAGACATGATTCTGTTCCCACTGGGTATGTCTACACTGCAATTAATCAGCCCAGGAGCCGGAGCCCAAATCAGCTGACATGGGCCAGCAGCGGGTGTTTAAATGCAGTATAGACATTCCCAGGCCAACAGGAGCCAGATTAGATCCAAATTTGTCCAGTTTACTCTTTGTTTACTTTCCAAACAAGTGTATCTATTGAAAATCAAAGTAGAACTAGGAAGCCTCACAAGCTCAGGTACTTTCTATGGGCCACATTCTGTCATCTTTATTCATGTTGGATAGTATCTTGCTGCGCAATCTCATTGATTTCAGTGGGACTATTTGCAAACTAAGGCACTACTCAACTTGTAGTTCACAAAATCAGACCCTAAGTAACGTTACAACGTGGGCTTAAGCCTTGGATTTTTATAAAGCCCTTTACACTTTTATGTAACCCTGCGCATTAAGCCCTGAATTATTCGTTTTGTCTCTTTCACTCTCGGAATCCATACAAAAGTGATTACTTCAGTCATTTCTCAATATTACTTTCGCTCCTGGAAAATGCATTTTCAAACGTTATTTATTTTTCACAGCACGTCACGTTGTTATATTGAACTAGTTCAGATAAAACCACTGTAGGCCTCTGTGTACACTGACATTCCCCATCCAATGTGGTGAGGCAGGAGTCTCAGTTTGTGTGTGTGTTTATTTTATATATTACATTAGCCTCTAATTGAGGGCCGTTGTCAATTTAAAAAACAAAACCAAACCATAAATCTAGTGACTAAAGTAATTCAACTATAAAACTGCCTTCAGATTTAAAATCTGATTTTAGGGGGGAAATAGTGTTTAAACATTAACAGTGAGCTTTGTTTTGTTAATAAACTTTTAAACTCGTTCATCCCACTGACTCCACTTAAAACCCATGTGTAGATAAGAATGGTGAGATAACCCTTCACTGCAAGGAGCCAGCCAGTTGGGCTCAGTACGGAGAAGTAAGAGGAGCTGGGGCCGGGGATACAGTTCACTCATCCAGCAGGCCACTCAGGTTCTCCCTGCCCTTTATTCCAGACTATGGCCCCCTCATTCCTCTGCAGGATCTAGTCACTGGATAATACAGTCCAGGATCCAGTGAGCGTGCTCAAACACATCACCCCCTTGCACACCAGACTATGCAGAGCTAACCTGGAATACACCTCCCTGGGCGCACACACAATCTCCTACACTCCCCCCTTGCCTCCCACTGGAGTTCAAATGTTGCACTGGGCATTATTCCAGCTATCCATACCCTGGAGTGAATTTCACCTTACATATACTACGTTATCTATCAAAGATCTTGAGCAATATTTCAGGGGGTGGGAAGAAGGGGATGCAGGATAGAGTGTCAAGAATTTAGTTTGGGCTGTATCGCATTACAGTAATGGGCATACACAAATCCGCTGCAAAGAATTTGCTCAAAGGATTTACTATCTTTTTCTTCAAGATGATTAACACTTCCTCAAATGTATTTGTGATTCAAATTTATCTAACAAATGTTTTTGCAAGGTTTTATTATATATATGTAAAAAAAAATCCTAAACAATCCTGGCACTTTGGAGAGACTCCCAAAAAGGATGATATTTCTAAATGGAAAAATGTTTTAAATAGAATGTATGATGTTAAGATCAATGACCTTATTTGTTTTAGTTCCCATACAATAGTAACCATTCCATGAGCTCTAAACTGTGATTCCTTTCAGGCTAACTCAGTGAAAGACCATAAAAATGACTGCCTATCCAGGTGGTTGAGAGGAAAAATTAAAATCCTTACGCTCAGCATGGAGGCTATTTAAGAGCAGAATAACAGAGTCACAGAAAGCATGCGTACCCCTGACCTGAAAAGGAAGCAGGGGTGAAATCCTGGCCTCCTTGAAATCAATGGGTGTTTTGCCATTAACTTCAATGGAGCCAAGATTTCACCCCAGGAAGGCAACAGGAAAAAAAAAAAAAAAGGACTGCATGCTTAAATGGCATAGTATGAGACGTTACTTGAGCAAAATAAGTAGCCTTCAGAAAATGGAAATCCTGCCCAAGAATAGCCAACAGAAAGGAGACAAGGTACTGGATTAGAGAAAACAGCGGTTTGATCGGTTATGGCAATTCCTGTGTTATTTCTAACCAGGAGACAATAAATATTAGACAGCCGGCCTGGAAAACCTTCTATAACAAGCAACTGTGCAAAAAAGGCCAATTTCCATCCCCCCAAATTGGTGCTATGAGGCACTATGCCTCACTAACGCAAGCAACAATTTTACACTGTGCTCAGAAAAGGCTGTTCTCATTCCCATGGCTGAATTAGAGGCAGAAAAAAGGAAAAGCTTAAATATTTAATAACAGTTCCGCAAAAGCTCTGAGCCCAGACTTTGAAAGCACTATCTCCTTGAAATCCACAGAGGTGGCCATGAAAATGGCTGCGGTCCAGATTGCAGGGGACTTTTTTTCTGAAGTAGCGCTGGCAGGGGCCTATCAGGAAATCTTTCCGAATTGCTTTAATCTTTCATTTTAGTTTGGTCTCTGGCCACACAAGTGTGTCCAGCCCTCAGAGCCCCTGGAGGTCACTATCTGTGAGTTTTTAAAAACAGGAAAGCCATTACAGAGAAATTAGAAGAGCGAGAAAAGAGTTATTCTGCTATATGTGCATTTTGAGTTCAAGAGAAACTGACTTACATTTTGTTCCCTGCTATTGCTTTTAACTAAAAAGGAGGGAGCCTGGAATGTTTTAAACACCTCCGAGTTTTTAGCTTGGTGCCAATGACTTTATCCATTCAATACAACATGCACTAGAAATGTGAATTTCAGATCCAGCTCACAGCATATGAATTTATTCTCCCCTTTGATATGCAGGTGAAGTTCTCATTGACATTAATGGGAGCTACACGTGCTTAATAAGGGCTAACTAGACCTCTCTCTGTGAATTTATACTTCAGCAGACAGCTTGCAAAAGGCGGGGGTAGGAGGAAAGAGAGCAATAGGAAAAAATCTATTACTGGTGCTTTGAAAACAAAGATTCTGCTCCGGGCATTTTAGACAGGCAAGCAGCTTTGAAAAATTAAACATGTACAGAAATACAAACATGGGTGCACACACACATTCCTTCCAGTGTGCATGTGAACTCCAACTAATAAATGGGACTCGGATGCATGCATCTGAAGACGTTCACAACCAGCCATGTGTATGTATAGGGCCCGATCCTGCACTACTGGCGCCACCAAGAGTCCCGTTCACTTCAGAAGCCAGATCCTCTGCTGATGTAAACCAACACAGCGTTGATTTCAGCTGTTATGACCATTTATACCATGTGTATGGATGTTCCAGGTCCTCAAAGAATACAGAATTGGACTCACTGAATGTATTTAAAGTATTGTATCTTAATATGCACATGTGTGCAGAGCACTGGTATTGGTTATTTGTTTCCTTTATGGAAAAATTTCCTTGGCTACATATTTAATTTTCTTCGCTTACTTGCTGAGGTGATCCCAGAGACAGGCAAAGAGAGAGCGAGAGAGTGTGTGTAATGTTAAATTCATAAACACACATTGTATAAAGGGCATGAGCATGAAAATGGATAAAGTATGAGAGTACACATATCCTACCTGCATTTTTATGGCACATATGGATACACACACACACAGATATCTACGCGTAAAATGCAGATACCGTAACCTTTTCCCTTGATAAAACATTCTCTAGTTACTCTAAAATTAACCAATGGAGCAACGTAGCCATTCTCACCCAGAGATTTCGCCAGTGATTTTTTTTTGTAAGTGAAGGGTTTTGACTGCAAGATATTAGCGAAGGGTCAATTCCCTTCCACACATGGAATGACACTTCTGAATAACTGTGTTATGCACAACGCCTTAAGAAGACTTATAGGACTGTCATAATATTTAACTACTCATTTTTGCTTGCATGACTGTGGTTGATATGACCACAGAATACTGATCTATCCAAAAGAGAAAAATTATAGAGTGAAAGAGTGGGATTTATGAATGAGATCTCTTTGGCTGCAAAGCATTCCCATTATAGCACTCAGCCACCACAAAACTGCTGTGTAATTGGAAGAGAATTTTTTCCCATGTACCGAAGCTACAGTCTACTGCCAAACAATAAGAGACAGGCTTGTCTGAATTAGAGGATTCACATACCTGATTTTAATCCCACTCATTTAGAAACAGGCCCCAATCCCAACTCTTCTCTTCACTGCCAAGGCTGGGTGCTGGAAGGCTGCATTTTGTATGTGCCAGAGCAGAAAGCTAATCTTATTTAAGCATCGTATCAGAATAAATTTGTGGCTAGATGGGTGGAACTGTCAAAGCTACCGGCTTTTGCTCGTAAGTCTCCCAAGTAGACACAC
Organism: Gopherus evgoodei; assembly: GCF_007399415.2. Lineage (NCBI taxonomy): Eukaryota > Metazoa > Chordata > Testudines > Testudinidae > Gopherus > Gopherus evgoodei. Next base: position 2,382,946 of record NC_044329.1, on the reverse strand, counting down.
GGGGGTTTATTACTATTATTATTTATGTGCATTACACTCGTGTCTAGAGACCCCAAGAAGGGCCCCACTCTGGTAGACACTGTGCAAACGTGTGGCAAAGTGAAAGTCTCCGTCCCAGACAGCGCACGGCCTCGACCCTCAGTCCTGAAATGTGAGGCACCCAGGTGGACCCACGCACCCACACCAAACCCCACTGAAGTCAATGGGGCTTCGCCAGGCATATCGCACTAGGTCTGGGGCCTGGGCTTCTGACAAAACACAAGAGATTGATGCCAAGGAGGAGGTAACTGTAAAACGAGCATGTTTTTGCCCTAATAAGCAGCAGTCTCAGATCATCACCTGTCCAGCTATTGCTACGCATCAGACATTGATCAACAGCCAAACGCCAGCAGATGGAACTATATACACCAAGCTCATGCATAGAGAGAGAGAGACAGATAGTGTGTGTACTTCATGCTCCTGAAACATTCTCATACATTTACGGGGAGCACCACCACTGTGCCACTCCCTTAAGAGTGAACAGCATGAGTTGCTTTTCATGCATTTTATGACTTCACCTCCTCCCCCCGCTCTTTTTCTGAGTGGCCTTTACCTTGGAGGCTGCTGGTAGGGAATCAGTAATTGTGGCCAGCCAGTCTTCTTCCTGCTTGACCTCTCTGCATGGGGCTCAGTCACCATTGCGAATTCCCTGCCAGCACCCACACAACAGCCACAAAATACCACAGGGCATTTTTTCCCCAGCAAAATGACAGTTTTCAATCTACTCTTTTCATGAAAAATCCAGGGTGGGAAACAACACAGTGAAATCTCTCACGATCTCATCCAAGGGACTGTATGGAAAGTGATGCCATGTGGCCACGCAGTGTTATACCCACATTGGAAAGAAAGTCAGGAAACAGATTTACTTGCATTACTGCAACATGATTGCGGCTGGTAACACCATCCTGACAAGGTCCCTCATGATGCATTCCCAACCACACGCATTGCACAGGACATTCTGCACTGAAGTAAGATCACAGAACATAGGGGAAAGGGAAATTTCTGCCACACTCTACTCACAAGTTACCTTGTAGCCAGAGGTGATATAAATAAACAAGCAATACGTCTATTAATTGAATGCAATAATGTTTGGGAGAAACTATCACCCAGACCTATACCAGTGATGACTATAAACCCAGAGCAGTATAGGAAGATTTCACTGGATGTTTCTTTTTTTCATGCTCCAGAGAAAATGCCCATAAATTCTTTGGCAAAGCTCCCAAAACTCACAGGCCTATGTTCTCACAGGGGACGAGTGATTTCAGGTGCCCAACTTGAGACACACAAAATGGCTCTCGGCATTGAAGTCTTCTCTCGGGAAAATCAAGCCTCCTTCAGGTAAACTCAAGTTTGGTCACCAAAAAGCCAAGTACCCAACTCACTAGTTACTTTGAGAATTTAAACCGTCACCATTTCTTTTTATATTTTGGGCCAGCAGGGAAAGTGTTTTGCACAGCTCTACACAGCAGTTGTCACTTAACCTGCCAAAAAAATCCAGATACTGAAGCACTGATCTCCCAAAACTTTTACTCTCCAGGGTTTTCTAGCTCAGCGTTCTCAAACTGTGGGTTGGGACCCCAAAGTGGGTCGTGAACCCTTTTGAATGGCATTGTCAGAGCCAGCATTAGACTTGCTGGGGCCAAAACTCGAGCCCCACCGCCCAGGGCTGAAGCCTAAGGACTTCAGCCTTGGATGGCAGGGCTCAGGTTCCAGGAATCCCATCTGGGTCTGAAAGTCCTTGGTCTTTGGCTTTTGTCTCCCCACCCAGGGTGGTGGGGTGAAGGCTTTGGCTTTGCTCCCCAAAACCCCACCCCCGGGGTGGCGGGACTCAGGCGGGCTCAGGCTTCAGTCCCCCCTCCTGGGGATCGTTTAGTAATTTCTGTTGTCAGAATGGTGCAACCCCTGTCGTAGTTTATCAAAGGCTTTTCTAACCCATTTCAAGCTGCCTTTTCACAGTGGGGTCTCTTTTTGAATATGGGTGATTAAACAACAAAAAGCAAAAATTTAATATGATGAGTTCAAAACTGCAAAAATAGGATAATCTTATTCTCACAGGAGGATCCCAGGAATCTGAGTTTCTAGGAACAAAAGCTACAGCTCATCCAGATTTAGGTCTTAGCAGCATTAAAAGTGCTTAACAGTAAGTGCCAATGGTTTTGGGGCTAGCCTACAAAACAGAACTTGATCAATAGTAAAACAACAAAACTTGTATTCACATTCAAGAAAAGAGTAGAGTGAAAATTAGCACGTGAAGGAGAGGCCAATGTTGCAGATTCAGAATCACCTTTAAAATCTTTATTTAGAATTCCCCCAGATATATAGTAAGACACTTTTTTGCATATTCTCTCCAACCAACCAACCTGGACATGTGCACTTACAAATGTCAATGAAGACTTCAGTTTTTCTGCTAAACTCCATTTGTTTTATTACCTCATCCTCCCACCCACTCCATCCAGCTGCACTATTTAGTCCATCTGTCATGTCCAGCAGACACACAGATTGTGAGCTCTCTGGAGCAGGAATGGTCTTGTTTTCTGTACAGAATCCGGCACCATGGGGCCCTGAGCCTTGACTGCAGATCTTAGATGCTACTGCACTACGACTAACAAACACTTTTCTCCCACTTGGATTTGGTGTCCAATACTGGTAACACAGCAAAGGTTTAAGGACCTGACTCTGAAAACCTGAAAACATCCATTCAGTGTGCAGCGACAGTCAAAAAAGCAAACAGAATGTTGGGAAACATTAAGAAAGGGATGGATAAGACGACAGAAAATATCATATTGCTTCTATATAAATCCATGGTACACCCACATCTTGAATACTGCTTGCAAATGTGGTTGCCCCATCTCAAATATATATATATATTGGAATTAGAAAAGGGCAACAAAAATTATTAGGGGTATGGAACAACTGCCGTATGAGGAGAGATTAATATGACTGGGACTTTTCAGCTTGGAAAAGAGATGACTAAGGGGGATATGATAGAGGGCTATAAAATCATGACTGGTGTGGAGAAAGTAATTAAGGAAGTGTTATTTACTTATTCCCATAATACAAAAACTAGAGGTCACTAAATGAAATTAACAGGCAGAGGATTTAAAATAAACAAAAGGAAGTATTTTTTCACACAAGGCACAGTCAACCTATGGAACTCCTTGCCAGAGGATGTTGTGAAGGCCGAGACTATAACAAGAATCAAAGAAGAACTAGAAAAATTCATGGAGGATAGGGTCCATCAATGGCTATTAGCCGGGATGGGCATGGATGGTGTCCCTAGCCTCTGTTTGCCAGAAGCTGGGAATGTGTGACAGGGAATGGATCACTTGATGATTACCTGTTCTGTTCATTCCCTCTGGGGCACCTGGCAGTGGTCACTGTCGGAAGACAGGATACGGCTAGATGGATGTGTGGTCTGACCCAGTATGGCCCTTCTTATGTTCTATGACCCCATTCCTGTTGATGACAGTGAAAGACTTCTCTCTGCCCTCAGTGGAAACAAGGTCATGTCCTACTGGTGAAAATATATGAGATGGGCAGCGTGAACAGAGATTGTCCCAAATAGCTCAGTGCTAAATGATCCCAAATATTAATCAGAAAACACATGGCTCCTAGTCACTCTGGTTTTCCCCCTGCATCCTAGGACTCCTCCTCCCACAGGTGTTAGGCAATTTCCCTGACCAAAGGACCTAGGAACTGGATTGGGAACTGGATTAGTCTTATAAGGGGCTGCTGCCTGGCAACTTGCTGTTTCCCAGTCTCCAACGTCTCCCTTCCCACCCCGGGATATGCCTATCAGCCACCTTCAAGGGAGCCCCTGGAGTGATCACTGCCCCATAAGGAGGCCACCAATCCCCCTTCACGCAGCAGTGGAAGTAGGAAACTCTTCAGCCTGAGCTGGAGACAAATGTCCTGAAGTTCAAACCCCAGGTTTCCAGAGCAAACACCTGAGGCCCCAGAGCTGTAGTTTGGCACACCGAGGCATTATTGGCAGAACCACTGGAGCAGCAGCATTCCTGGCACCAGAGAAGTTCCCTCTTGGATTCAGGGCGGAGAGTAAGAACCACTCCAGTTCAGTCCTGAAAATGGCTGGCAGGAGGGAACAACGGCCAGCTCCACATGAAAACCTGTGCAGAAGTGAGAGCTGCCATTCAATGCCGAGGCAGAGAGAAGGATTGTGGGCCTCTGGACCTTCCTCCAAAATACAACAAAGGGAAGAAAGGGGAATCCTGGATCTGGGAGAGGGAGGACTGTGGAGAACCCAAGAGTCTTAGCAGGAAATGGAGAGAGTAATAAAAATATTTGGATGCAGGGGTAGGAATATTTCCGAAATATGTAGCCACTCAAATTGAACAGCGTTGAAGGGTAAATTCCTACCAGAATTAATATATTGAACCATCATCTTTACCTCTTCCCCACACCACACAGAGTGCCCCATCCTGAAGCCCCTCTAGGAGGAGAACCTCCAGCAAAACGGACACAGCACAGGCTCATGCCTTAATCTGCTCATCCCTTCTGATACCTGCCAATTCCTTACCAAAAAGGGCTCAATTAAATACCGCAAATTAATTAAAGGAAAAGCAAAATTTCTTCTATGTACCATGGCTAAAAATAAATAAAACCCTCACACAGGGAGACATGAAGTAACAAACTAAAGGCAGAATGAAATATTTTGATCTCCTGAACACCTTTATAAATATTTGAGTATCATTTATTTATGTTTTCCTTCTTTTCACTGTAAAGCAAGGTGTTCTTACAAAGCCCTCGTTTGGGGAACACTGGTTTATTATTTAACTTCCTAAAAGCAACATCAAAGGTCTGAGTTTAAAGCTGTTCAAAAATGAACAGATCTGCAATATTTTAAAGATTTTATGATGAGGAAGAGGTGGAGGTCTCTGAAATCCAGATCAGAAGGTTCTGTGGTCTGCCCTGGACAAGGAACAGATGACAGGTTCTGCCAAGCACTCCAGCCATGTCTACACTAGAGAACTGAACCAATTATACACCACTAATACAGCATACCCACAGGAGCCATGATGTTTCAAGGTCACTCTAGTGCTCCATTCCATCATTGCAATCTCCCTGGTCTACAGGTGCCTTTCTCAATGTTCCCAGTCAAGTTCCCAGAAGCAGGGGAGTTTGGTAGACTTTGAAAAGTCACCAATTCATGTCGGACACAAATGGTATTCACCTGATGCTTTTCCACCACTGATCCACTGCCACTCCGGGAACTAACACAGTGCAGACTGACATAATCAATAGCCTTGCCAGGAGGAAGTCTAATCCACACAGGGTTTGGCATGAGTCTACACCATGCGGAGCACTATGGGGACCACACAATAGTTTGTCTGGTAAGATTCTCCAGTACAGGCAAGATCTACCCTCTTTGACTAAGCTTAAAGGGCCAGAACCTCATATGATGTAAAACCGCCTTGTTCCATTTAATGGAGAGAGGCCAGCTTACCCCAGTTGAGAATCTGGCCCTTTGCGTTTAATCAAAATGGACGGTAACTTGTACATCCTTTTCATAGCACAAGAAAATATTTTGAGCTCTGATCCCAAACGGGTGTCTGCAAACACAAATTCCTTACTCTCCTTTGAGGTCCTGTTGGCTTCAGTGGGGTTCTGCATGGGAGAAGGGCCTGTGCGTGGGGATCAGGGGCTTGTGACTCATGATTGTTCCACCTTGGATCTAATTTTAGACTCACTTTCCCCAGCTAGACAGGATTAATATTGCAGTTCAGACTGCTTCACAGAGGAAACTCTGAAAAGCTTCCCAAGGGAGAGTGAAGGCCCAGGTGATCCTCAGCACCCTCAGCTTCCACTGAAATCAGCAGAAGCAGGATCTGCTCTTTACTTGATCAAACAAATCCTACTTGCTTTATTCAGGTGAGTAATCCCACTGACGTCAAGAGAGAGTTGGTACATTACACCTCACTCCCCTACCCTTGTCTATTTAGATTGTAAATTCTTCCTGACAGGGACTGCCGATTACTCTCTAGAGATGTACTAGGGTGACCAGACAGCAAATGGGAAAAATCGGGATGGGGGTGAGGGGTAATGGGAGTCTATATAAGAAAAAGCCCCCCAAATCGGGACTGTCCCTATAAAATCGGGACATCTGGTCACCCTAACTGATATACACATTCCGACCCTCATGCAGAACTTCCAGCTCCAGGAGACATAACTACACCAGCTCGGTCGCAGAAATGTAGCGACAAGCAGCAGGAGGGGCTAGCCACCCTGAGTATAATCCCCTGAGGCCCCAGAAACACACTCAAGGCAGCTAGACCAACCCACTGCCATGGCTACACTTCTATCTTTACTACACAAGCACAACCAGACCTAGCGTGGGTATGACTCCAGGAACCGGAAATTGCACCTTCCAGCTCCTCCACTGTAAACATACGCTGTAGCCTGCCTAACACAGGGGGCCCATTCTCAGCTACTCCCTAGGCACAACCATAACAGAAATGATTTAGTAACAGAAACTTACAGTGAGCAGAATTCGACTCAATTTTTCTGATAGAGAACCTAGCCCTAAATAAAACTGTAGCAAATTTGTGCAATAATTGAAAATCCTTCGTGCACTCTAATATTTGAGTTCGTACTTTTTAGGCAGGTTTATTTTAAATGATCAGGCATGATGCATTTTGCAATAAGTAACCAAAAATAATTTGTTCCAAGAAAACCTCATCAAAGCATTGATTTTCAAAATATGACAATACCGTTCCCTTACAGTTTTGCTGTCAAAGGTTTTTAGACCTCAGCTCCTGTGAATACACTTATAAAAATATTAAATTCCACCTAAGCCCATTGAAATTATGCAGGCACCTTTAAAAAAAGCAGTTTGTGTTTTAAAGCAGAATGTACTTGGCCATCCATTAAATACGATAAGGTCTGCATTTTATTTAGACATTGCCATTAATAATGAAATGATGTACGATTTCCATTCCTGCAGTTCTTCCTTCCCTACACAATAAATTATACATTTAAAAAAATATTTAGTTGATATAAAACTACTCCAATTAAGCATTACTGATACACCAGCCTGAGTTTAAACTAATCAAGAAATGGTCTCTCAGATGTGCAGAATGTGAAGAAGATAATTCGGCTTCGAAGACTTTATTCTTGTCTGGAAAAAAATTCTCTGCAAAAGTTAAAGCTTCACAGGGTGCCACTGGAATAATGAAAATATGACGACTCTGTTGATGTAAAGGGGTAAATCCTGCTCACCTTACTCATGAGTTGGTCCTGGGGGCTACTCGCGTGAGCAAAGCAAACAGAATTTGGCTTGAGAAAAATCAAACACAAATCTCCTTGGGTACGCATGTTGTCAAGTGAAAAAGAAAGATCGTTCCACACAGTCAGACATTTCCAGGTTTCTTTTGGTTGAAGAATGGGATCATGAGAGTGAATTTCAGAGTGATGGCTCGGACTAAAAATCTCTTGAGACCAGAGTAACATGGTCTCATTGAAAACCTGATCCTGCCGGCTGCTAGGCTCGGTTACACCCAGCGGCGGAAAAGCTGATGCCGGAAAAGTTCCTGGTCCCACGCCTCTTAAAGTGAGCAGCCCTGATCCTCAGTTACACTAAAGCCCTTTTACAGCACTCTGGCAGCATACAGGGATCTTATACTTGGTGGGAAAAGCTCGTTGAAAAGACCCCCTTCGCTGGAGACATCCTGGACCAGTATAGCATCCGCTAAGGGCTCTACACCACCCTGCCCCAAGCACCCTATGCAGGGGTGTGGCCGAAGCACTCTGCACTAGAGGCATTCGTTGCTTCCCAGGGCCCCTCGGAGCCCACAGAGAGCAAAGAAGAGCAACCCTGAGAAGGCTACTCTAATTACATTGGGAGCTAAGCCAACCCCAGGGCAGCCCAAGAATACAGGCAGTTAATGGAGGAGGTAAAGAGGGGGTAAAAGTGGAAAGGGGGAGCAGAGAGGAAGAGGCTAGACCTCAAAAGCAGCAGCCAAAGAGGGAGAGACAGCAATTAGGATGCAGAAGCAGCCAGAGATACGGCATCACTTGAGATTTACTATATGTACACACCTCCCTCTCTGCTCCCAATGTACTGTCTCTTTCTTCCTGTCCATATACATACAGTAAATCTTCAGTGACTCCTTATCTCCCAGTCTGCTTCTAGATCCTAATTGCTATCTATCTGTCTGTCTGCCTGCCTGCCTGCCATTTCCAGGTCTCCCAGCCTCTCTTTTTCATTCAGCTTTCAAGCCCTCATATTCTCTAAGCGTCTTCAGTCCCCCTCCCATTTTTCTGTTTAAAGGCACCAGGCTCTTCTCAATGACCTTTCCCCCTGCTCCCATGACTCCTTCCACTCCCCACCCCCAGCCCTCCTGCCTCACACACTCTTCCATAGGAGGTTTGGCACATACCCCCACCAGGAGTGTCTGAGGCATTATAGAGGGACCCCATAACAGTTGGATGGTAAATTTCTCAAGTGTAGACAAGGCAGTTGGGCCAGAGCCTCATGTGGAGTGAAAAAATAAAATAGCTCAGTTGAAGTTAATGGAGAGAAGATGATTTACACCAGTTGAGGATCTGGCCTTTTAAATTGAATGGGAAAAAACAATGCATTGTCTGTCGCCCGTCTTTTTCATAGTGCGAGAAAACAGGTAACACTCCAACCCCATGAAGGCATCTGCAACATGCACCCCTTACTCTCTGGTTCCACCATGGTGGCTTCAGAAGGCTCTGTGCAGGAGGAAGAGTCTCCACTTGAAGATCTAGGGCTCTAACACCCACACCCCCTTGTGCCAGTCTCCACCACTTTCCTTTTCCTCCAAGTGCCACCAAACCAAGTTTCTTCCTTGAACTGATCCTTGCTCACACCAGGTTCCCAGCCTCACCACACTTCTCCAGGTGTAGGATGCCCTCTGCCATGCTCAGAATGCTGCTCTGTTTCCTTCTTATTATCTACTATTCTTTACTCCTGTTTCTTTATTCACTCCTGTTTTTATTTTGCTTTGAACATGCCCAGCTGTGTCATCTTGGTTTTGCTGAAAATGTAAACAAAACAAACTGCATTCAAATGCAGCCTTTGGCTGCATGAATACATTTCTTGTCCTCCGTTCTCCAGCGCTCCCACCCTGAAATTTAAACTTTAATAAAAAGGAACAACATCACGGTATATTGCATCTGTTCCTCCAAAAAATGCTCTGTTCATTCATACTGTTTATTCTTAACAAATATATCAATACACTTTGTTGCAGAGGACAGTCTCAACAAACGGGGAAGAAAGAGACAGATTTAAATGAAACTAAAGGAATCTGCTCCATATGGTAACAAATCTGAATGCCTCTGCTTACACGCTTGTGCTGGCAAAAAATCTTGTCTGATTTTACAGCATATGCCATATAGTTGGTAGCCAATTTTTCTAAGTACCAAGTTTAGTTTTTTGCTTGTGAAATGTAACGTTACCCCAGTGATCACCAAGCCCCGGGCTTTTCAGTGAGGCTTAACAGTAATTATATGGATGTTGAGAATGGGGAAAAGAGTTAGAAGTCCCTTACACTTAACGTTTCCACATGCTTTTGTGCCTCTTAAAGGTGAAAGAGTCTTTACCTTTCACAAAACTGAGGATCCCAAAGGAAGTTACAGACCAGAACAAATACCTCCAAACAAACCCATAAGCCACAACGAGAAGTGATATTTTTAACTCTGCCTTTGACTTTTTAGTAAAGGAACAATTAAACATGACAGAGGAAAGTCACGAGACAGCAGCACTTCTCTAGCTCCCCTGCAGCTATTTTCTTGGACACCCTCTCTCCACGCCCTCTACTTCGCCTCCCCAAACACACACACAGTGCCCCAAGTCATCCTGCAGCCACGGAGTGAATCCCCCTGGTTGAGGCAATGCTCTCTCTCTCTCTCTCACCACATGTGTGACTTATGTTTCTGCTTTCACTGGCGACAATCTGGAGCCAGAGCTTTTCCGTTCAGGAGGAACTCTGCTACGTGTCGCTAACAACAACACAAACATGCCTGCCCTTTCTCTGTGCTTCACGGCTCACAGCGAGCACAGGACTATGGGCAGGATTTACAGCAAGGAGACACCAATCTAAGAACTAATTCATGGCTACCTACAATGCCATTACTGAGAGGAGGGGGGTGGGGGAAATACCAGTTTGTTCCCACTTCAGCCTGAAATCCTGACTCTGATCCTGTGCTTTGCACACGGCATTAATCCAGAACACTGCCCATTTTCCTTTGTTTTGTCAGAAGTCTTCTCCACATCCTTAGATAAATAAATGTTGTTTCCTTTCGCTGTCTTTTTCTTTTTTAAACTTTCAACTTTTGATCGGCTTCAACCTGCTGTTTTTTTTCCCTGAGACAGTTGTAAGAGGAGATCCATTGGGTTTTTTTCCGCAGCAGCAACATGCTACATGCAAACTTTCCTTGAACTTTTTGTCGTTCTTTGTCCGTACGTTTGTTTTTGAAAGACACTAAGAATTTAATCAAACCTGGCCTGCTTTTGGAAAAATCCTGTTCAGAATGGGGGCCAAAAAGATGAGCTGTAAAATAGATTGCTTGGGTGGTTAAACTCGGTTCAGAAGAAGTTTTTCTAGACATAGATCTCAGGGAGGGAGAACAGCAAATATGATGGGTGAAATCTTGGCCTCCATTGAAGTCAATGGCAAAACTTAATGGGGTCGGTATTTTACTCCATATAGCCACATACATCATTTCTTCCCAGCAATCACAAATATAATTGCAACAACAAAAAAGACGTGGGATGATATGGCTCAGAATCAGACTTTTTTTCCATGAAAGAACAAGAGCTATCCTACAATTAGACAGGCACTACAGAGATATGGGGAGATTACAAAAAGCATTGGAAGCAACCATATATAAAACTTTTCAACAGGTTCTTTGTAAAAGCAGTGACACTGTCAGTTAGACCTGCCACTTTCCATGAATCACCCCTGTGAGCCTGCTCTGTAGTTCCAACTTCTCAGCCTTCCTCTGATTGGTTTGGGGAGTTTCTAAAATCAAAGTCCCGGCTTGTCACTGGAAGCATGTCACACTTGAACATTCAAATGCCTCGGACATGGGGGAACCTGATAGGGGAGCTGAAAACACAAAGGTTTAGAATCCCTAGCTCTTGACTTTTCAGTTTTAAGCCTGAGGAACAAAAAAAGTCTGGAAAACACTGCAGCCAGCAGGAGTGGTGCATGAAAAAAGACTGCAGCACCAGGCTGGTTGAGATAAAAACAAGAAAACCATCTACTTGCATTCAGAGTTATACAGGTGAGGGCTCCCTAGATGATTAGATCCCTCTGATCAGATCCTTACATCACTTAATGCCAGCCTCCACCGTCTATGGCCGGAATTTAAATGAGGGAGACAAATGCGCAGCTGTCTGGTTCAAATTGTGCAGAATGTGGATCCTTCCATCATTTAAAGAAATGTCCCCTCCACCCCGGCCTCATTCAAATTAACCACAGAGGATCCAAGAAAGAAGCTGGGGGTGGGGCGGTAGGGACATGCAATACAGAGGGGGTGTTTGCTTAAATGAGCAAGTTAAAAATAAGGTCCCCCTGGAAAAAAATATTAAATAGCATGTAGGAATTACAGCTGCCCTACTGCCTGGGCTAATTCCGGCCCTTTTAATTCTCCACTGCAGCTAAGTAAATTAAAAACACTAACGTTGGCACTTTAATGCAGGACGCAAAGGGCCAGACTGCGAACCCCTGAGCCAGTGGTCCCCATGGCACTCACAGCGCCATACGCATTAGAAAATACTCACTAAGACTAGCGAGGGGCTCACGACCTCACCGCCCAGCGGAGATCAGGCCAAACACACATTCATGGTGGGACAAGGTGCACTCTTCCTTTTGGCTACTGTAAGGTAGGGTGTGAGGCAGCTCCCGGGAAGGGGAATGGCGGAAGCCCCTTGGCTGGAGGCTGCTTTCCCTTTCCATCCACTCACAGAGTGTCTCCACTCCTTCTCCTCAATCCTATTTGTGGGAAGGAGGTTCTGGGTAGCCCTTTCACGCTCCCTCCCATATGAACAGGGAAGGATTCCAATTTCCACTGTTTCATTGTGTCTTTGGTCCTGAGTTCACTCATCGGCCTTTCTCCCTCAGCTCCCTGTGTCTGCCCTCAAAGAGAGGGCGAGCTGAGCCATGAGCAATCCAAGCAGCCGTCAGGCATACACATCTGTGGTGCAGGCTGCTGCTCCCATGCTGCTGATGACAGATGCCTAGAAGACCACAGCTCCACAAGCCCAGATCCAGACCGACTGCACCAGGCATCCTGCATTAATCCACCACTGGCTACTGCCTGCTGACATGCACCATCAGACACATACCCAATGTACCTTTGTCCCGTCCACGGTACAAACATGGATGCCCCAGATAAATCAAAGGGGAAAACAATAAATAATAATCAAGATCGTCTGCAGTTTTAACGATAAGCTGTTTAATGAACTGTAAAGTACACAATTCACAGTACAAGACTGTATATTGTCAAAACTAACATTAAAGTGTATGGAGACAATTAAGCAATAATGACCTCTGCGTAGGGCATTTCCTAGGAATTAATGACCAGCTAGGAGGAGTTGATGGCCCGAGGTACAACCAAGGGCCATTAACCTCAGCAGGTCATTAATACTCAGGAAATACCCTGCACTAAAGTCATTATTGTGAATATATGATGGGGGGGATGGAATAATAAGCTTATAGATGTTTTTGTTGGTGATGCCATTTCAGTTACAAACTGGGCATTCAGCCCCTCTACATCAGTTACATCCATACTGCTTGGGTCATCTCTCAGCATTGAATTCACCTGATAATGCATCCTCAGATACAGAGCCTGGTTCTGGGATTTTTGACAGTGGCTGTAATGGGCACAGAATCAGCCCCAAATGACATATTCCCTAAACTACATTTAAGGTTAAAGACAAGTCAAATAAACACAACTACAGAATTTTTGTTTTAATCCATATTTTGCAGATGAAATGGTCATGACAGCAGCAGCTCTAGAGTCTAAGTTTCAGGCTAATGACTCTAAATGGAGCATTGTATAAATGAATGCATGCTGTCGGGAGGACTGCTCCCAGCTCAGTGACTAAATCCCACGTCCAGGGTGCATACACAGAGCCCCCATAACATCAGAAACATGAACATGAAAGCAGAACACAACCCTAGTAGCCTGAACCTGAAAATATTCCATCTCTGGATCTCCCAGGGACTCCAATGGGAGTTCCAAGAACAAGAGGGTTACCTCTTCGCAGGGTTAGGTGACAAGCTAATGCAGAGATGTGCATGCTTTGGAATGGATTCCTTTCTTCCACCCCCAAAAGACTCACTCCAGAACAGAAATATACCAGCAGGGAGAAAAATCACTCTCTGACGCAACATAAGAATGGTTCAGAGCATCAGGAAAACCTTGCAGCTGAGCGACCAGGAAGGATATCGGCAATATTTAAATACAATACCCAGAGAGGGGTTTCCCAGTCCCCTTTGGTTTGTAATCTATATTCTAAACATGCTGGGTAAAACACAACCACAAAAACTTGGGGACAATTCCCCCAGGGTTGCAGGGCACAGGGCTCCCACTTTTTCTCTTAAAAGTTGTACTATAATCACAGATGGTGATAAAGCCCTAACCCTGCAAACCTCATTGATGTGAGGAATCTTTCCACAGGTGAGCAGCCCTATTGAAATCCATGGGAGTTAGGCACATAGGAGCTTTGGAAACTCCACTAGGTGCCTACCTACATCTGCAGGCACCTGAACACCTTTAAAAATCTGGCCCATAGTACCAATAATCTTCACAGCTTTAAAGGACATTTCATCTGAGTTGCTGATAGCTGAAGTGGTGACCTCCTGCCTACAGGGCCAGCTCTGGAATTTTGCAACAGGCCTGCCAGTCAAGTTTTTGGTCACATGCCTCCTTGGAGTGACGTGCACCTGTCCACCATTATGCCACTACTATACACAGCAGCGTGCGCACACACAGACACACACACACTCACTCTTTTGCGGCAGTAGCAAAGCCCAGCTGCTTGTTCCTTTCACCCACAGGAATGCATTTACACCAATTTCTGTTTTCAGGTCTAATTTTGAAAGGAAGAGAGCTAGTAACTTAGTGTTATGTGTATATGAAAACAGATTCCCTAATGTGTGGGGGGGTCGGCAGTCTACACACCTTCCACCATGGAGATATGAGCACAATACCCATTGCACAGAAGCAATTATACAAAGTTGTTTTAAATAAGCCCACATGAGGGCAAAATTACCTCACTTTTCCATCACAGGCCCTCTGTTCATTTATTTTTATCTTCTTACACCAAGGCTAACAAACTTCCTTGAACGTGAAAATCATGTAATTTTTTGCCCCATAGTAGCATCCTCTATATAAAAATCTGACCTGTAAAAACAAACATACAGTGGCTGTATACTAAAATATTTCCCAAGTATACCACTTTCAGACATCACAGCTAATCACACTGTTTGAGAGAGCACAGCAATTATATTTTCAATCTCCTCTTCTGGAGAAATAAACTGTACCGATATTTTAAGTTGCTACAGCTTTGAGAGAAGCCTAGAGTAGCTTTTCAGATCCAGCATTTCTTTTTAACCATTTACAATCTATTGGAAGAAAAACTAAACATGACATCAGCAGTGTTAAGATCCTGGTGATTATATATTTAAAAACAGCTATTAGTCAACAAAATAAAAATCATTAAGTAAGGAAAATTAGGGCTTGCTAATGCATGTAATTATCAGAATCATAAATAGAATTAAGGCAGCAATGCAGAAAATATCTGCAGAGAAAATTATTCAAGTATGCATTTGAGTAACTCTTCATTTTAACTTAACCCTTTGAAACATTAATCAAACCATGCCTAATTATAGGAATTAAGGAATTAAACGATGGAATCTTCTAAAAGATATTATTTAAAAGGCAGTTTATACAATTACTTGTATAGATGTTTGTTTTAAAGAGGGAAACATTTCAACTGTAATGAAAAGGGTCTTAGAAAATTAAATTAACAAGGGGGGACCAAGCTGATATGAAACTAAATTAGCATCAAATGCAAATTACAGGGTACTTAATGGTAGAAACAGGTGCAGAGAAGGACCCTAAATGAGATAAATGAATAAAACATCCCTCTGCACAAATGTGGAAGCTGACACAAAGTCAATGATATGAATAATTCAGCAGCCTCAACACTGCTGTTGAGGTCAGCTTTCCTTGACCTTTGAAACAGGAAGTAAAATTCTGTTCAAATTTGAGTGACTGGAAATGTAACAGTTATTTGTTTTAAAAAAAAACCTTTTAAGAAAACCAGAATATATATATTGTATTATAACAAATGGAAGCATTGAATAAATGTATTCCAGAAAAAAATATGCAGAATTAAAAACCTAATAAATGTAAGCTCAGCCGTGCTTATAACATATTTGTTTCACTATGAAATCCTAAGAAATGGTTTTTATGTAAGAATATTCAGGTCAAATAATGATCTGAATATGTGCATACTAAATGGTTTCATCATTTAAAAATACTTTAGCTGTGCTTCAGAAGTTATTAACAGAGTAAAAAAAATTACATTTCAGGTGTCTTTTTTGTTTTGTTTTTTAAATACAGCATTAAGGCATTTAAATTAGTTATGCAAAGCTGAGTAATCAATCATTTTTGTGCTACAAGCTTTTTTAAAATAACTTGGAGAATATCTTTCTGGAACATCCTTTTTCTATAAATCCCAATTTAATATACATTTGAGTTTTAGAAATTATTTATCTTTAAAAATCATCTTCAAGAATAAATCACCCTGACAATTGCAAACTGTTAAGCACAGTACACAGTTAAGACTGTAGCTCTATATTGATATACACACAAAGAGAGAGATTCTCATACATCAAACAGCACATTCTTCTCACATTTACAAATTTGGAGCATCTCCATTAAATTCAGTGGTGTTCCTTCATATTTATATTCATATAACTAAGAGCAGAATAGGACCCTGCATTTTTCACTTTGACAAAATGCTCAGGAAGAATTCTGGGTTCACATAATTTCTAACTAAAAGGTGTGATCCTAATTTCAAACTGAGTTTGGCATTAATACAGATTAATAAGGTATGACAAACAACTAATTTATCCAAGCTGGAAAGACAGGCAAAATATATATAATATATCACCCCTGCTGCTTGTTTTACAAGGTAACAAAAGATGTTAGATAATACAAGTTCTCTCTCCTCCTTTTGTTCTATTAATCTGTTCAGCAGCTTACCTGCTTACCTTTCATCTGTATAATGCACGTCAGACACAAGATGATCTTGTACTGTAGGCTTAATTTTATTTTCTACTTTTAGAACATCAAAGTACCATGCTGAGGACTGAGTCGCAAGAACCTTGTGCTATTAAATTTGCTGTAGCAAAGAAGTTTGGATGGTAGTTTATCTTAAAGTAAGGCCTGACAGTAGCAGCACTGAAGATGCATATTAACGAGATGAACAAAATGATTCCTTACATTGCATAATCAAGTGTGGTAAACCAAACCCTGCTTATTTAGGGTTTTAGTTAATGACTAACCTGGGCTACAGCTTTGTGTGCCAAGCGTCTTTCCCTAAATGATAGCTATGAGAACCCAGCTGGTTCTAATTTTGAAACAACCAGTTTTTCTATTCCCCAAGTGCTAAAGAAAATAATCCCAGCAATCCATGACTACACGCTTTCACAGGGACAGCAGTGAGAATTTGACTGTAGAGATAATTAAAGTCATTCCCGAAACTTCCAAGGAAGAGGGGAAAAATAGGGGAACCTATGACCTTGTTTAAATTACATTAACAACCAGTTAGCTTTGGAGAAGGGCAAAAAAAGAGTCCTGTTTTTATAGAATTTTTTTTAACTCTCCTCTCCTCTAATGGTTACAACATTTGCAAAGAAAATGTAACAGATTGCGACTAGCAGGAAGATTAGAATGAGGTTTGGAGCCTGGATGTTCCTAATTTGGCAAGCACAGAGGGTTTTGGTAAACTTGAATAAAATCATGTGCAGCCACAGCAATCAGAATGGGTTTAAAGGGAAATGATACTGTAACAGCAATAAAAACAATTGGTACAGTATCTGCTTCAAACACTGACAAGATCTTTTCAAAATTAATGTTTTCTGCAGACCTGCCATGAGGTAGGTCTAAAATAATTTTAATATTAACAGAACTCAAGAACATGTCAAACTTGAGCCAATCCTCTGACAATATCAGTTCACCGTGTCTTTCAGAAAACAGTGGGTCAGATCTTCACCAGACATAATTTCATTGCCTTTGATGGAGCTATGTGATTCACATCGGCTGAGAATCTGGCCCAATGTGCATCATATAAATAATGCTTTATTCACATCAAAAATAAATTGGTAGGCTCCTGTCTCTAATGACATTCCCCACTCTGGATTCTGCACAGAATTCAGAGACGGTAAGAAAGATTTTAAAACATGCGTAATCTCTGTCTGCACTATCTGCCTTTAACAGGAAGAAGAGATCAGCTCAATGAGTGCTATTCAGGGCCTCTCAATTAACCTGATTAGTTCAGCACACTGCTCTCATGAATGACACCTTATCTTGAAAATGAAGGAAAAACTTCCTTCCTTATGGAGAGATAGGAGTCCCCTACAGCCAGAAAGATGCAGCCTATCAATGATTAGCTCCCCAGTTTCTTTTCCCTTTCCTAGCATACAGGTCACTGAGACCAGAAGAGGCAACGTCTGATTGGATTTTGTGTCCTAGGGATAGACTGTGCACGATCTCATCTGCCCAGGTGGCCTATGAGAAAGCTGGGAAAGGATGCCCTTTAGGCAACTGCAAGCCCCTTCTTTCAGAGTCAACCAGGCACATGATGGGATTGCTGGGAGCAGGCTGCAATTCATTAACCCTTCAATAACTAAAGCAGCCCATGAATATAATAACTGCATGCGAGAGGCAGAAGGCGACGACGCTCCAACCTTCTGCAGGGCTGTGTAAAACAATGGCTTGTTTAAACATGTTGTAGTTGGGAACTTGTTTCATATTTGACAGACTAATGGGACATAACTATGTTACCATGGCAAAAAAGTATTCACAAAATTCTCTTTTATTTCCCCCAGAACAATCTCAGATTTAAAAAAAAAAAATCATGCCATTACAGCAACACAAATACTGACTAACAGCATGTTACCCTCTCAAGCATGGATGGCTGAGAATGTGAACAGGGCTGGCTCTGTTATGAATACGCTCCAAGGGTTGTTAATCCGGAAAAATAGCTAAGTAAGTTAGTTACAATATTTGAAACATACATTTACAAAGCCCAAATGCCTTTAAGGATATTAATACTCCAGGCATTATAAACCCTCCATGATCTGAAGGATATAAATATTCCAATATTAGAAATCCCTAATTGTTTTAAAGGTATTTATAGTCTACTGTATTAATACTCTGGTAGTTTCTGACAAATTAAGCTACCCCTGGCACTGTGCAGCACCGTTTTGAAACAGAAACTTTTCTCGAATCATAAGGTGTACAAGCTACGACAATTCCTACGCATAATGGATTTTATCTAGGAGTTTTCCTCCTACGCCAGAGCATGGTTTATTCAGTTTACCAGAGTGCCAGAGTTATTCCTGAAGCTGGACTAATTAGGTTTAAAACAAAGTAGCTCGACGTAGCCAAGAGACTGTCTTGTCTATTTAGATGGTAAACTTGCTGGGGCAGAGACTGTCTCTACTACGTGACTGTACAGTGTCTGGCATTATGAAGCCTGGGACAAGGCCTACCTAACAGCAGGAGAGCGGCTCCCTCAGGAAACATGCTGCCACGGGCTCTCCCCCACCACACAGCTGCCCACTGCTCCACTCCTTCAGGAGCTGTACAACCCACCGAGTCATTAATGCCAGGTCATGAAGCGAAAGGGAGCCTCAGACTGAAAGCAAAGTCTATGGAGAGACTTTTAAAATATAAGGAGCTCCAGACTGTGACGTTCACAGCCAGGAGACTGTGACCCCAACCCCCGAAGGAAGATCACAAACAGGTGTCAGGGTGGTCCCGACTCCTTGACATCTCCATATTGCTGAAATAGCAGAGGGGCCGGCTAGATGGAAGGAGGGTTCCAGCGGGGGTGTCAATGTCTCTGCTCTAGACCAAGAAGAATCCAAGGCTGGATTAAGAAGTGGGCTCTTTAGTATTACAGTGGGAATCCACAGGGTATATATTTTTTTAAAAATGCACATTTGGACGTGGGGCGAGACTCCAATCTTAGATGAGTGGCATCAATCAGAATGCATCTTGGAGTTTGCGCTTGCTCAGGCCAGCACAAGGCAGCAGCAGATTTCTCCAAGGGGTATCCAGAGATGCATCTGGGATCAGAACCTGGCCATTACAAGACTGAAGTCATACAGAGAAACATGGAGCGTGTTTACATCAGTGCTAAAGAGCTCCAAGCATGGCTAATTTTCTTCTTCTTTTAAAGCACAGAACTTTATAATGACAATGGAATATGTTTCTTCCCTTCTTGTGACATCCTTCTACAAAATCCATACTAGGTAATATGTTTTTTAACATCCACTTATCAAAGTGACTTAACATCTGGGATGTCAGCCAATGGTTATACAGTGATATAGATGCCAAAAAGTCTAACTGAAAGATTATATTCATAAAGATTACAAAAATGATGAGAATCCAACTGGATAGAAGCGGATAGTTATTCCAGGCGAAAACCTGGAAGGCAGCCTACACAATGATGGAGAAAATTACTGAAAATGATTTTTTGAATACCATCTGATGTTAAAAGAATTGATCTAACTATGGTTTTTCAATCCTTGTGGATGTTTTTTTTTTCACCCAGTAGAGCCACTGACTATAGCCTATATTAAAAACTCTTCCAAAAATGCTTTTTATATTCAGTTCATGAACAGTTTTGGAAGTGTCCAAGAGGATAATGAAGTAAAGCAAAGGAGTTCCTGACTTAAACAGCCAAACTGGCAAGACCCTGACATGAAAAGGGAACTTATTAACACATTACCAGACATCTAGGAATGTTATTTTAATATTTTTTAAAAATTCATTTCAGATGAAAGCCCCCTCTGAAGGGGGACAACGGCTTGGTACGATCGACTTTCTTTTGTGCAAGAAAAGATCACTTTTAAAACAAGCATCTGAGCACAGAGCTGACTGAACAATCCTATTGGCTGAAATTGACATTTTATAACAACATTTAGAATGTCGGGGGGAGGGGAAATCAGTAAATTAAATCTGATTACTGTACACAGAAAGCATTTAGGATCTTTCCAACAATACCTTGTATCCTTAAAAAGAAAATCTCATCTCTCTCTCCCCCTGGCACTGAAAGTGTTACAGAAAACAATAAAAGAACAAGTGTACAGGGTAGGATTTACTGGCATTTACTTTTAATCTACGGTCCTTTGCTCTATGGCTTATCAGCCCTATGTCAGTGCTTTTTCCTCCTTTATATTTCACGAGGAGACCCACATGCTGCTACTGAGAGACACAGCTCAAGTATCTGGAAGCTTTTTGTCAGGTAAAAAGAGAAGAAAAAGGAAAGGAACAAGAGGAAAAGCAAAGCTAAGAGGCATCTATTAGATGTCACTAGGCTTTTGTATTCATGTCAATGATTCAGGATTAGAGTATTTGAAATAATCTTATTGAGAGGAATCAAAAGCCCCACAGAGTGAGAGCCTGCTCTGTAGCATATGGCAGAACAGTGGACAATATCTTATTAAAGATGTGTTAGCTAACACTATTACTTTTTATATTATATTACACAACTATTGTGTCTCAAACAGTTAGCTAGATGGCATAGTTGCAGTATGCCATTTTGGAGGTTATTGAGTTGTTATAAAGCTGTATAGATTTGCCAGCTTGTCTGCTTAAAACATTACATTTTATTTTATTTCTGTTCCTTCCCCTGCCCTGTACTGCTGGAAAGAGAATCCTGCACTTCACCATCAAAAGGAAAAGGGTCCAGAAGTGTACCGAGGACCACTCTGTTCCCACTACAAACACGGTGTGTGTTACACTGATCAGCCACTATGATTTCCGCCCCACTCCCAAATTAGTTTCATTGCATTTCAAATCTGTGCCCTTAATAAGAGAGGATATGAAATATGCAGAATTCACGGATTGCTTCTGCTATATCTTTAAAAAAAAATTCAGATTCAGTTGTGCAAGGTTAAGGAAATTAAAATTCTGTTATAAATGAATACTAGAAGTCTAAACCTTTATTTTCTCTAGGACAAAGCCTTGTTATTGGAGTAACAGCCCTTCTTAGGTTTTTATCTTCATCGGCCTTTACCTTTAAAGGCAGCTAGAAACTGAAGACAAAACAGTACTGTTTGCAGTATTTCAACGACTGCAGTGAAAGTCTGTATAACTGGGTCACTTTCGCACTGTCCAGGATATAATTTCAGGGTAATGAAATAAAATGTCTTCATATAAAGCACAAATGAAAACCTCCAGAAATACTGCTTTCATATCTCAAAATTCTATTTTAAAAGTAGAACAGAAAACTATTTATGACACTTTTTAAAAATCTAAAATACTGTCCCTAGCAAAAAAAAAAAGCAAACACTTATTTGCTACAGTTAATATATTCTGATCATAAACTACCTCTGCGAAGTTGCTAATGTGACACACTGGAAACTTTGTATGGCTTTTCTGTACTTTTCCAGAACTGTTACAGAAGAAAAACTGATACTACAGGAAAAGAGAAAACTCGTAGTAGAAATGATAAATTCTGGTATGTGATATGCTGCTGTTTCAGACAGTAAGTTAAACACATTTCTAGGATGTCACCCCTGCTACGATCTACATAGAAACCACTACTTGCTTTTTACTGTATTTTATATTTATATTTATTAGCAGTATGTTGTGTTAAAGTGATGTATCTCCAGTGTAGTGAAGGGTATTGGAATAGATCATGGTTATCTTTGCAGGCGTGGCCAATAAAATGCAAACATACAGATTGTCATTCTTTTATTAAATGAGGGGCCAATTCTGGAAACCGCGATGCAGGGATGGTGAGCGGGACAGGCCGCACACTGAAAGTTACTTGTTTGCATAAGCAATTGCAGGATTGTGCTCTCGGTTACATTCTTCTGCACAAACCACTGCCAGAGACACAGGCTACACATTTCATATTCAAAACGATTTTAGCCAATCTACAGCAAAATTTAGTATGATCCCCACAAACACATTTCATACCCCTCTCATTCCTAGCAATCGTGTGTATTCCCAGTGCGACAGCAAATGTTGAAATAAATCAGGGGGTGAAGAAAGGATGGTGAATTTATCCTCAGCAGCAACAGTTTAGATAAAAAAAAATTCAGAAATGTTGCATTATTTTCAAAAACTCTTCCCCCCCCCCAAAAAACAAACAAACAAGGAGAGCTTTATGCTGAGTTGTGTGGACTCAGGAAACTCCTTAGGTTGAGCATGTCCTCTCTGCTCCATGACACGCTTTGAGGTAGCAGTTAGCACTAAGAAATTGATAGGTATGAAGGGCACATTTTAAGTTTTGTGAATGGAAACAAAGGAAAATCCCCAGTCGAGGTGGGTTCTCAGTTCCTCCCGGGAATGGCTCACTTCATGGGGAGAGCTGAGAATTCTCTGAACTTCATAGGGGGGCCGTAGCACCAAGCACCGTCAGCTTAAATTTTTGCAGATAACCTTTAAATTTACAGTGCCCAGCTTTCCACGCCCAAGGCCTGATTGTCTAAAGTTCTGGGCAGCTCTCTGTGACCTAACTGGAGTTTGGGGTGCACCTCAGAAAAATTGGGCCAAAGATCTCCTGGGGTGCGCTGCTAAAAATTGAGAACACAAAATTAATGCCCCCTGAAAATACTGGCCCCTAGTGACCAAGGCTAGGATTGTCAAGCTAGCCTAAGGGAATTAGGTGCCAAAAATCACAGTGAACGTTGGATGCCTAATTCTGTTGGATTCTTTTGAAAATCCAGCCCTTGATTCTTAAACCATATAAAGGCAAAAAGTCTCTTCAGGACAGAGACCGTCTATCTACCTGAGACTGGACAACATGTAACACAATGAGACACTGATCTGAACATTAATGTGATATTAAATAATAATCAGGGATAAGATCTGAATGAAACAAAGCCCATAACCCTAACTGCAGATTCAAAAGTATTACTGAGAGAATCAAGTTACCATTAGTGCAGTGTGACATGTTTTTAGATAAACCCAAAACAACATAAAATCAACTGGAAATTCGGAACTGGGTTTCTGAGAGTTTCACAAACCTCTTGAGCGAAGCTCAGACCATGTTAGGAGTTTGTACCATAGTTCTGAAATCATACAAAATTCTTTGTTTTTATCCATCAAATCCAACAAACAAACAACAAGTGGAAATTGTTTGCTTTAGGCCAATTTCTGCTTTGAGATTTTGGGTTCATACAAAGTTGAAACACAAAGTGGAGCTTCAGAGTGCAGGTAAGGAAGAGCTGGGGAGAGAGACACAACCCACACGGACTGAAACAAAAGAAAATTCTTGCACAAACCCCTGTGAAGTTCTCCCCCAATTCTATTTTATTTGAAGCAAGACTGAAGCCCTATCAGGGTTCATTTCTATGCCAATTTAGGAGTATCTCTAGAGCCTATTTACTGAGGGGAGGGATTTCAGACATTTGTATTTGACTCTCCTAAGTGATAAGTTTGTACTGACTGGAGCCTCCATTTATGTTATGAAGAGTCAAGACTCTTTTGGTTACCTAATTTACATGGAAAAAGACTTCAGATAATACTTGACAGATGTACCAATCATAACCAAATCCTGTAGAGTAGTGTTTGGTCGCTATCCTCTCAAAAAGTCAAGTAATGGGCTTAAAGCAAATAACATTCACGCATCTAGGCTGAACTCTGTCCCTTCTGAGAACTTGCATGGAGCATTAATGCATTTAGTCTGTAGGATACAAGAGTAGCAGAACTTTATAGGGCACAGGGGAGATATTGCTCAGTCTGCTGGTACAGACAAGACAGCCTACTTCATGTATGTGCATGAAGGTAACATATTTTATATTCCCTTTGCCACAATCCTCCTTTCACCAATGTATGATCATTAACTTCCACTTTTCTGTTCCTACAATGTACCTCATTTTGGATTAGTGACACCAAAATGGCTTCTCAGTTTACTCTACACTTGCATTAATATTGACTCCCTTGCCCGCATTATCCACTGAACAATCTACGTTTCCATAAAAGTCATCGTGCCTTCTGATGCAGGGCAAGCTGGAGACACAGCATGTTAGACAAACCTCCTATCTCCCAAAATACACCTAGCAGCGATTGCCATCAAACTCCCATGCCTGATTGCGAGACAAAATGGAGCTATGGCCCAGGGTAACAGGGCTATCCCCCAGGTTCCTCTACAGGCCATATGTAAAAATAGACCAATAGGGAGCATAAATGAAGGCAGGTGAAGACAACCTTAAAACGCAGTCTTGCAGACCGACCATGCTGGCGGTTTAGTTCAGTTCAGTTCACCGCTGGTAACGGGGCTTGGGGTGCAGATACAGCCAATTGGGCACCTGTTTGTAGTGTAAGACCAGAACACAGAGTGTGCTGCCAGAGGGACAGACGTCCCTTTGCTAGGTGTTACTAGCACCCATCCCAGACTGTTTCCAATGTCACTGAATGTGCTGAAATCTCCTTTGCCACTCTGGGCCTGTGCCACACCATCTTGTTTCACGATCAAGGTTCTGTGGGCACTGAGCTATTTCCCTGCATCCAAACACCCATTGCTTCCTCACAAGCAAAATCCCAATCCTGACATCACCTCTCCTCTTTGATGATGGAAAAGCATCTATAAACTACCTGACTTTACGGCACTTCAGAGACCTTCCCTGGGCATGTAACGCTACTGTTAAATGCATTCATTGCCACATCTGCACTAGGCCTGAACAGAAGATTTTGGGGAGGCAATAGGGTATAACTGGTGCTACTTTCCTACAAAACACCTTTATTTCCTCTGCAAGGCATTTTGGCATGAAAGAGGATGATCAGGCCCATAAAATACAATCCACTACATGATGACTTTTAAAGCCGTAAAATGGAGGCAGTGAAAGTCATTCACGCCTCTTTTCCTGTCACTGCACTATGAAATCCTACCTGCAAATATAAACATTTTCAGGTTAGAGACTGAACTAGTTCAAAAACGCCTGAAAGCAAGTCAGACACCTTGGTGATTGGGTGCATCCCAGAGAGATAAGAGAAAAATATTGATCGATCCGATAACTCCTATTGACAACAGCCCTGATTGGGCCAAAATAGGTAAGCAAATGACAAATGCAATTTATTCCTCAGAAGTTGGGTCCATTTCAACGTAAGGAAAGATGGCAGTACATGAAGCACTTCAAAGTTTTCACAAATTAAGGCCAGAAGGATCCATTATGATCACCAGTCGGACCTCCTGCAAAGCACAGAGTACAGAAATTCACCTGGTAAGGATTCTATCAAGCCTAACAACTTACAGTTGAACTAGAGTGCATCTTCTAGAAAGACACGAGTCTTGAAATTCACCTAAATAGGTCCTCTTTTAAAATCGGTACAGACAGAATTCAGGAATAGTATAGAACCTGTAGACTGAACATGACCCTTTATGCTGAAGTTAATCTGCCACGTGTTGGAGACTGAAACAACGATCTGTATTTATCTTAACCAGCAGGACTACTGTGTACTAGATCCATCCATAAAGGGTAAAGAAAAGCATAGCAAGCATTGGTATCTCAATTGACTATCTAGATCCACAATGATCAGGTGGGTTAAAAAAAAGTTTGCAAGAGGGCCAAGTTAAAGAAGCAGTTTTCCCAAATCAAGAAAAAATATACAGCTCCACTTTCCACCCTATGTGACTTTTGTCATTATCATCTTTTCTGATTCCTACAAAGCAAACCTAATTAGGAAGCTCTCTCATTAGTCTTCCAGAAAAATTAGCACAGCTTATGCTAATTACTCCTGTAAAATTTAATAAACTCATTGAAATGGGAATAGTCTAATGAGGTTTTATTTATTGAACTAAGATAACTGTAAGGGAAAAGGTTAGGATACAAGGATATCTGGTGTGGTAATAAAACTACAATTTATTCAATTCCTGCACAGGAATTTTATTGCAAATATTTTAAATTCAAATATGAGTTACAATTTGAATGTTAAATCAATCTAGAATTTAATATAATAACATCAAGTGCTACATTTTTACTTTATCTAGGATTACTATGCAGCCTATTGCTTCATTTGTAACAGAAATCGTGCATTTGTGTTGTGACAATAATATCCTTTTACAATTAGTTCTTGGTGATAGAGCTTCGTTTAGTTACATGTAAAACTGGGTTCATGATCAAGTATACAGGCAATTCTAAAAAGATAATTCCGCATACATTGTGTTTTTTCTCTGAGCTTCCTTGAGATGACTGGTCTCTAACAATAATAGATTTATACCTCTCTTCAGAGAAGAGATGGATGCTAAATTTCTCTAGGTCACTTTTATAGTAGACTAAAATATAAAGTAATTTTCTAGACTGTTCTCACATGCACCTACTGAAATTATTAACCACACTTTTAAGTAAGTAAAAATATCTAACTTTTAAGTTGACTGTACAAGTTAACTTGGTAGCCACAAAGACTGCTCTATCTGTATCTCACAAATGGCTTTCTTGAATAACCAATCAAAAAGAGAGTCGGCAGGAGAATAGGGCAGCATTTTTCATATAAGTATGGTTGTCTTAAAAAATGGTAAGAGCTTAAGTGGTGATTCTGTGTTAAAGTCAGATTAAATTCAAAGATAAGGCTTTATCAGACTGCAAGGCATGTGGGAGTGCTTTAGCCCAAATGTCAAATGAAGTCTGCAAGCTCACATGCAAATAAAAATAGCTAAATATGGTTTTACATATCAATTGACACAACAGCTTAAGATTTTATGCATGCAGAAGCGACAAGCGCAACTAAACACATGTTCTGACTTGTGCAGACTTTTTTTTACAACAATTGTTAAAGTACTCCTCTTAAGATATAGCAGCTCCATATAGATGTCTTCATACTTTTCAAACCAAAAGGAAAAAAAAAGAATAGGATAAATGTCAAGAGAAACATCACTAAAGCCACTAACTGTATAAAGCACGTACTTATTTGGCCTAAATTGTCTGAGCTAGCCACGGCCAAGAAAAGGTTTTAAGTACCCTACTGGGACAGATGCAAAGCGGCAACAATAGAAGCCACACTAATGCGATCCAGGTAACACAATCCTGTTTCAAAAACACAGGGAAGGCTAATTACAGCACTGCTGAGTCAAATTTCTTATCCCACTGCAACCCACAGGAACAGGTCAAAATCAAATGTTATTCAAACCACACTCATATCAACCTTCTGTATCAAAGTCACAATTTAAAACCAAGTGAAGAACTTAAAAGCTTAACCCATTCACAAGCGAAAGGGGGTTCAGTGCAGGTGGCGAGGTAAGATTTATATTATAACCTAAACAGTATTCAACTTGTTTTTTAAAACTGGTGTTCAAAATTGCAAGCTTTGTATCAGTTTAACTAAATACTGCTAATTTGATCACTACTAGGAAGTTAAACCCATTTTTTCATATAATTGGTTTGTTGTTTTTTTTCCCTTAAAGCTGCTGAAAATCTGTAGGGTTCAGTTTAAATGAATTGCAACTAACAGCTCTGCATATTGGATCATTAAACAAAATATTTCTGTAAACCAGCTATCAGCATCTTAACATTTCTTTTTTCAGTACAATGAAAAATGCATATGAATTTTGTAGCTTTCATGTAGCTCAAAATGCCACTTTAACACTCTATTTTATACTGTTCAACTCTGCATCCTACTTAGAGATATCTCTACAGAGATGTGTTTTTATGTGTGTTCTTTTACTTCCCCTGGTGTTACCCAATTCTAGTATCAGGTGAACAGATGCATAGGTAAAATATATATGTTCTGAGATTAAAACGATCTCAGGATTAGATATTGTAACGAACCAAAACGTTTTCTCTAAGCTGCCAAAGCATGCACTTGCTTAACAAACTCAAACAAGACACAAACCTGAAAGACTGCCTAAGCACAATGCCAAGTGCTGCCTCTCTATGTTCTCTTTTATATAATTCTGTTTTGATGTAGTGCTGAACAGATCTGACTCTACCTTTTTTCATAAAAATGGACACTCCAGCACAAAAGGTATTTTGAACTTAATACAGCGAACATTAACTCAGACAATAAGACAAAGAAGAACTATACTCTATATTTTGCCTTTCCTGTGCATAGGTTAGTGTCCCTTCGGGGTCCCTGTATTCACTGATTACTGCATGGTATTGCTTTCCCTGTTTGATGACAGACAGTTTCAGTCCTTCATGGCCATTTAACTCTCGCAGAGTAATGCCACATAATAAACTGTTTATCATATATGTTTCTGTACAATGAATTTCAATAATTAAAATATAAAAATGACTATTTGGCTACAACTTTGCATAATTTGCAAACAGACTGCAAATTGCTCAGAACAACTAAAACAGATTTATCGTTCTACAGTGATTTACTTGGTCATGTCAGATTAGTAATATGGATCTGTTTAAAAACACGATAATTAAGACAGGCAAAATGAATTAATCAGCTGACAATACAGTCAAAATAGCACTCCAACCAAAGAAAATAACTGGAGAAAATCTTAGTTTGCATATTTTTTAAACTGTTCTTATGCATAAATAAAAACCTTAAAATGTAGATGGATTACATCCAACAGAACTACTGTAGATAAAAGTGATAATGATTCAAACATTTTTCAAATTAAAGTTAAATATTTATAAGCACCCAACCACATTCCATAAATCACAAACTATTATTTTATTTCTGAAGCTTCCCTGGCACAGCATGTGAATTGAGCCACAGAAAGCCAGCAAGAAAAATATCCCCTTTAGGAACATGAATCAGATACAAACACTAGAGCATTCCAAAGAGCAGGTCTCACAGTTACATTCCATATGGCTCTTCCATGGGAATCACAATTGCACAGCGCAACGAATTTGGTATCAACAACAAAATTTCATCCACATATACACGTAGCCCCTTTCCCATTAGCAACACAGCGCAGGTGTTTCATTATAATGAGGAATAAAATAAAATTGAAGGTAACAATAGCCGTCCTTACCTGTCAATTATCACTGGATCTGATGGAGTCTCATTTCTGTTGCCACAGCTTTTCTTGTCACAACACCGGCTACAGAGCAAAAGTGAGAGGATTTAGTGCAACCATTACACTGTAAAATCATCATTATGAACACAGGAGGTTCAAATTGCAAGCTAGAGTTACCATTCTGTCCCTGTCTGGAAATCAGTCGAATTTAGTGGGTCACATATGGGTTAATTACTATGTTTAACTTCTTGCACAGCTGGTTAGTAATGGCAAACATAAAGAGAAAGGGGTTTTGCCCACTTTCACGAACAATAGTTCAGGATGGGGAGTGTGGTCTGCCTCTTTTCATAGGGTCAATACACACACATCAAGACCTATAACAAGAGTAGGCTATTTTTCCAGTGCACATAATTTTAACATCTGGGTTGGTGCTCATATTATACTGTTGGTTTCCAGGGGAAGTAGAAATTCCCAGCACAATATTTTCCCCTTTTAAAACACTATTGTTAGCAGAGAAGCTAAAACAGAAATGTCATTGGCTGCTGCTTTTTATGCTTGAGTGTATCTGTTTCTCTCAGTTTTCTGAGAATTTTAATGATTGCTAACAGTACTATGGAAAGCACAGTGCTGCCGGCTGGTGCCCTGTATTAGGTCAGATACAAAGCAGGCATGTGAAACGTAAGCTCCCTCTAACAAAGAATTGCTCCATTGCTGACCTTGAGACTTGGATTCTTTTGAACTAAGATGGCTCATTGTTTCCAAAGAGAGTTAAGTTGTTGTTTGTGATGATTTCTTGTCAGAGGTTATTGTCTATTAAAAGCCTGACTCATTAAAATATCACACACGATCTCTCATACGATATATACCCATTTCCACTTAGGGCAGAAAATCCTCCAGGACATAACTAGTTAAGAGATGGATCTGGACTTTCCTTGGAACCAAACCTCAAAGCCCTTACTCTCATGAGCAGTCCCATGTAACCAATCAGTTCTTACCCACTTCCTTCATCTCCCTCGTGGCAGAACATAAATATCCACCCACCAAGGATTCCCCCTTACAACCCCATCCCTGTGACTCCCCTTTGTAAGGGAGTAAAAGAAGTAAATGAACACAGCCCCAGGCCATAGGGGCACTTTGTCGCTGTACAGTCAGGACACCAGTGCAGCCCCAGCCCCGGCCTGCCCCTCATTTCCCACCCCCGACACAGATCCCTACTGTCACCTCAGCAGTGCCTGTGCTTACACTGCCACCGCGGAGACTAAGCTTCCCTATCACACCACGGGATGGAGATCTGTTCCTGGAGGAACCTGTCTATGTGTGGATCTAGGGCTGGGGTCCTCTATATTCAGGGCCAGCCCTAGCAGGGTGCAAGGCCCAGGGCAGAAGTGACAACTTCACTTCTGGGACCGACCACGCCAGCCAATCACATCGGCCCCCAAAGCTCAGGGCCCGGAGCAGTCTCTCCAATTCGCCGTACCCTAGCAATGGTTCTGCCTATATTACCCCTAGTTTCCACCTTCGCCAGAGAGGATGGCCCCTCTGCATTTGGCAGACTTGAAGACTGTGGGGTGACCATATGTCTTGATTTTACAGGGACAGCCCTGATATTCAGGGCTTTGTCTTATCTAGGCACCAACAAACCCCCCTGACCCCATCTCGATTTTCACACTTGCTATCTGGTCACCCTAACTGATTGGGACTGACAAGCCTCACCATATACAACGAACCTTTCTGTAAATGCCAATTTTCAACATTCAGGATTAGGGTTCTAGTAGGAATTACAGCTACTCTTACTTCATCTAAGAGGGATTATTTTGTTCCTGCAGAATGTGGAAGAACACCAGCGCAGGAAGCAGTCATTAGAAATGCCACACTATATAAATAGCTCTGCTGGGAGTATGACAAAGGTTCTCTTATGCTGCTGAACAATAGAACGAATAATGTACAGTAACCCACCAAGACTAGCAATACAGCCACTAGCCACACTAAACATAACAAAAACAAAAAAATGGCTTTACAAACCCAGCCTGTTGAAATGTGGTTTCCAACAGGAAAAAAAAAGTTTCAAAAAAGAAAAAAAATACATAATGCTTTTCACTGTCAAAGCTTCAAGGCAACTATTCAGGATTGAAACTTTTCACAGGTAATGCATGTGCAGGATGTCCAATTCTGTGCAAGGCACATTGTTTAGGACAGCCCCAAAAGCTGTTTCATTTTAGAGTACAACCCCAAAACTGATTCACCAACAAAATTAAACGCCTCGACACACAAAATATATCAGAATGTAGGAAGGAATAAAATAAGCTC
Organism: Gopherus evgoodei; assembly: GCF_007399415.2. Taxonomy (NCBI): domain Eukaryota; kingdom Metazoa; phylum Chordata; order Testudines; family Testudinidae; genus Gopherus; species Gopherus evgoodei. The sequence goes on along the minus strand of NC_044329.1, from coordinate 2,351,442 downwards.
ATAAGTCATGGGGAACTTTTTTCCCCTCTTTTTTGTTTATAAAGGGGAATTTAGCTAGAATATGTGGGATGGCAAAATTTACCCAAAAACAAAGTAATAAAAACCATTAATATTTTCAAATGATTACATTTTAATTAGAAGCATAGTTAGCACAAGTTAAGACACACAGTTCTTGTGACTAACGCGAAGCAGGGCCAGATTCTGGCATTCTCACTGCCGTTTAGAAGAACCTCATCCCGTCAGTAGCCCCACCGACTCCAAAAGGATTATTCCTACAGCAAGCTGGCACTGAATGTGTGGGTATCAAAACCTGACCCATGGGGCCAGAATCTGCCACTCTTACTTATGCTGTTCAAGGCCCCTGGAAGCTGATCCACATGGGCAGATGCCAGTGTCCACACGTTAATCAACAAGGAGTCTGTTCACACGAAACAAGTTCCTGGATCAGGGCCAAACACCTCGGGTAGTGTTGGGACATGCCCCTTGAAGGGGCCCCTTGTAAAGAACAAGCCCAAGTGGGGCGAAGATACTTAAATTAAGATAGGGGGATTAACACATCCTAAAGCTAATGGGGGAATGGATTGGTTCTGTTTCCTTGCAGGGAAGCTCCCCTTTAAAGGTCTGGGGAATACTGCCTTGCTACTGAGTGGCCACTGAATAGGATTTCCTGGGCAGTAAGGTACCAGTACACAGGAGTAAGGGTGAACGAATGCAGCCCTTGTGTATTATGTGAAGGTGAAAAATAATGGCTCTGTGCCCTTTTCCTTGCAGCTTAATGAAATACAAGGAAGGGCCAAAATGTTGGGTTTTAAGAGGTTTTTTTCCCTGCTTGTTTTTTACATTAGAAATTCAAGCATTGTCTAGCCTGGTTTTTCTATGGACAACTGAAGAATTAAGATATCACAGAAAGCCTCAATTTGAAACCTCATAAACTGACATGAGAAGTGATTTTTTTATTCAGTCTGATTCAAATGCTCTGGGTTTTGTTAATAGCTAATTAACACTTGGGATGACAACTATCTTTGCTAAATATCCACCTCCCTCATCCCTTCAGCTAAGAACCGAGAAAGAGGAGAATATTGGGATCTGAGTCCTCCAAGAAATCCTCTGATTAAAACAGGAAAGGTGAGATTTGACATTCTTGATGCTTCTAAGGTTAAAAAGTACAAAAGGGTTGTTGTTGTTTTTTAAAAAGAAAAGAAAAACTTTTCTTTATAACCATAATGAATGCAGGGAAAGGGCAAAATACCAATTTTTTCCTCCCTTGCAGGTCACTTTTAAAACACGTTTTCTTATGAAGAACTAAGAAGAAACCTACTGTGCATGGAGGTTCAGCTTTCCCCCTGATGGCCTCTGGAGGAGTCCGTATGGGATATTGGCCAGGCAGCTTGCATGGTGCGTCTCGGTATTGCTGGCATACTTGGGCATGTGTAAACTGAACACCGTGCAAGAACGCCAGTGCCCGTTCTGAAGTGGTACCCAGAGTTTGATGGTTGCATCTCTCTCTGATTTAACATGCATTAAAAAAGAAGCCCCTAAGAGGCTCCCAACCAAATCTGAACTGAATACAGGAAAAAAAGAATATGCTAATACACCCTTCTCATCTAGCTCTTCCAGCTCCTTTTGCTTTCTCTTCCTTCTCTATATCAGACGGATGCTGCACTCTTCACATCCAGATCAGCCTCCTGCTTCCCATGGTACCATTTCTCCCCTTCTTATAGCCTACTTCCTCCAGCAAGCATTCCTGCCTTCGTCACACCAACCACCTACAGGCTCCCTCCCTTCAGCTGCTGGCCAACATCATCAATGATGTTCACCTTGTCTAGGGCCAGGCCATGACTGGCCATTGTGCAGTTGGAAGGGGAAGGGAGCATCATACAGGGAGCCTCCTCCCCTTGCATATGCCATGGGAGGGCCTCTTGGCATCACAATCCCTGCACTTGGCAGCATAAGGACTAGTCCCTCTATGGTTCCTAGGGGCCACCCATGTCCCTGAAGGGGATGGGGAGAAGGCAGGGTCTTGGCCTCCTTCCCCACTGTGCACCTGCCCATTGAAAGGAATGGGGGTGGGGGAAGGGAACAGCCGGCTACACTGTTAGGATGGGTGCTTCCTGCACAGCCCTTGCATGCAGAATTGCTCCCAAAGCACAAACCCGCTGATTGGCTCTTCTGGAGTCAGGCTGGCATCTCCACATCACCCCACCACCCCTGGGCAATCCAGCCCTTAGATTTAGCACTAGGGAGTCCTGAACACTGCTCGTCCCTTGTGTGCAAACCACTGCATACACGGACTGCACTAGAACAAGGAGGTTTTATTGATAATAATAAACAACAACAGTGCAGGCAGATGTTCTCTAGTTAGCCCAGTACAGCCAAATCACAACCACCGTGTCAGCCACAGTGAACTGCTTCATTCATGGCACAGGATGGATTTCCCTTTTTTTTTTTTAAACAAAGTTTAAATATTTAAAAACAAAAATGTCTCATGTGAAACCCTGACATGGGTCAGCAGCAGGGTGAGGATCCTTAGATCCACAACACAGTCCACCACCCCTTGAGCTAACAGAAAAAATGGTAGCAGTAGAAGGCTGTTATCTTCAGATTAGACTTGCCACTAGAGGGAGATGGAGACAGGTACTTTGGCAGTGGGATTCACAGCAACACAATGTTGAGACTCAGGAATAATGGATTCGATTCCAGGTTCTGACGAGGTTGGGGAGGGGTTCTACTGAGAGCACAGGACAGACAGTCCCCCTTCTCGCAGTCCTGGAACCCAGTACCACGGTTGCCCCTGGCAGTTAGGAGGAGCAACTGCAGGTAAGGTCCCACTCGACCCATGCATTCTCACGCAGAAGCACGCTCAGTTGTTTTGGAGCAGTGTCCCCAAACCTGTCCATGCCCCCTGTAGCGAGGGGGCCCCACTCCCCCACGCTCCTGAGGGACATAGGCCAGAGAAGGTGGAGCCACAGGCGGAGGCCCCGCCCCCTGGAAGTCAAGGGGCGGGACAGGAAGTCCCAGGCCCGTCCTGCCTGTCCCCGCCCACCGGAAGTACAAAAGCCGGACCCCAGCGCTCAGTTAGGAGGAGGCTGCCAGAGAAGGCAGATGCTAAGGCCTGAGCTCCTGCTGGGCCCGGCCTACCCCGTGCCCGGAGGGGTACTGGCCTGACCTCCCCTGGGGCCAGCACTCAGAGGAGCCGACTGAGCGGACCGACGCTCGGCCTGGGGAGGAGTGGACCGGCCCTCCCGGCACCCCGAGGAGTGGACCGGCCCTCCCGACGCCCGGCACCCCGACGAGTGGACCGGCCCTCCCGACGCCCGGCACCCCGACGAGTGGACCGGCCCTCCCGATGCCCCGAGGCGCGGACCGGCCCTCCCGACGCCCGTTACCCCGACGAGTGGACCGGCCCTCCCGACGCCCGGCACCCCGACGAGTGGACCGGCCCTCCCGACGCCCGGCACCCCGACGAGTGGACCGGCCCTCCCGACGCCCGGCACCCCGACGAGTGGACCGGCCCTCCCGACGCCCGGCACCCCGACGAGTGGACCGGCCCTCCCGGTACCCCGACGAGTGGACCGGCCCTCCCGACGCCCGGCACCCCGACGAGTGGACCGGCCCTCCCGGTACCCCGACGAGTGGACCGGCCCTCCCGACGCCCGGCACCCCGACGAGTGGACCGGCCCTCCCGACGCCCGGCACCCCGACGAGTGGACCGGCCCTCCCGACGCCCTGAGGAACCCATGATCTGGGACCCCCCGGACTACACTGGCCGAGGGCAGATACCCAGTGAGGGGGAGGTTGGAAGTGGCCCGGGGGCAGCCGACCCCAGTCAGCGGCAGGCTCACCTGAGCCGATGGCAGTGTGTTTTGGTCAGGATCCCCACGGACCGCTGGCGGCGTTGAACGCTGCTAGGGCCCCGGGCTGGAACGCAGCGCAGTGGGAGGGCCTGCGTTCCCCGTGCCACCCCTTCAAGGGTGGCAGACTCCCCCTCCCCTGACCTGGGGAGGCTATCTGCTGTCCCCTGTGCTCAGCCTGCTGACGAGGCCCGAGCCTAGACTGTGTGTGTTGCCCCACCCTGCCTAAGGGCCTGGGCCACTTGCTAACTGTTGTGGGTTCACTCTGCCCCGCAGCAAGGGACGGACCCCAAGTCGACGGAGCGCGGTGGGCCGGTGTGGCTCCCCTCCGCCTGCAAGGAGGGTTGAGCCCCGGCGCGGCTCTACTACACCCCTCACCCATCCCAGAGCTGGGACCAGGAATGGGGCTGCAGCTCAGGGATGAGGAACACGGATAGAGGCAAGGGGGCAGAGGCCTGGGCCACAGCTGGGGTGGGGGTGGGTCTGGGCCAGGGCCGTGACCGGGGATGGGAGCAGAGCTGCAGTCAGGCTGCAGTGGGGGAGCTGTGAGGGGCTGGAGCATGCTCAGTGCAGATGGCATCTTCCGAGATTTAGATGCCAAACTTCAACAAGTCTCTACCGAGTATGTGCAAATGCATTTTTTCAAGAGGCTAATAACTTAGCCAAATATGGGTGGATTTTCATGGGGATGGCACAAGGCAGCTGTCTGACATCAAGGCAACCATGCTGCCTAATTTCAAGTCCTTGCTCCACAGCATGGAGCTGGTAGAGTTTCTCAGCACAACAGTTGTAATTTTTTTAACATGGACAAAACAACATATTTTCCATAACTTCATACTTGGAAATGGCAGAGCCATATTAGCTTAAACTTTCCCAAAAATACAGCCTTAGCCATTCACCATGCATAGGGAATTTCAGCCTGAACGGTAATCAACTTTACCAAAGTTATAAGCAACTGAAAACAGGGTTTTACAAAGGAAAGTGTCAGGCAATTCTAACTATTGGTGTCCCTACCTGTGCTGCCTATAACAATAATAAATTCCATTGAGTCAATGAATTCTTCCCAACCGTTAACATGTCAGACAAAAGAACAGCCTTATTTTGTAATCTGCAAAGAACAATGAAACCCCTACAGATAAACAAACACCTGAAATGTAACTCACTCACTTTTTTCTACAATAGTCAAGGGTCTCTCTTGCATATTTCAATTCTTGGTCTTATCAACCCCATAGTTTTAGAACACTATAAATAAACAGCTTTTGTCACATAAATGCAAGATTTTATTGTGCAGTTAGTCCTGACAGAAAGCACTGCAGAAAGTTGTTTAGGAATTAAATATCTAAAACAAGCTATTTTAAAATACAGAGCCCTCACTATTTCATGTCTGAAATGAAGAAATTTCATCTTAGGGAGAGCAAGCTGTCTTTCACACCATATGGCTAATGGTAGTGCATAGCAATTAGCTGGGCTGATTAATGGGGAACAGACTCTAATTTTATGCTTATAATTGAGGCTGCATTTGCACCCCTGGTGCAAATTCAGCACATCCCAACTTCCACTTACAACAGGCAAGAAATCAAGAGAAATAGAATGGTGTGGAGAGAGGTTTTTTTTCCTTGAGTCCCCTAAAGAGCATCAGATTTGCAATTTAAAGGAGTGTTAGCAACACAATAGATGACAGATTTGTGTAATAGGGTCAAGCAGCCTGATAAACAAACAGCACCCCTCTATAGGCTGCCAGGAAAATTGTAATCTCTAACATTTGCAGTATGAAATTTGAATTTGGTTTTTCCCTATCAGGCATGCAACATTTGCCTGCAATGGTCTGAGAATTTTTTTTTCTACCCCATACTTTGTGTTTTTGATAAAACACAGAAAGCAACTAAGGGTAAAGGAAGACAATCATAATAAAGAGTGAGAGCCAATGAATTTTAGGAACTAGCATAAACTGCATGAATAGAAGGGAAGACTGCATTTGAGTGTCATATTTTTCAGCATTCCGATAATAGAATACATTTTATCTCAGTCAAAATATATTGATATGAGTGTAAATCTTAGATGTCGATATGTATTGGTTCATTGGCTGAAATCTAGCTGTGTGTATATTCTCCAATTTTTTTAAAAAAGTACATCTAGGAAAATTAATGCATCAAAGTCTCTATAATCCCTACTCTTTCAAAAAGAGACAAGGTGAGGGAGTATCTTTTATTGGAGCAACTTCTGTGGGTGAAAGAGACAAGCTTTCGTGCTACACAGAGCTCTTGGGGTCTTTCAAAGAGCATTGAGTGAGATTTCTGCTGGCACTGGCTCTGTGGAAAATGAAGCCACACTCAACTGGGTTTAGAATAGGGATTTGCTTCTGCTCCAGTGGAAGTTAGGAGGAGTCATGCTATTGTCTTCAACAGCAGCATAGCCAGGTCCTTGAGATAGAATGATGATTTGTATTGTGGTACCACCCAGAGGCCCTAAGCAGGTGTACAGACAGACATATCGGCAGACAATACCTGCTCAAAGAACCTGGAATTTACGAACTGATCAGCCCATTATCCAGTAACAGCAGCAAATATGGGCACTGACCCTCCACACACTTCAGCAGGTGTTTAAATTCAATCAAGTGACCAGTGCCATTGTTGTTCTAGGATTATTTATGTGCGAAAAGTGACGTCCATGTAGCTCAGGGGCCTCATTATGTATAGTTCATTGTTGGGTCTCTAGACAGCAAGCAGTGCAATCAGGGCCCACGTATTTTAGGGTGATCCCTCAGCTACTGACATGACTCTGTTTCCCTCTGTGAACAAAGAAGGGGCTGGGCATCCATAGTAAAGCAAAATCCCAAAGTACCAGGTGCCTCTTGCAGCCCTTAGTTTGCCTAATCATTCCATGCTGCAACTGATTATCTCAAACGTACTTGGGAAACATGTATTTTAGCAAAAATGAACTGCAAGTTAAAGGGCCAAATCCTACTAAAAGTGCTGCAGGTCCTAGCCAAAGACTGGCCATGCAAAGGGCCTAATCCACTTACCCCGTGTGCCATGTGGTGCTGCCAGGGGCAGAACACTGTGTCTCCAGAGAGCTGGGGTTGAGGATGAAGCCAGTGGCTCAGCAACAGTGCAAATCAATGGGCCAAACCCACCCAACAGGCAGGTTCTGGTGGTGGAGAATCTACCTGGAGACTTTGCCCAGGCACTCTCCGAGCCCACAGGGAAAGCCGGTGCAAAGCTCATTCACTCAGAAGCAGGCCTCAGGATTTGGGCCAAACTGCTACTGCTTAGTAAATATTTTTAAAGGCCAACATGCATGCAAGTATTAAGCATGCGTTTTTCACACATTCAAATGACTTCTCCTAACAGCAAACTCATGCCAAGATTCCCTGTGTCCCACTGGAGAATTCATTCTTTTCAGCATTGCTACTGTCTACTGTGTAACTCCTGCACTCTTCAAGCAGGCAAAACACCCGCTCACTTCCCTAGGATTGCAGAGTCAGGGTCATGAGCATGTTCTAAGGACTCTGTGGAAAGATCTCCTTAGCAATAAGAAAGAGAAAACAGGAGTTAAGCATTCTTACTAGCTAGAAAAGAGACAGGGGCAGGCACCAGTTTTAAAATGGCCACCTTAGGGAGAGTAGCTGCTTGGCTCTGCCAGATTTAAAGGGCCAGCCCCAGAAAGGCATGCTGCGGGGGGGAAAGTTCCTAAACAAGAGAGCAGACCTGCACTGGGGCAAGTTAGGAAATCACCAAGAAAACTCCCCTGTGTTTTGATGTTGCTAGTTGAACAGGGGACTAACTAACTCTGTAACCCACACTGACAAACACAGCCCCAGTAAAGATAAACTGCAAGGAAGGTTTGCGTTAAGTGGAAGAAGAGAGAGCTATAAATTTCAAGTCTGAACCCAGCTGAATTAAAGCCACCTGGGCCATCAACAGAATGCTTTGTCATGTTATTAGTGCAGCTATGGTTGTGAGGGGAGATAATTACAGCTAGCAAGATTGCAGTTTATTTTATTATTTTTGGTGAGGAAAGATATTCTAGGCCCATTAATGCTAAGGTGTCTAAATGCAAACCAGTAGCCGACTGCTAAGGACAAACCTTCATAAATAATTGAAAACTGGTATGATGACTGAGACTTTGCTGCTAATTACATGAGCAGAACTCTCTTATTTTGGGATTGTTTAATGAAAGAAAGATACATTTAAGTCCTAAAATAGCTCCAGGTCCAACCTAGATTTTGAGAGACAAATTCATCTTCTCCTTGCTAATTAACTGGAAACAGGGTCTTTCTTACCTGCACATTATTTCATGTGTGAGAAGAACTCTGCACATTTCTGGGTTCTTGTCTTGGCCTTCATAAACTATCGCCTAGAAACAAAATACATTTTTAGCTTCACGTCAAACTGAGTTTGGAGAAAATAAAATGCATCACAATAACTGAATGCTTAACTATTGTTGCGGGCTGGATGGCGTGCTTAAACAGACTGCGTCACCATAAAGACTGCTTTCAAGATTTGTAGTTGACTAGAATTAGTTTCCTTCCTCTCCCATTTCAACCAATACATTATGCACATCTTCAGAGCAGTGTGTAGAATGGGCTTTTTTAGTAGTCAAGACAACCACAATTTTCCTTTCGATTCAGAATAAAATATAGACCTAATAGCATTAAAACCCAGAAGGGCTTAGCATACTTAGGGCCTATTCTTTTTTTTAAATAAAAAAAACAGCTCATGTATTTTTAATTCCAAAAGCAAGTCTGTTGCATCGCCTGTGCACTTCGCTACTAGCTACCAGAAAAGTTAGGGTCTGACGGATTCTCCACTCCCACTCATAGTGCTCGGGTGATCTACAGTGGTATAAATGAGATGAGAATCAGGTGCTCTGAATGCACTGGGAAGTGGGTGAGAACAAAACAAACAGGTATGGATAAATGATCTTAGCTGAGTTAGGAGGAAAATCCTTATTATTTGCAAAAACGCTGGAAATACTAGACATTCACATCAAAATAGGGTCTGCCCCTGGAATATACACACAAATGGCACTCGGTTAAAGGGTGTATTGTAAATGGACCGGCATTACATGCCAGGCTAAGTGAATAAAGCTGCTCCCAGCTGATTTAGAAAGTGTTCCTACCTGCTTAGCAGTGATAGGTATGCATAGAGCAGCAGCAGAGCTTCATTTGCTGCGGGTAGCAAGAAAGGATGATCTATCGCTATTGTTTTGCCCTAGAAAACATTTAAACTAGGTCAGTCCCATCCCACAATGTCACCCTGCCACGGTACAGCCCCGCACATTGCTAGCAATGCCCCGGGCATCGGTCCCCTGGGAGGGGAGTCAACCAGAATGCACAGAGGTGCCAGGTTACGTTTTCAAAAGCACCCCGTCCCTGCTAATAGGATTTAGGCTCCTAAGTCACTTAGGCACTTTGGGAAATGTCACCAAGTCCCTTTCCGGAGCCCAGACAAGACGCACCAGGGCAGCCGCGTCGGGCTGAATCTCTGTGGCACCAAGTGGGCAAGAAGCAGCACTAATTTCCAGTCGGCACTGCTCTCTGCCCTGGGAGAGGAAATGAGGAGCAGTCAGGACGGACAATGGCAGCACAAAGCCACCTTGCCATAGGAGAGCTGGAGAACACAATGGATGGCTCAGCCTGGTTTAGAGCAGCCCTGGAGTCAGGGGCTTGGAGTACAGTTCCTTGGGCATGGCAGTGCTGTCTAGTGGGTAGGGCACTACAGTGGGAGCGAGAAGATCTATGCCCTCCCCCATTTTGTCTGTCTCATCTATTTAGAATGCAAGCGCGTCAGGGCAGCAACTGTACATGTTTGTACAGGGCCTAGCACATGAGGCCATGAAGTCTGCTATGGCCTGTAAGCACTGCTGCAATTCATGTAAGGCAGTAAGATCCCAGGGCTTTGGTGCTTTGAAGGTTCGTGCCTTCCTCCTCCTCCACAAGCCAGTAAACACCGTCCCATGGAGGGGAGCATTAGAAGGAAATTTTGTGAGGTGAACAGCATGAAGTCCGTTCCCAGTGACCCTGCCGGAGGATTTAATACCCCCTTAGGAAATGTTTTCCCATTGCTCAGTAACTTTTACTTTTATTATTGCGGTATAACGTAAGATAACCAAGGGAACCTTTACATCACTAGTTGATTTAGCTACTAAGGCCTCAGATATAATGCTTGGAGGGGGACGAGGTTTGCTTAGCACAAAATGTGTTCCCATATATTTCTGATCCAGTAAAACTATATTTAAAGAAAATACAACTAAGCTAAATATGCTGGAGTCCCTAAAACCAACAATAAAATAGTTATTGTAAATAGAAAAGTCTCTTATGTTACAAGATAAAATTAAAATGGAAATATGGAAAAGAATAATAAGTAACAAATTAATATATGGTAAAAAGAGATGATGATAGACTGGTTTGCATTCAAAAATATCTCCCACTGAAATCAATAACTGTTTTTCCTATATAGAGTCATGAATCTTAGGTACCGTGAGCTGATTTTTGAAACACCGTTTGCAGCAATAACACGTAATATTAACAGTGTGCATTAGAATATGATTTAGCAATACTACAGACAATATCAGGGATTGGTCAGTAATATCCTTGCACAGGATCCACACTCATTTTCATTGCATGACTCCAATGTTAGTATGTGTCTCCCCAAAGCAACCACTGGTATGTTTTTGCTGTTAGGCTCAAACAAAAGAGATACGGTACTGGATTTCCCAGCACTCCACTGTGGGTCAGTCTAATGGGTGGGGCATTTCATTCCGGGTCTTCAATCCCAGCTCACTCCAGTCAAGGCTGCTGCTGTTGCTGGCACTGAGCACCTTAGTCTGGTCCCACGAGTCCGACTGCGGAGAGAGTTCAACACCCGCTGAAGTCAAGGCCCCACCCCACAGAAGTCACTCAGCACCTGGCAGGATTGGGCCCTTAGTTTCAAATCAGCCTGCAGGACAGCAACAGGTGGCTTGAAAGACACACTGGAAGAGCTGGATTGCCACGTGCAATGGAGCAAACCCAGAGATGGTGGAGATCAGTCAACTGGGCAGGTGGATTACCTGCCAGTCAAACAAAGAGGGCTTTTTAAAAAGTAATTCCCATGAACCAATTATCATGAAAACTTGTGGGGAGAGCCTGCGCCCGCTGGGCAACAGAAGAGCTCTGTTTGTATTTTATGTGTCAAGTGGGAATCTGGAGAGCAAAAAGAAACAAAGAAATGAGCCAGACAATCTACTGGGCGGTTCCATGCAGAATCTGACTGCTAACCTGGGATAAAGAAAAACCTCCCCCCCATCAAGTCACTGACTGGAGAAATGCCAGACCACTCCTGACACCCTTAGCTGGGCAAAATGCCAGCTGAAATCAGTGGTCATGCCATTCCTTATCATGCAGAGTTCTCCACTACGTCCTGTGTAATAATCCTTGGCACAATGTGACCCAATGAGAATTTTGCCTGAATAAGGATTTGACCCACTATGCAGGATTTGACCCATTTTGTTTAACCCCAGCTATTTTAAAATACAGTTCACCTAATATGAGCCAATCTTGTGCCCACTGAAGTCAGTGGGAGCAGGATAAGGTCTGCCAGAAACTACAAATGAGAACAAGTCAATTTAATTTCCTCTATTCCTTTTCTCCCTCTCCCTTCTTTCTTCATGCCGCTATGTTTACTTAACCTCCAGGTACCCACTTAAATAACCCAACTAAATAGCAATAATGAACACACAGAGTCAACAATATGGTACCTAATATGGTACCTAATCACCTTGTCTGTTGTGTTCATCGTCAGTAATCCTCTGCCTGAGTGCACGTTCTTTAGCCTTCCAGTACATTAGAGGTTCGTTTTTTGCTTTGTGTGCACTTGACTATTGTTACTGAAGCTACACATATAGTAACTTCCCAAAATAACGTATACACATCTCTAGGGCTCAGTCTTTTCCTTGCTTGCAAGTATATGGGATTGATCAGAAAGTTATTTTCCTAGCTGGTTGCCCCAAACTCACCCTTCCATACTATATTTCCCTATTTCTTTGCGCAAAAGTGTGTGAACACAACCATTCATTTACATGAAGCACACATTCAGCAGCTCGACAAAATAAAATGATCAGCTAATATATCTATTGGCTTTATCGTTGTTGTATTCACTCTCAAACCATGCTGTTATAAAAAATTATTTCTACAATTTGTTTTGGAGAGGAAACAGGAACCGCTAAAGTTTCAGATCTTTACAGCTGCCACAGGCACAGATTACTTTACAGGAAGAGGCTAAAATGGTGCTGCTGTGAAAAATTTCAGCATTAACTTAAATAAAGGCATTCTTGCACCAAAACTATCGTCATTTTCCAACATATTTTAATATTATTTTGTGAAGTCTGAGCTTTAGATTGGGTCATTGTACCAGGATTCAGCAGAGCTCTGGAACAGTCATGATCATGCCAAACAGCTATCGCATTAAACAAAGAGTTAAAGTGAAAGTTACGGTGTGCAAAGTTAGATCACAGGGGCAGGGGGTGGGGTAGGGTGGGGCGAATGTAGGGCTAAAAATAAATTTGCAAATACACACCAGAATCACATGGCAAAAGAAAGCCAAAGGAAATACACAATTATATATTTTGTTTTTCCTTTTTGTTTACTTCTACTGTAGTTTAAACTCAATTTATTTCCTACAGTGGGAAGAGACTTTAGAAGGGGTTCTTCTTCCTTCTGCGTGACTTTATGTTAAATGTTTGCCTTAAAATTCACCTTCTGTTTTGTAAAACCTTACGCCTGTAAGTAATCCTCATGCAAGAAGTCCGCTGAGTAAGAGCTACTCAAACAAAAGAGTTTGCAAGACTGGCCCCTAATACAATAGTGCCAAATACTGATTTCCAGTGAAATGAAACAGACGATGAAAAAGTATCAGCTATAAAACATTTGTTTCCAGAAGATGAAAATTACTAAACTGGGCACACGACAGTCACTCCTGGGCTTCACTTTTTCAGTGACACCGAGTACATGAAAAAGGGAAATATCAAATTAAGGGTCTAATCCTCAACTAAATCAATGGGAGTTTTTGCCTGAGTAAAGACTGCCGGATCGGGCCATGAAATAACTGGTGTATAAACTGGGAAGATACAGAGCTAGATTCTGCCCTCTGCCACTCCAAGGTAATCCAGATTTATGCCAGTATAATTGAGGGCGAAATACGGCTCCCAGTGTCAATTTAGCAGTCAAGCAGTCCTGTATTCAGAACTGGATTAGAAAAAATCCCGAAGGAATGAGATCATGTTGAGTATATTATTTGGTTATGTCATAGTCTTGATTTACAAAAGAGAGAGAGAGAGAGAGAGAGAGAGCGTGCACCGAAAGCCATGCACTGTTAAATGCGTCATTTATGTTTCATAAAACAAAATAGCTCACTAATCGAAATAAAGGAGAACAAAAAACAAGCTTCTTAAAAATGGGACGAAAAGGATCTTTGCTGATAGATACAGAGATATATCTAAAACAATATGTATACACATGCATATACATATAGAAAGGATAAAATCCTGACCCCATTTCAATCAATGGCAGTTTTGCAATTGACTTCAGTGGGGCCAGGACGTCACCCAGAAAGAGTTATAGCTATATCACCTATATATAAAATGCTGTCAGCTATAACAGTGCAATACATTATTTTGACTTGGAATGATTGATTAACCATTAATGACCTAATCCTGCACTCCTTACCCAGGCAAAATTCCCAGTGATTCCAATAGGGATTTAGCCTGCATAAGTAATGCAGCATTGGGTATCAACGAGAGTGGGTTTAATTCTTTCTATAAAGCTCTAAATAGAATTCACTAATATCTAATTATTTTGTCCAGTCTCTCTACGTCTGATGCGCCAGCCAGCTTAGTAACTTATTCATATGAATTAAATAAATTTCTCTCTCCTAATATGTTTATTTTTAATGCTTTTCAAACATTCACATGGAAACAGCTCTAGCGTAAATATCCCAGAACAAATGGCTGTATATTACACAGGAGGCAGCAGTTGGGCTGCCAGACTGGGAATGCACTAGGCCATCTGGCTTGAGCAGTCTCTCCAAAATCCTCAGCTTTGTTTTCACCCCCAGACTCCAAACAACACATTTTCCACTGTGATGAGTTTACATTTTCCCAAACACAGGTCCTGATCATGCATGCAAATTCCAAACTTCTTCATTCCTCTCTGTACAAGAAAATTAAAATCACCTGCGCTTTGGACATGTTACCAAAGGAACAAGAAAGCTGCTAAAATCTGGCACAATGTAAACTTTCCCTGTCAGTGGGCTTTGTTTTGTTTCTGCTGAGTATCTGATATTCTACTGAGTCTTTTCTGAACTTATTGATAACATTTTCTTTACACAAATATGTGGCTGACAATGAAGAAGCAGGCTACGCACTCAACGGAGAGCTGATCCAATAGCTGCACACACGGCAAGATGCAATAGGGCAATCAACAGAAAATGCACTTGCAACTAGAGTTTAAAGTACTGAAAAAATCAAAACATAAACAAAGTGGGTAAGGCTGAATGAAGGATTTTGACTCATTAGGACTAGAGGTATCACACATGACCTGAAATACTAGGACTCCTAGCCTTAGTTCTATTCATCAGATCTCTGTGTACATGAATGGATGAAAACAAGAGAAGGGGATAGGTAACGTATTTACTATTTATTTTCCTACATGTTTCCTAATAGTGAAATATTCAAACTTTATGAACACTCAACTGAAGGACTGAGGGCATTTACATCTCTAGATCCTCAGCCTTGTCTGAAAGTGCCTGTTTTATTGGAGTGGATACATTTCACATACCGCAGACAAATTCAAAATGCATCATTGTTAGCAGCAGACCTACTGGTTTACTGAAAGCAAAAGCTATAAAGTTTGGGATCCTACAGGGCTCTGAAGGCAGTAGGAATGTGACACTGATGTCAAATGAGGTGCTGAGATAACATAAAAGAAATTTTAATTAAGACAATATTAACATTTAATGCTTTTACCCTTAGAAAAATAATTTCCCCATATAATTAATCCATATAATTAATGATTTGTATCTAGTATTTACAATTTAGAAATGATTGATGCATTTTATAAACATCGCAGTCACCTCAAAGGGTTGAAATTAGCATGTCATAACACCACTTCTTTGGTAAAACCACCAAAGGCCAAGCATTAGCCGGGGTATAGCATGATACGACACACTTTGAGCCCAATTCTACATTCCTTGCCTATATCAAACTGCCATGGAAGCCATTCCAGTTTGAGATGGACAAGACAGCAGGTTCTGATTTTGGTGTGTACATGCACAATGGGCCAGATCCACCTCACACTGCAGCCAATGTCAAAATTCTCAATGAATTCAGTGCTAGCAGGGTCCCGTCCTACGTCCCCTAGAATATCACAGGTGACAGAGAATACATCTGCATCCCACAAATTGTGAATTACCGAGCCATGGGCATGATAGAGCTTTTGTCCGTTTGTGGGTTAGTTGAACATTCAGCCACTCAAGAAATTCTAACATGGCCTGACCTATTTAGATCTGAACTCAGAGCAAGCCCCCCAGTGCAGGTAGACAGTCTCCTGCTAGCAGGGCTTGCACTAAAACACACTAAAATTAGCAGTGTGGACATTGCATCTGCAGCAGAGACTCGGGCTAGTCAGCCGAGGTTACACCCAGGGGACTGGGCAGGCTTGAGAAACCAAGCTGCTGACTGAGCCACAATGTCCACACAACTATCTGGAATGTGCTTGAGCCTGTGTACCCATGCTGGCCATCTCGCTCCCAGCTGGAGTGTAGACGTACCCATACGGGACCAGGACTCTCTGTTATTCTGTGGGTTTTACAGCACCTAGCCTAATGGGGCCCTATTTCAGTAGGTGGTGTCTAAATGCTATTATAATACAAACTAACCGTTCATGGAAAGCTTCTGCTAAAATTATGAGAAATGTGTTATATCGAGAGAGATCATGGTTTTGATTTCCTGAGCATAAAACTCCTTCGTAATTCACAGTTATATAAAATTTGCAATTTATGGCTGTGACATCAGGAATGTACATTAATCAGATCAATTATATAAAATCTGACAAAAATCTGAGAATGTTTACTATATATTCTGGGGACCTAACCCACTCATTTGCTCTTGTGGGATTTTTAAGTTGTCACAAGAAATCTCAGAGTAGCTGTAATTTCAGTCCAGGCATTCACAACTTTGTGTGTGTGTGTGTGTGTGTGTGTGTGTGTGTGTGTGTGTGTGTGTGTGTGTGTGTGTGTGTGTGTGTGTGTGTGTGTGTGTGTGCGCGCGCGCATCTAGGAGCACCAAGACGACTGTTGCCAGCTAAAACATTTATGCTCCTGCAACAGCCTCATTTTAAAGTAATTGTTTCATTATCCAATTTGTTCTGCACTTCCTATATTAGAATACTACACCTCTGAGTAGGCTGACAATATATATTTAACTTTTATTTAAAAATGGAGAAATTTCAGACAGAGTTTGTAATGTTTAATTACAGTTTTATGTTTTGAAAGTTACTTGAGAATCCCCTATATAATTCATTGTGGCTAAAATATAAATGATATAGTCATATTTGGGTAAATCTGTGTCATATGCTGTACTTTGCTGTCTGAGTATTTTATTGACTGCAATAAAAGCTACCAAACCTCTGAACAATTGCACTCTGAATAAAGAATAAACAAGCATATTTACTGTTCAGAAATAAATATTAGGACATGCCACAATTACGACATGATCATTCAGATATTTTTGTTTAAAAAATGATAAATATGTCTAAATAAAGGACTTCCATGCAACTAATAGGAAAGCCAATTAGTTTTCTCCTACAAATACCCTTTATTTCACTGTTTTCTTAGTCCGAATTCAGATAGCTATTTTAAATACTGTCTTCATCAGCTCTACTGTGCTTTCCCAAATAAAACAGATATTTTGCACTAGCTTTATACATGAAGACTAATTAAAAGCAGACAGAGAATTTCCCTTAATTGTAAATGTGTTTTATATCTGCATTATTATGTTTTACAAATAAACTGTATCTCTTTTCTCTCTCTCTCTCTCCAAAAGACCCTCTGATGACTTGATAATAATGAGAGAGCAAGAGGTCAAACAGTGCCTTAGGATGGACTGCTCACATGCAAGATGCCTTTGTTAAAAAAATAATATTTTGAATCCGTTTCTTTACATAAATTAAAAGATCTGTTTTCAACTGAGCTGCACACAGAGGGAAAAATAGCTTTGCAGTTCTGTAATGATATGAAAGCTGTTTAGATTATATTTATTGATAATGCTTTTTACGTGGTCTACAATGCAATACATGGGATCCAAAACAACTACAAAAAATTGCTGATGTATCAGAGGGGATTTTGTTAGTTTAAACATGAACTAACCAATCTGTGCCTGAAAAATATGAGTGACACAGGAAATACTTTCCAAGATGTGTTGTTAAAGGGTATGTTGTTGCTGTTTTAATTCATATAGTCTCTGGTCTATGTTTTCGAAGTGTATATTTAACACAGATCAGATGCATGGTTGAATTGTATATTATAATTACTCCAAGTTTCCTCTTTTTTTTTTTTAAAGACAGTCTTCAATGGCAGGAAAAGATGTTTTGAGAGCATCAAAAACAGTTTTCTAAAACAAACCTAGCACATGGAACTTTACATTTTGGTGTCAAAAAAGAACCAAACTACAAGCCACAGCAAGAGTGTCTCAGCAGATGACAGCATTTTGAACACACAGGAACTAACATTTTTTCTTCTATGTAAGACATTTAATAATTTAACTTGCTTTTGTAAATAATACACAAACAGAATTTTTTCTATAGAATTAGAATTGGAAAAAGTCCACTAACTGATTTAAAAGATGTAAATTCCAGGGGAGGGGCTGTTTAAATGTATGTAAATGGAAATTTATTATAACATATAAATGCTCTTTAAAATTAGCAGGATAGAATACTAGACTCTTCAGAATGCTAATTATTTTGGAAAAATGTCTGATTTTTTTCAAAAAATTATTACACAAAAATACTGGTATTATACATATATATATATACACACACACACAAATACAATTGTGTGTTTTTGTGTAAATATATACAGTTAATTCCTGTTTTGGAAACTAAATGCCATGTTTAAAATTAGTTTCAATCATTTTTTTTCCCAAGCTGGCTGTACTATAACTAAAAAGTACAGTTATCTTTGACTGTAAAATGGATAAAATAATTACTTGTCCTGCATGCATATTTTCAGTGGCTGTTCACACAATGAAAATCACTCACCCTGAACCACTGTTCCTTTAAAACAACTAACAAAGTAACTGCAAATAAACAAAGCATAAATATTTGCTACAGTGCCTGGCTGGTGTTTTGTGGTTATACGTTTGTTTTCTTATTTCTTTTCATTCGCATAATTAAAGCAAAAATCCTGGGATCGAAAAGCCTTCAGTGAACGTGGGGGGCTATACGTCTTTATTTGCAAAGCTACGGAAAAACGTCCGATTATTTTTTTCTAAATCCTGTCTCTGTTCATAAATGTTTCTTTCGAGCCAGAACGGAATCTGGACGTACACTGGCCCTTGCATATTAGGAAGCTCAAAGCAGGGCTGTTTCTGCACCTTTAAACCCGCAGTTTAGGTGCACCGACTCGATCCTAGCCAATCCAAAACCCAGGGTCTGGGGCGCTTTTCGGAATTGGGCGTCCCCCTCCCAGCCGCCCTGTTTGCATCCCCCGTCAGGGCTCTGCGCTTCCTGCGCTCTGCGCCGCGGTTTTACTGCTTTGATCGCATTGTTTGTTATCGCCCAGGCCCCGGCGGGCTCGCTCTGCAGGGGGACCCTGGCTCTGGCTGCCCGGGAGCGCCGGCTGAAGCGGGTTCCAGCAGGGCGCGAAGCAGCCTCCGGGTCCCCGGAGCAGGACGGCCGCAGCTAGCAACCCTGGAAGCCGCGAAGCTCTTTAAGCAGCCGGAGTGGCCGACACAGGGGGCTGGTTTGGGGGCACCACCCTCGGGCTGCGAGGGCACCCAGCGCGGGGGACGGGGCTGGGCCCCCAGACCCTCCCTGGGGGGCTTGGTGCCCAAGCCTGCGAGCTGCTCTCTCGCCCTCGGGCTGCAGCGGCTGCCCCGGCCCGACCCCTGCAGAACGGGCCGCCCGGGGCAGCCGGGCCGGGCTCACACCCCAAAAAGGGAACTCGACAAGCGGCAATGCAGCCTCCAGCCCCCGGCCCCGCACTGCCCCTCCCTAGCCGGGCCAGCCCCGGGATCCACCCCGCGCACGCTGCGACGGGGCACTGCGGGCGGACGGGAGCGAAGGAAGGGCCCTGAGCCGGGCCCATCACTTACTTGTTTGGTCATGGAGTCGATCAGGCGAACGTAGAAATCCTGCTCGGTTCTTATCCCTTAACACAAAACAAAAGGGGGGGGGGTGAACAAGTTGC
This sequence comes from Gopherus evgoodei, assembly GCF_007399415.2. Lineage (NCBI taxonomy): Eukaryota > Metazoa > Chordata > Testudines > Testudinidae > Gopherus > Gopherus evgoodei. The sequence goes on along the minus strand of NC_044329.1, from coordinate 2,332,148 downwards.
TGGAGGTGGGTGAATTTCCCGGCGCACCCGCGGGGCTTTGGGGAGCAAGGCGGATCTGGCCCGGCCTGGCAGCCAGAGGGAAGGAGCCCGAGGCGACCTCCTTCCACTCACTCCAAAGCGCTCCACGCAAAACAGAGGGGGCCAGACACATCCACCCGCCAGGAGAACGTGCTTCCCCCTTCTCGCGTGGGATGTCCGTGGGAAAGGGAGACGGTGCTAACCCCCCCCCCCGAAAAGCTTCAGACGCGCCTTGTTTCCTTTGCGGGGGGGCTTCAATCACTTTGGGGGTGCAGGGAAGTGTTACACGCGAAAACAGTTCGCCGCGGGCGCCACTTGGGAGGAAGGCAGCGTGGGTCTGAACCCGCCAGCCACGCGCGTGGAAAGCCAGGGAGCAGGGGGAGGTTATGTCGTGTCGCTTTGCAGTCGGAGGGTCGGTCCGTTCCCGCAGGGCCAGCTCCAAACCCAGCGGCAGGCGCCCAGGCGGGCCGGGCCCCGGGATTAGCAGGGAGCGGGGCAGGGGACTCGCTGGCCGGGCGGCTGGGCAGCGGCTCACCGTTGCTGTACAGGAGCTGCAGCCGGTAATGGATCCCGTTATTGGTCTTTTCGCTGTTGGCTTCCTGCGTTGGAGGGAGACACACAGAGCCGGGGTTAACCCTCCCCGATCGCCCGCACCGCTTGCAAACTCCGGCGCGTCTGGTTCGGGGTTTAATCCCCCCCGTTCCCTCCGCCCCCCAGCCCGGGAGCGCGGCGTGGGAGTCAGACCCCAGAACTGGCACCTTCCCCGGGCCAGGGCGCTTTGGGGCGATCTGGGGGCTGGAAGCTGTCAAAGTCCCCAAAAGGGGGTGGGGGATGGAGCGGGCAGGGGAGCGATTCTGCCACTATCCCAGAGCGGAGCACAGGGCGCTAGTTGGGGGACAGAGGGATCGGGGTCCCTAAGGGGGGTGGGGCGCTGCCGAGGAAACCGCTGCCCAGAGCCTCGGCGGGGCCTGACCCATCCCCACGGGGTGCAGTGTGCGGGGGGGGCTGGAAAACAGAGCCCCCGGGGCGCACCGGCGATGCAGCGGGCTCCGTGCGCGGGCAGCTAGGGGGAGCGGGGGCCAGGGCCGGGCAGGAGCCAGAGGGAGCAGCCACGCCTCGTGGGCACTTACTTTCTCCTTCTCCACGAAGCCCACGAAGGCGGTGCGCTCGATCTCCACGGGCTGCCCCTGCCTGTCGTACAGAGCCAGGACGAAGTGGAAGAAGTTGGATTTCCTCAGGTTGGAGGGGGGCTGCTTCTCGAAGTGAGCCCGGGCCAGCCCCACTCCGCTGCGGCCAAAAACACCGGGTTACAGAGACCTAGGACAGAGCCCCATTCCGCACCCCTATCGCCTCCCAGCACTAGCCAGGGGGACCCCAAGGCAGCTCCACGGGGGTCTGCGCCCTTCCCCAGCCCAGAGCAGCAGCGGGCTGCTGGGGGGTGGGGGGCATGAAAGCTATGGGGGTGGGGGAGCTGGGCTCTCAGAACAAGCGTGCACTGCAGGTGAAGCCCTCCCGCCCCTATTTCTGTTCTTGGGGGGGCGGCACCCCAGCTTGGCAGCAGGACCTGTGGGTGGGAAGGTCCCTACTTGTCAAAAGTAACGGAGGCTGCCCCTGACCCATCGCTGGTCGTTCTGGGTGCAAATGACAAGCCCAAATTGCGAACGAGAAGCCAGTCGGCAAAGTAGCCTAGGGAAGCAAAGTTCATCGCTGCCTGATTTCGAGATGGAGATGGGGGTGTGAGTCCCCCCAAAACCCAGGCATCCAAGGAGAGAAACGTATCCCTCCAATTTACAAAATCTCATCCCGCCCTCCAGGTGCATAATAATCCCCCCCATCTATATGAAGCTAACGGCCGTGCAGATCAGCACAGAAATCTGTAACATTTTATTGCAAAGTGGGGCTGTTTTGCCATTTCCCAAACTCTAGTCAGAGCTGTCAGTAAATCGACCATGTGGCTTCTCCTTCAGCTTGAGCAATAAGCGCTCCCCCCGTCACCCCCGGCTTTTGATTCATGGTAAACATCCCAAAGCTGCCTGGGCAGAAAACTGTAAAGATTCCAGCATTTGGGTTTTCCCTGCAGAACTTTCCCTTCCTTAGAGGACTCCAAAGGGAGGGGGGTGGGAGATGCTGTGAAATATACCAGAAGATGTCAACATTAAACTTGTTAGCTGATGCTGTCTCGAGCTCCATATTCTGGATCGCTCTGTGTGGCGGTGGTAGGAGAGTGAATGATACGAATTAAAGATATCTTGGATGCAGCTTTGCAAAAGACACTGCTTCTTGCAAAAAAATGCGGGGGGGGGTTCTGGAGGGATGTTTGGAATTAAATATATCCTGGACGAAGCTTTGCTCCACTCACTGGTTGTTGTTTTTTAAAGGTGATCCTCGTGGAGATAAGGAGAAGACATATTTTGAATACATCTTTGCAAAATTCACCGCCTCTTGGGGGGAAGGGTGCAATTGAGGGGCTAACAAATAAATATACACTGACTACAGCCTCGCAAAACCCAGTGCTTCTTCCAAAAAAGTGATACTGGCCGGATAATACCGCCCTACAGAATCTGTATATTGCGCACACGTGTAAGTATAAACACTAAGTATATTTTTGATACAGCTTTGAAAAACTCACAGCTTCTTGCCAACCAAGTGATTCTGGAGGACAAAAGGGATAAATATTTACTGGATACATCCACGGAAAACTCACCGCTTCTTGCAAAAAAAAAAAAAAGTGATTCTGGGAAGACCGGAGGAATAAATCTCCCCTGGTTACATCTACGTAAAACTCACCGCCTCTTGCACAACCCCGAAGTGCATCTTTGTGTTGTGCCGGCTGGGAACCGCGCTGCCTGGGCTCTCAGGACCAGCATGGAGAGGGGAAGTGAAAGGAATTGATGCTGCGCGGCGCGAGCCCACCTACCTCTGCGCGGCCGTGTTTGCATCCAGGACGCCGGCTCCCTGCATCCAGGTCCTGACCGCGTTCATCCCCGCGCCCAGGGGCTCTTCCTTCATGCTGCTGGCACTCCGCTGAATGCTCTCCTGGATCCCAAACATGAATGACAAACCCCCGCCCGCCTCAGCGCAGACGGGAACCGCGGCGAGGAGCTGGCCGGGCAGATGCGGGTGGCTGGAGGTGCTGCGCTCGGCGGCGGCTGGTTGGACTCAGAGCAAACACGGCCCCGCACATTTACCGCCACATCCGACTGGCAGCTCCCGAGGCCAGCAGCCCCCGGCGCGGGCGGGCTGGGGGCTTGGGGGGCAGCGCTCACGGGGGCCGGAGAAAGTGGCTCTTCGCAGGGCACCCCGGGGCTGGCAGGAGACGCAAGGCGCTGGGTGGCAGTTTAAGAAACAATAGGCTCAGGCGAAGCTGCCGCAGGCTCGGCTACACCAAGTGTCATTTTCCAGTGACAAGGGAGGCAAGTTTTCTCTCCCCCCTCCCCGCTTCCTCTCTCTCTTCTGCGCGTTGCTCCCAGCCCGGGGGCTCTGCTCCCTCCTCTCGCAGCGCAGCGCAGCGCAGCGCAGGGAGCGGGCGGCTGGAGCCAGGCGCAGGCGGGGAAAGAGAGAGGGGCAGCAGCCTGGGTGGATGGAGATCCTCTCGCCTCCCCCCCTCCCGCCCTCCCGGCCGGCCCCGCGCGAACAGGAGCGATTTGCGGGCGCTCCCTGTGGAATCCGCTCTGACTATCCCCGCAGCTGCCCGCGAGCGCCCCAGCCCCAGCGGGCAGGGGGCGGGGCCCCGCCGCCCGGGCACGCCCACTCATTTGCATCTTGTCACCACCGCCCCCTCTGCCGGCGGCGCTGGGAGCCGGCTAGTGGCCGGCGGCGCTGGGAGCCGCCCCCCTCATTAGCATCTCCCCGCCTCCCCGGGGACGGGCGGGGTGAGGAAAGTTGCGAGGAGCCAGCGGGCGCTGGGTGGCTGTGAGGGTGTTATCGGTGCAAACACCATCAGCGCCTTGTGCATCAGTCACCCAACGGCGTCATTAGCTGGGGCCCGGGGCACGGCTCTGCAAGGGCGCGCGCACACACACACACACACACCCCTCTGCAAATGTACACATACACACATACCCCGCTCTGCAAGGGCACACACACACACACACACACACACACACACACCCCTCTGCAAATGTACACATACACACATACCCCGCTCTGCAAGGGCACACACACACACACACACACACCCCTCTGCAAATGTACACATACACACATACCCCGCTCTGCAAGGGCACACACACACACACACACACACACACACACACACACCCCTCTGCAAATGTACACATACACACATACCCCGCTCTGCAAGGGCACACACACACACACACACACACACACACACACACCCCTCTGCAAATGTACACATACACACATACCCCGCTCTGCAAGGGCACACACACACACACACACACACACCTCTGCAAATGTACACATACACACATACCCCGCTCTGCAAGGGCGCACGCACACACACACACACACACACACACACACACACACACACACACACACACCTCTGCAAATGTACACATACACACATACCCCGCTCTGCAAGGGCACACACACACACACACATACCCCGCTCTGCAAGGGCGCGCGCACACACACACACACACACCCCTCTGCAAATGTACACATACACACATACCCCGCTCTGCAAGGGCGCACACACACACACACACCCCTCTGCAAATGTACACATACACACATACCCCGCTCTGCAAGGGCGCACACACACACACACCTCTGCAAGTGCACACACACACCCCACTCTGCAAGTGCGAGTGCGCATAAACACACACACAAGTGCGCACACACACACCCCGCTCTGCAAGGGCCCGCACACACACCTCAGCAAGTGCACACACACACACACGGCTCTGGAAGTGCACACAGGCGCGCGCGCACACACACACACACACACACACTGGCATGGCCCCTGGTGTTATCCTTTAACTCCCTCCAGCAGTTAGCCGAGGGGTGATTAGCTACAGGGAGTTAATAAACACCCTCCCCCCAACCTCCCGCCATCACCACCGCCACCAACGAAAAGCCCCTCTACGTGTAAAGCCAAAACACAGACCCTCTCTGCTCTAGGGCTTCGATTTCATCGCCATGAACACTTGGCCGGAAAATGCCCTTAGCTCGCGGTGTTTCACAGGCACGACCGACCCCTCCCCGCCCAAATATCCTCGGCCAGTGCAGCTGATTCTTTACCCAAACTCTGGCTGGCGAGGTTAGGCTCAGCCTGAGGAGGGCTCAACAGGCGGAGGGCAAAAAGATCTTTCAAGGGGACACTGGCTTCCCCGCCCCCAATAAAACACGCTCCCCAAATGTGCCCATTCACAAATCGGCCCCTCAGGTGTAGCTCGCACTCGCCCCCCCAACCGGACATTCCCTGCCTCGGGCAAAGCAAAACTCCGGGGGCGAATAGCATCAATTTGTCATCGAGAACCCCGGCGTGTCACTGGTGAAACGTGTTTCACGGGCGCCCTCCGCCCCGCGCCGTCTACATGCGAAGTCCGGCGCGACGCGGAGCAGACACGGTATGAATGGGGTGAGTTTTCTCCCGCAGTCAGTAACCCGGGCTGCCTTTGGCTAACAAATATTCAAGAGAGTCAGCTTCCCTCCATCTCTGCGGGGCGGGGCGGGGCGGGGGGGTGGTCTCTAAAGGTGCCGGGATGCTCCTGCCAGGCGGGGGCTGTTCCGATTGTTGTCCCATGTGCAGCAGGAACAGGGGGTGTTGGCTGTTAACACGTCCCGAGGACCAGGGCCATCCTCAGGCATACGCGGCTGTAAGAGCACCCAGCAATTTGGGGACCCCCCCCGGCTGCAGCGTGGGCTCCTCTCGGGCCCTTCCCACGCTGGGCGGGGGGGGGCTTCTCCTCGACTCCCTGCCCCTCCTCTCCACCCACTCATTCCTCAGCCGGGGGCCAGGAGTGAAAGTTTGCATGTGAGTGAGCAGGGGGGCTGGGCTGGGCCTGGGGTGGGGGCACCAGGCAAGGCTGGGAACAGAGCGAGGGGGATACCCGGATGCTGGGAAGAGGGGGAGCTGAGCTCAGGGGTGGGGTAGAGCTGGGCACGGGACTTCAGGGAGCGGGGGGGGGGTGGAGGATGAACCGGGCTGGGGGAAGCTGGGCCAGGCGGGGAGGGGGTGCTGGCAAGGCTGGGGACACAGCGGGGCGATACCTGGAGGCTGGGAAGAGGGGGGGAGATCGAGCTGGGCACGGGACTTGTGGGGGGCGGAGGAGGAACCGGTCTGGGGATGGCTGCGGGGAGCCAGGCTGGGAAGGGAAAAGAGCGGGGCGGGGGGGGGGGTCTTTGTCTGGCTCAGTGAGCGAGCAGCGAACACACTAGGGCCTCCCGGCGAGCAGGCTGGTGGCCCCAGGGGACAGCAGCTGTTCCGAGCAGCCCCACACTGTATCTGCCCCTCTCCCCTCTTCTGCCCACAGCCCTGCCCGGCAACTCCCTGCAGTCTCCCTCCTAGTCTCCTCCTCACTCCACCTCCCTCTTCTCTGAAGTTCAAGCCCAGACCCCGAGGCTCCTTTGGGTCGGCACCTTCCCCAGCGGGGAGGGCTCAGCCGCAGCGCGCTGGGAGGGGGGCGAGGCGCACACAACCGGGCTGGGGAGGAGGGAGAGTTAAAGGAAAATAGAAGGTGCCGTTTGCTTTTCCTGCCCATTCACAATCTTCCAGTGTCAACGGGAGGAAACTGACCCTAAGCCAGTGGGAGGAGGGGGATGGACCTGGAGCAGAAAAGCAGCACTGGGGGCTGCAGAGTGCAAGGGAGGGGGCGAGCTCGTAGCTGGGGAGGAAGATGGACTCGCACTTACAAGGCTGGAGTAGCTGGAAACTTTTATTTAGGGGAAAGGGACACGGTGTTTTTCATGTGGATTCAAGCATCTCCCGGGCTGTCTCTTAAGCTGGCAGCATTTTGAAGGAGGGAGAGTTCCAAACAGTGCGGAGTTGAGTGGGATTTGAAAGGTCCCTTCAAGAGCGCAGCACCTTCTTCCTCACCCCCGGGAAAGACCTTTAAAAATGGCCTGAGGTAATCCAGACCCAGAGCCACTGTTAAATGAGCCTTGGCTGGTTATGGCTCCAGCCCCATTGTTGAAACTGCCTGCTGAGTTATACCCAGTACAATCCCACCCTCCTCTGCTTAGGGCATTGGCTTCATATGGGCTGGATCGGGCAGGAGCTAAAGCAGAAAGTGCACTGTTTGCATTTCTGTCACACACACACACACACACACACTCTCTCTCTTCTCTGGGAGCAGCACTTACAGCCCAGTTCATGGGTTGTTTGATTTGCTCTAGGGGAAATTCCCCTCCCTACCCTGTCATCTTGCTGCAAAATCTTACCCCCTACACACTCTGCTCCACTCCTCGCCTCCTATTTGGTTATTTGTTGGGGGCCAGAGGGTCTGCAAAGGGAGTGTGTTGTCCTGTCCTGACCAACTCGATTGTCTCACCTATTATGTTTATGGTTCCCAAAGAGAAACAGAGAAACCCCAGCGAGCCTGGCTGTTTATTCCCCAGCAATGTTACCCCTAATTTCTAAAGCAGTGTCACACAGCATATGCCCTGTTTGGGATCACACAGACAGAAGAACTCCAGGGAGCCACTGCCCGTTTAGCTTCCCCCTCTCCCCTTAGCCCTTCGGCTTGGGAAAGGTGCGGCTGGAGGAAGAGAAGGAGTGTTCCCTGCAGTATTCATTCCATTTCAATCGTTTCCAATGAGAAAGGTGCCTGATTCCAGATCTTTGTAGACAGAGTGAATAGACTGAAGCTGCATGCGTCTGATTCTCTAGCTCATCTGCAGTTCAATAAAAGCCTGGTCCAAAGCCCACTGAAGTCATTTGAAAGACTCCTATCGGCTTAAATGGTCATTGGATCAGGTCCATATAGTCAAAAATATAACAGCCACAAACAATAGAAACTCATATATAATATGTGTCTATAGCTTCACACACTCATACCCATGTATCAATGGGTGTGTGATATGTATATGACTGAATAGTGTATGTGGGTAGACCCTGTGTGCATGCACAAATATGTCTCAGATAGTCAACAAAGGTTCCCAAATAGTTATTGCCTGTGGGAGTTTTGCCTGACCCTTGGGCTTAGATGTGTATAAGCACTTACTTATTGATATTTAATATCTATGCCCGATCTACTCGCATATGAATATATCTGATTTCACATACCCTGGAGTGATATTTGAATCTTCACATCAGGACACCACGTCATGCATGAGGCATCCCCTAGGGGTGTAGGAAAAGAGTGAGTATACGCAGTCACCGGTGAATATATATGGCATGTTTATTGTATAGGAGAGGGTAAGTCCCTGCACTGCTCCTGTGTGACTTGTATCATATCCAGACTAAATGTCTCCACGGTGAGAGAGACTCTTTGCAATTAAAAGCAATTTGCACCTGCAGCAATTGTTCCTTTCCCAGGGCAGAGACCTGCCAGAAGGAGGGATAATCATCACATCAGTGCTGTTGAATCAACACACTGAGCTTGTTGGCTGATTTTGCCTTTCAGATCTGTCCAGGGAACAGGGGGCTGCTTCCTCTCCTGCTCTGGGGCAGAACACACCAGCAGCGTCTTGGCACTTCACTGAGCCATTCACTACTATAGTGAAAATCATAAGTTCTGTGCTGACTTCTCTGTGTCTCTCTCTCACACACACTGCCTTTAGCTGCTAACCTGCTGCAATTCTCTGGCCCCATCTATGCTTAACCAATGGATGACATTCCGGGGCCCCAGCTGAGTAGGGGCTGGGAGGCCACACTTCAGGATCTGTACGGTTTTCAAAGGTTGTAAGCAACTAATTGTTACAAGAATGAAGGAGTTAAAGGTTTGTTCGACCCCCACAGAGAGAGTGTGAAAGGAAATGTAGACCTGAAACACAAGAGGGGGTGAGAAAGTCAGGATTTTACAGAAAGGAGCAGACAGCGGGGGATTTGACTTCTGCACTCCCTGAGGTCTGCCTCGCCGAACACAACTTCTTATGATTTGTATCTTAAAAAGTTCCCAATTACATTTTGACTCCCTTTCCCCAGATCAGCCAGGGCTGTGCTCTTTTGAACCTCTGTCAATTCACGGGCTGCAGAGGAATGACTCCTGATTGTGCACCCGTGTGAGAGCTGTACCATGCCTGTTGTAAGACTGGAGTATGTTTGTGTCCTTTCCTCAGCATGGCAAATTCACTGAGGGCCACTACACAAAATATCACTGTTTGCATGGGGGAGGCTTAGAAGATGCATTTAATTATCCTTTTTGGGCAGGGAGAAACTCTAGCACATTAATTCCAAGTTATGTGCTCTCACCGCACAATGCAACATAAAACACACACAGACTTGGAGCCTTGCAATTTTCTCCCATGTGTGAATAAACGCATCATTGCCAAAGCCTATGTGAGCTGCACATTTGGGCTGTAGATTTTACCCAAGCAACGAGAACCAATAACTACAACATCATGAGAGCAAGGAAGAGCAGACTGTAAAACGGGCTGCGGGGTCTGGGGTCAGATCTGGTGGTGTGGAAAGCAGTGTCTTTGGGGAAAGGATGCCTGGACTTGCATAGGCAGCAGATATTGGTCCATGCTGGAATCTTGATCTCAGGGGAAGGGATGGAAGTGTAATGGTATGTCTACACATAGGGTGTCCAGACGTCCTGATTTTATAGGGACAGTCCTGCTGTTCAGTAATGTGTCTTATATAGCTGCCTATTACTCCCCCCCATCCCCTGTCCTGATTCTTTAGACATGCTGTCTGGTCACTATCTACGCTGCAATTAAAAAGCCGTGGCTGGCCCCTACCGGCTGAATGGGGCCCGCAGGACTTGGGCTAGGGGGCTGTTTCACTGCAGTGTAGGTGTTCGGGCTTGGACTAAAGCCTGGGCTCTAGGACGTTACAAGGTGGATACTGCAATGAAACAGCCCCTTGGCCTGAGCCCCGTGAACTTGAATCAGCCGGCTCGGAGTAGTCATGGGAGTCTAACTGCAGTGTCGATATACCCAAACAGGCCTGGCCTGGCTGGCTGGAGTACTGTATGGATAGAAACCAAGGCCCCCAGGGAGCTGCTGGTACTTGAAGCCTTAGGATATGGAGGCCCGGCCCAGGCTGAAAGCCGAGGCCTCTGGAGGAGCAGGAAGGTCTAGTCCTTCAAGACTGGAAACAGAGGCCCATAAAGAGAGAGGCCCTAGCAGGCTGAAACCAGAAGTCCCCAGGGCCCAGGATTCCAGCAGGAGCAAGCCTCCTTTTCTCTGCTGACCTGGTTTCTTGTTGGGACCAAGTCCTCTCTTGCACCAGGGCTTGGGCTTCCAGATAAGATGCTAGGAGAGAGGATTTATCCCGTCTTCCAGCCTTGCAGGCCTCTGTTTCCTGGGAACTCCAGCTTTCAGCCAGCCACAGGGATCCTCAGGCCTCTGTTTCTTCCTGCCTCACCCTGAGGGGTGAAGGCCTGGTTGGAACCTGGGACTTCCAGGGGAGAGGAAGTGTGGTGTTGGCTAGCTAGGACTCTCTGAGGCCCAGGGTAGTAAGCTGAAGGGCCCTCATCCCCGCCACCCAGGGCTGAAGCCAAAGCCTCAGCAACTTAGCTTTGTGGGGGCCCCCAGTGGTGTGGGGCCCAGGCAATCACCTGGCTAGCTCCCCACAAATGCCAGCCGTGGCTTTTATACATAGGAAACCAGTTATTGGTGGCACACCTGGGCCGTGGAGTTTGTATCGCATGTTGTGGCGGGGGGGGCTCAGAAAGAAAAAGGTTGAGAACCCCTGCTTTGGGGCACACCTCATTTGTATCCCCATAGAGAATGTTTGTTTATTAAGGAAAAGAAAGCCACCTGGGGGTCAATGCAGGATCCTGTATTACAGATCTTACTGTGAGGGCTTAAAACTGCCCCTGGCCCTCACATGGGGCAGGGAGATTCCTGCATCTAATTGCAATGGAATAAACACCCCCACACACACCCAGCAAATCCTGTGCAGTGAAAGAGAGAGCAGAGGTCAGAGCAGAGACTACCGCAAGCCCTGTGCCCCCTGAGAGAGGGGAGGGGACAGCCACCAAACAGAGAAGCTTGTCACCCCCTTCTGGTACAAGGCAGGAGGGACTCCATTTACACCAGCGTAATGCTGGGTTTACTGAGAGGGGCATCACACCCTTTAGCCTCAACCTTTCCCAAATAATAGTAGTCACCCAGAGAACAGGTTTATCATCTGAATCCCCCCCAGCTCATTTCAACCAGGGGATCTCAACCTTTCCAGAGTGCCCCTTTCAGGAGTCTGATTTGTCTCACGTACCCCCAAGTTACACCTCACTTAAACACGACTCGCTTGCAAAATCAGACATACAAATACAAAAGTGTCACAGCCACACCAGTACTGAGAAATTGGTGACTCTCATCTCTACCATACGATAATCAAATGAATCAATTGGAATATGAAGATTTTACTCACATTTCAGCGTACAGAGCAGTACGAACAGGTCATTGTATGAAATGTTAGTTTGTCCTGACTTCGCTAGTGCTTTTGATGTAGCCTGTTGTAAAACCAGGCAAATGTCTAGATGAGTTGATGTACCCCTGGAAGAGCTCTGTGCACCCCCAGGAGTGCAGGTGCCCCGGGTTGAGAACTGATGATTTACACTATAGAAAAGCTCCTGTGATAAGCAGGTGAGGAGCAGGTTCTTGCTCCTCTGCTAGAGGAGGGCCAGGTGTGTTTTATTTTGAATGAAACATTCACCAAATCACTGAATTCCTCGCAGCTTTTCCCAGAGGCTGCTGTGTGCTAAGATCTGTATTTGCTTCTGCTTTCAAGGGACTGGGGGGCTGCCTCTTTGGTGAATCTCCTTGCAAGGAGGCCCTTATCTTTTGGCTGTTGAAAAAAAAACAAAAACAAAAAATCCACCCGGCCAGCCCCAGTTGGCTAGTTCATGGGCTGCAGGGATCCTGGAAGCAGCAATTTATGCAGTTTAGCAGGATGACTTAATACAGCAAAGGGGGTGGGGTCAGCAGTTCCCTTTGGGCTCTTACCTCCACCAGCACTGAATGGTCAATCCCCCCCAGTGCCAGAACAATGTTTTCTAGGGGAGGTGCTGAGATCTATTGAGCCAAACTGCAAACCCTGCATATAATGGAAACCACTTCAAGTGCGGGGTGGGGGGGTGCAGCAGCCCCCCAGCGCCTGTGCCCCTCCCCGCAGTTGCTGGTGAAATGGGGGTGCTCCTTCAATTGGCACACGGGGCGGGGGGGGCGCATCGCCGGGTGGTGGGGCTGGTTTTTATGATGCTTTGAATAATATTCCCGATAAAATCTCCCCCGCCCCCGGTCCGGGGCCCCGTGGGGAGCGAGGGAGCCGGGCCCGCGTCCCACCCCAGCTGCCTGGGAATCCAGGTGGAGTTCTCCACACGCTCCTGCCCGGGCACCAGGACGCTGCGCGGTCGGGCACGGAGCCGGCTCCACCCCAGCAGGTGCTGCCCAGCTCAGAGGCGTCCCCAAGCCCCAGCGCCCGGCCAGCCCTGCCTGGGCCAGGGGGAGCAGAGCCCCGGCTCGCCCCGGCGCTGCATCGAACCTGCCGCTTGGGGACGAGCCCCGGCCTCGCTGCCTGCTCCAGCCGGGCCTGGCTGTGTGGAACAACGGCGCCCTCTAGCGGGCAGCGGGGGGAAGGGCAGCGTTACCGCTCGGCCCTGTGCGGCTGAGAGGTGCCTCGCCCCAGCCTCAGCTGCCCGCTTCCAGCGGCTCGGGGCTGCCGCTCCCCAGAGTCTCCGTGGCTCTGCTGACCTCCGGTGTTGATGGCCTCTCGCACAGCCCGAGCTGGCTACCAGCAGGAGTGACATCATGGCCTGTGAGGGGCCCAGTGACTTCACCAGACATTAGCACATGCATCTGAAGAAGTGGGTATTCACCCACGAAAGCTCATGTTCCAAAACGTCTGTTAGTCTGTAAGGTGCCACAGGACTTCTTGTTGCTTTTTACGGATATTAGCTATCTGTCCGCACTGTACTGGAAGGGGCGGCTGCTCCGCGGCTCGCATCCCATTGCCAACGGGGGAGTCATGCTGGGAACTGACTCACACCTCACCGAGCATTAGCTCAGCCTTGCACTCCACAGGCATCTCACAGTGCCTTCCCTCCCCCACCCGTAACTCAGCTGGCTCTGTCACCATGGCCTCCCATGCCTGCTCCTTTCCCTGTCCCGGCTCTCTGCTAATGTAGAGAGGATTAAAACCTGAGCCAGCTGCCCAAGGACCAGTGGGATGTTAAAAGTAAAAGGAGGAGAAAACGAAATTGTGCCCTCAGTTAGACACACAGGGCTTGAGTTGTTCACCCGGTGACACCAAGGGCAGGTTTCCCCTTTGACAACGATGGAAGCAGACTTGTGCCAACTAAAATCGGTGTCCAGGACATGCCATAGATCCAGTGAAGCCAGGACGTGCCAAATCTGCAGGTGTAAATTAGGCTTAACTGATGAATGCTGAGAAAGGAAAAGAGTTGCCAGGGCTCATTTCACTGGAGCCACAGCCCTTGAAGTCCTCCCCAGAAAAGCGCCTCATCTTTAGGGCTCTGCCTTGTAGGGGGTGTAAATTCAACACTCCCATTTGGGCCCATCGGGCCGAATCTACTTCTGCTGAAGCTAGGGGCGACAGAGTCAGGCCCCTCATCTTTATTATCGGGTTACAAATGATTTGCAGTAGAATCGTGTGTGTGTGGTATGGGGATATAGACAGGTAAGTACACAGTAAATATCTGAGTTGAATGCACAGACTAGTATGCAAGGTTCAGCTGTGGCATTATTATACACAGACAGGGAATGGGGGAATAGACGGGCTTGGGGTGGTATCGTTACACACAGGTGTAGCTTGGTGAATGTATTACAGTGCGGTTTGGATGGTAACAGGCCAAGTACATTGTTACTAATAAAACAACAACGGACTTAACTAATGGTCACTTGTTTGTATTCATTTCTTGCATGTTACAAGCAACTTCAAAGCATCAGGAACCCTGTTCTTTAGTTTTAGTAACAGATTATCTTTTCAAAAGCCCCCACTGCTAGATGTATCCATGCCACAACAATCTGTAAATCCCTTTTCTGGAAAACAAAAATAAAGGGAACTAGGTGAAATAGGCTTCCCTTGTCTCTTGCTGGAAATGACAGCCAAGCTAGGGGTAAGTATCATTCCCATTCCATCAAGTCCTCTGACATGAGTACGAATCACATACTTAAGATCAGCTTGCAATTATTCTAGTGGTAACTAGCATTGCCATCACTGCATAGCACACAAAACTGTGCCAGGATCTTTACAGACGTATAGGCCCTGATTCAGCAAAGCACATACTTAACCCCCAGGTACTTCAATGAGATTGAATAGTGCTTTGCTGAAGAGAGAGAGATTTAAGCATGTGCTTAAATCTAAGTGAGTAATTTGCTGAATAAGGGATATAAAGAGGAAAATTTCCAAGAAGTGACTGAGGCCTTCAGAAGCCTGCATCTCATTGAACATCAGTGTGATTTAGGAACCTAAATCACATAGGCAGTTTCGAAAGTTCCCCCCCAAACCCCAGATCCCCGCCTCAAAGAGTTTACAATCTGAATGGATAACAATCCCTACAAGAGGTGAGGAGACATGATATAACATACAGAGAGTGACTGACCATTTCAAGCTGGCACCAAGATCCTTATAATAATTCTTATGCTCATCTTGGAGCATCCCAAAGTGCTTTACAAATTCCTCTAGCACCGAAATTCTGCCATTCCTGGGGTGAAATGAAGCAACTGTTTAACAGCACACAGCAACAATACTCAAGAATTGAGCCCAGCTGGATTTTGGCCAGGATATTAGAACTAACACCACTGGGCTTGTTAAAAATTCGCAGTCTTTCATCACATCACATAGATATGAACAAGACTTCAGCTTTATGCTTCCTCCAAAAGAAATGTTCCAAGAGAAATGCCTTAGAAAATATGAATCAGAATGGCTTCTCTAACATCCTTTTGGGATGGAATAGCTGTCCATCTGATGCAGTGTGAATGGGAACATTTGGTTGGTTGGTTTTCATCACTACCAACATTGCTTCGAATACTCGCATTGCTGTTGCTGCTGTTCCCAATGGGCTGTTAATCATCAGTTGCAGGGTTAATATTTTGGGGATTATTTCTTCAAATTATTCTGTAAGGAAAGAAAAATTAAATATAAAAATCTCTGTTAAAATAACACTGCAGTGTGACAAAATCAAAGCAGCTTTAAAGATTACCTTCCATTCTGCCCCATTGTCACCAAGGTATATAGCAGGAGTAGGCAACCTATGGCATGCGTGCCAAAGGCGGCACATGAGCTGATTTTCAGTGGCACTCACACTGCCCGGGTCCTGGCCACCACGCCAGGGGGGTCTGCATTTTAATTTAATTTTAAATGAAGCTTCTTAAACATTTAAAAAACCTTATTTACTTTACATACAACAATAGTTTAGTTATAGATTTATAGAAAGAGACCTTCTAAAAAGGTTTAAATGTATGACTGGCACGTGAAACCTTAAATCAGAGTGAATAAATGAAGACTCGGCACACCACTTCTGCAAGGTGCCGACCCCTGGTATATAGCAGCACAGGTGGGGCAGGGACTGTCTTTTCAGCCTGTGTTTGTACAACACCTGGCCCAATGGAGTCTAAGCCATGGCTGCACATTAATGGTTATTAATAATAATTGGTTGTTAGCTCACCCAGCCCTGGCGCAGGCTGGCAGGATGGATCGGGTGGTGCTCAGTGCTTGCACAGGGTCCTGCGTGATGCAGGACTGGAGCCTTTGGTGCAAACCCAGCTACCAGAGGCCCTGCAAATCCAATTCAAGGATCTCAGTCTCTCTCTCTGCTCATACACTGTTTAATGTGGCAGGCACAAAGTAAGATGGTTCAGAGACGATCTGATCTCTGTTCATTAGAGCAAAGGTCCCAGAACATACAAGCAGTGCACTAACCAGACAGTCAGTTCTTCCCTGGCAAAGGAGAGTAAAATCTGCCCACCCTCAGAATTCATTGTTTTCACAATATATTGGGATGATTTTCCTCCTCCTCCATCTCAGAGTTGGGTCAAGGGTTGATAACACCTTTAGAACAGGGGAGGTTACTCACCTGTGCGGTAACTTGAGTTCTTCGAGATGGGGCTCCACTGTAGGAGGCATGCACATCTGTGCGCTCTCAAATGGAGCCTGCAAAGCCGTGTCCACAGGACCCAGGCTGCGAGGTGGTCACAGCTGGGCAGAGGTCTGTGCACGAGGGACAGGAGTCACCGGGTAGAAGTTAGAGGAATCACAAGGCCAGGTCTCGTAAACAAGAGTCAGTGTCAGAGTCAGAGACCAGAGATCAGGAGATAAGGCAAAATCTGACACTGCAGCAACCCAACGTCTGTGAGGTCCCCCAGACACCTCCCTGGGGTCAAGTAGGGGCACATGGCCAATCAGAGGGACGCAGGGTAGTGTCACTCAGGGTCTGTTGGATGGTATTTCCTGCGGCACCTACTTGCTACGCTGCTCCCTGGCTGTGCCTCCGGGTGGCCTCCTGGTGGCACTGTGAGAATATCAGCCACCCCAGGCTCTAGTCCCTGGGTCCTTATACACACAGGCAGAGAGCAACTCCTCAGACTCCCATATGAGGGCATGTATGGAGGATCAGACCTGCCATCACTCAATTCCTTCTCAACTGCAAAGCCAGAGAGTCTGCAGTGGAGTGTGGGAGGTAGAGCATCCATAGGGACAAAAGAGCCCCAATTACTGTACAGGTAAGTAACCTCTCCTTCGAGTATATATCCCTAGAGGTGCTCCATCCTAGGAGACTCCCAAGCAATGGCCCAATGTGGAGGTGAGTGCTGAGGAGGCAGATCAGAGGACTGCATCACCAAGCATTGGCTCTGCTCTGGAAACAGATAAATTGGCATACAGATGGAGCACCAAGTTGCAGTCCTGCAGATTTCTGTTATGGGAACATCTTTCAGGAGGGCTATAGATGTGGCCAGAGTGCTGTCACTCCAGGAGGGGAGTGTATTCTGACAGCCTTATAGCACGTCAAGATGCAACCTGAGATCCACTCGGACAGTCTGTGCTTGGAAATGGGCTGTCCCTTCATCCTTTCAGCAAAGGATGTGAAGAGTATGGAGAAAGTCCTGAAGGTCTTGGTTCTGCCTAAGCAGCAGGCAAGAGCCCTTCTGACATCTAGCGTGAGTTGGCTGGAGTCCTCGGATAGAGCCCAAGTAGAGGGATTTGTGAGTGATACAGTACCGGTAGGTGCTGGGGTTTCTTTCTAGCTGATACCCTGTACAGCTGTTCATCATATCATAGAATATCAGGGCTAGAATACCATCGAATACCATGCTGAGGTAGGGCCCTGTACTGAGCCCTCCAAATCAGATGTCTCATCCCTTGAGCTACACAGGGAGACTTCTGGCCTTGGGGATAGTATTGAGAATTGGAAGTCCAACCACGGTTCAGTTTGCAGATGTCAGAGCAGTGCTGGGGGATGTCTCTGGGAGAGCTCCTTCGTAGGGGATACTCCGGTGTGTCCAAAGCAAGAAGGTCCTTTGGGAAGAAGAATCTGAAGGGTGGCGGAGGGCGACGGTAGCCTATGGTCATAGCTGGAGTTGGTGCTGAAGCCAGGAAGGTGGATTGGTGCCGAGGAGAAGTGGTGTGTGAGGTCCCAGAAAGGCTGACAGAGCAGCCTCTCCGACCTCAGAGCTGCAGGAAGACGACAGTACCGGAGTGTGGGGAGAAGCTCTCTGTGTACGTCATGGAGCTGAGAGGTGTCTGGCAGTCCTGAGGCAGCAGCTGCCCTGTGCACGGAAGACTTCTCCGCACGCAACTTCTTATGCAATAACGACTCCTCGGTGCTAGTCTCAGTCAGGGGCTCCGCAGAACCACATAAGGGAGGCAAGGTCTCCCAGGAGTGAGATGGATGGAGAGACCTAGCCCTCCTTCTTTGGGAAGTCTTAGTCTTAGGGGCTGCTGCCTAGGGACCAGTGCTACCAAAGTGGCCTGAGATGATGTGCCCAATTTACCAGGATTGGAAACAGAACCTCAGGAGCTAGGGTGTGGTCCAATGAGATGAGCTTCAACTAGCCTCTTTGCCTTTTCTAGACCTGCCGGTAAAGCCCAAGCCGACCTTGCACCTTGACGGATGTGGGTGTCTCTGAGACACAGGAGACAGCTGTAAGGTCTGTCACTACAGGGAAAAGACCTGGGCTTAAATCCTGGGTCTTCGCATAAGCTGGCTTGTGAAGGCACAGCCTCCCCAAACCAGCCCTCTGTACAAGTTCTGAAACCCCATGTGGCCCTCAGGCCAAAACGTTTGCCAGCTCCTGCACTAAACCTAAAGTCCTGAATGGCGAGGGGGGGGTCCCCTGCCCCCGGAAAGCACGTGTGCTGCAATTAAATCAAAATAACAAGTAAATAACTGAAGTGAGGGGGAAACATCACAGTACGTGAGAAAAGGCGGGAAGCTGCAGAACAGCAGACACCAACTTTTGCTCTTGAGCTGAGGCAGTTGAGAGGGAACTGAGTGACAGTGGGTCCTCACCTCCCGCTAGGCCCATGAGGAGCTGCTCTGGCCAGGGGCGCAGACGCTGCTTTAGATTGCTGAGATTGCACAGGTCTGGGCACATCCCGCGGTGGAGCACCCCTAGGGGCATAGCCCCCAAGAAGAACTTTTCATTTTCAGTTTGAAGCAGCACTTAGGTAAAAGAGTCGTGATTTGAATAGGGAACGCAAGCCTTCTGGCTTGGTGGTGTCCAGATGGGTAAAGAACATCCTCACGTGCCTTCTGCAGAGGGTGAATAAAGCAACAAATGGGGCACTGTGGGTCTAACATAGTTTACTACCTACATAGCCCTGATCCTGCAAAGTCTTATGCACGTGCTTAATTTTCTGCACTTTGCCAACTCGCACTGCGTAAAGTTAAGCAAGTTTCTAAGAGATGAGTTGGCCCCCTTTTTAAAAAGTGACTATGATAAAAACTAACCCATGTTTTATTAATTTTTCAAGGTTTTTATTTTTTGCAGCTGGTTTAGAAACGTGTCTCAGAATGACTTCCATTTAGGTACTAGGGATAATTAGCCTCACATGGAAAACATGTCATTTTCAGCAACAGATTTCTAATTGTTGGGTCCAATTATTTTGTTTATATAAAAAAGACTGTACTCTCTATACTTATTTTCCACTAGATATGGGCTAACTGTAGAGAATGGTTCTCATCTTTGGGGATTTTTCAGCTGTCTTTTAGAATTTCCTGATTTAAAATGTTGGCCTTGGTGGAAAACAACTTATAATAATTGAACAATAAATGTCCTTCCTTTTAAATTATTAATTAAAATATGTAACCAGTAAGATTTTCTGTTTGCATGAATTCAAATTTATTTCCAAAACCCCCGACCTGTGCTAATTGTGACTAGTAAATTAGCAATTAAAAGAATTTTTATAGAAAAGAAAATATTTGATCTAAGCACGAAGGTCAGGCTAAAACTGGAGCCTGTTTCAGTGGCACATTTACACATAGATTTAAAACCCTGTGCGTAGAGAAGGAGGAACAAGAACTGAAGCCCATAGCTGAAGCTGGGCAGTTTGTTGATTAGCGCCCAGTGGCATTTGAATAGAGCTCGAGCAATTCTAAGCCCTTGGGTTACACGGAGCAGAAATCCTGACCTCCATTGGATTATTTCTATCTTACAAATCTTTATCTGTAGGAAATTCCGAAGTAAGACATTTCCGTTGTGGCACATAACTGCTTTGTCACTAAGAACACAGTAACAATGTACATTATCTGACTTTTGAAGGAGGCTGGGAGGGTGATCTTAGAAATTAAAAGAAAAATCCTGGATTTAAAGCAGCTCTAGCCACTGTAAAGCTAACTCCCATTTTACTGACACTATTGGAGACCCAGGCATCAGGATGGCCCCGCACAATAGATAGAACACTTGGGAACCAGGGGACACTTGGGAACAATAGGTAGAACACTTGGGAACCAGGGCTAACTGGGCATTTTGTTAGAAGAATCGTAAAGATATTTTTTGCACTGAAATTGTTCCAGTAATTCCATCTGCCATTGCAAACTGAGAAACACAAATAGGAAAACAAGAAAGGAATTGTGCTGCGGTGAACGCTGTACATTTTCAATGCTGTCGCAGGTAGGGTGACCAGATGGCCCAATTTTATAGGGACAGTCCTGATTTTTGGGTCTTTTTCTTATATAGGCTCCTATTACCTCCCCCTACACACACACACCCTTGTTCTGATTGTTCACACTTGCTGTCTGGTCACCCTTGTCACAAGTGTTTGCAAGACAGCAATAGAAGGCTGGACTGGGTTTGTCATCTTAAGATTTGCAAAACCACAGCACCATCCAGTGGTCACTGGTATTAGCACATTTCCTCCTATTGCTTTTTTAAAAATTTTATTTTAATTTTATTTTAAATATATAGGCATTCTGTTGTCGTCCTTACTACAATATGTTGATAAAGAGTCCAAGACAACCGTCTTTAATATCATCTTTATGAAAGAAGGAAAGGAAGGAAGCGCCCTCTAAATAGTTCTTCTGCCAGTCTATGTTCTATTCAGGGTCTTGAATTGTGCCCATCACCAGGTGACTGAGGGCCTTCCAGAAATCCATTAAATGACCTGACTAGCAACCTAAGTGGACCACGTGCCTTGCACTGGCTCTCTGCTGTGTGACCAGTTCCACCCTAGGTGCAGATATGTTCCCCCAGGAAAGCCTTGGTGTTGGTACAGAAGTGTCAGTGCTGTCCTTGGTGGATAAGGCACAGAGTGGCTCTGCAAGGACCAGAATCCATGCAAAGATGCTAACGCACTTGAGGACACAGCCCCATGCAAATGGCTGACCGAAGAGGTCCAAGAGCAGCAGGGAAGAAGAGCTCAAGGAGGGACAGAGCTTGCTGGAAATCGAATGCAGAGGGAGTGTAGAACTGGCAACACGTTCAGCTGGAGAGCTGCACCCAGCAAAATCCACTCATTCTAGGACTACTTTAATAATGTGGGGAAAAGACTAGTTGTAACAGCATCCCAGCACCATGGTTTTAACACTTGGCAGTGCAAGCTTAAATTCCAAGGCTGCGAGCACCAGAGTAATTAACCACACGATGGACCCTTCCTAAGGTCTGAGGCCAGACAGAATAATTTTGCAGCTACTTTTTCATTTCAGGAAGAGATGGCTGCATTACCATAAAGGTCAGGCACCCTCAACATTGAGTAACCAACCACTGACCAATAACTACAAGGCCATCCTGTACTTCCTACAGCTCATGGACCCAACTCTCCCCATATGGACCTAGCTTTGGCATTTCCACGTCCAGGGGGAGCACTGCCTGGTTCTGGGGATTGTCCCCATCCCACCCTGCCCCAGAGTGGTAGGGGGTTCCCCTGGGGTCGAGGAGAGGTGTCTGGGGAAGACCCATCTGGCCTGTCACCCACCAGAGAAATTCACAATAAAGCTCCTCCCATTTGTTTTTCCACCCTGTAGCACCCACGGTCGCGGAGGATGTGTCAGCAGCCTGGTTACACTGGAGCTGCACTGGCAGCAGCCAGACAGCACAAAGAGCCATGGGTGACCAGGCATCCTGTTTTTGACCAGAACACGCATTCGAAAAGGGATTCTGGTGGCACCGGTCAGCGCCGCTGACTGGGCCATTGACTGTCCAGTTGGCGGTGCCACGCAGTGGGGCTGGCAGGCTCCATGCTGCATGGCTCCCAGGAAGCAGTGGACGTGATATACCTTGACTTTAGCAAAGTTTTTGACACGGCCTCCCACAGTATTCTCACCAGCAAGTTAAAGAAGTATGGGCTGCATGAATGGACTATAAGGTGGCTAGAAAGCTGGCTACATTGTCAGGCTCAACGGGTAGTGATCAATGGCTCCATGTCTAGTTGGGAGCCAGTGTCAAGCGGAGTGCCCAGGGCTTGGTCCTGGGGCTGGTTTTGGTCAGCATCTTTATTAATGATCTGGATGATGGGATTAATTGCACCATCAGCAAGTTTGCAGATGACACTAAACTGAGGGGAAAGGTAGATACGCTACAGGGCAGGAATAGGGTCCAGAGTGACCTAGACAAATTGGAGGATTGAGCCAAAAGAAATCTGATGAGGTTCAACAAGGACAAGTGCAGAGTCCTGCACTTAGGACGGAAGAATCCCATGCACTGCTACAGACTAGGGACCGACTGACTAAGAAGCAGTTCTGCAGAAAAGGATCTGGGGATTAGACGGGATGAGAAGCTGGATATGAGTCAGCAGTGTGCCCTTGTTGCCAAGAAGGCCAATGGCATATTGGACTGAATTAGTAGGAGCATTGCCAGCAGATTGAGAGAAGTGATTATTCCCCTTTATTCGGCACTGATTAGGCCACATCTGGAGTGTTGTGTCCAGTTTTGGGCCCTCCACTACAGAAGGATGTGGACAAATTGGAGAGAGTCCAGCGGAGGGCGACGAAAATGATCAGGGGCCTGGAGCACATGACTTATGAGGAGAGGCTGAGGAAACTAAGAAAATTTAGTCTGCAGAAAAGAAGAGTGAGGAGAGATTTGATAGCTACTATCTAGCTTCAACTACCTGAAGGGGAGTTCCAAAGAGGATGGAGCTCGGCTGTTCTCAGTGGTGGCAGATGACAGAACAAGGAGCAATGGTCTCAAGTTGCAGTGGGGGAGGTTCAGGTTGGATATTAGGAAAAACATTTTCACTAGGAGGGTGGTGAAGCACTGGAATGGGTTCCCTAGGGAGGTGGTGGAATCTCCTTCCTTAGAGGTTTTTAAGGTCAGGCTTGACAAAGCCCTGGCTGGGATGATTTAGTTGGGGTTGGTCCTGCTTTGAGCAGGGGTTGGACTAGATACCTCCTGAGGTCCCTCCCAACCCTGATATTCTATGATTCTACGTCCCCCGCCCCCTCACTCTACCTCCTATACAGAGAGGCAGTCAGGGGGCTCTGCAAGCTGCTCCTGCCCTAAGCACCACCTCCACAGCTCCCATTGGCCAGGAACTGCAGCCAATGGGAGCTGTGGGGGTGGCACCTGCAGATGGGGCAGCATGCAAAGCCACCTGGCCACGCCTCCATGTAGGAACCAAAAGGGGGACATGCTGCTGCTTGAGGTAAGTGCTGCCTGGAGCCTAGACCTCTGAGCCCCCACCTGCCCTTTGAACTGCTTGGTCCCAGCCTGGAGCACTCCCCTCCAGCTCAAACCCCTCATCCCCAGCCCCACCCCAAGCCAGAGCCCTCACACCCCCCTGCACCCCAACACCCAGCCCAGAGCACCTCCTGCACCCAAACCCCTCATTTCTTCCCCCCCAGAACCTGCACCCCCAGCCCAGAATCCATACCTCCTCTGACACGCCAACTCCCTGCCTCAGCCCAGAGCCGCCTCCCATACGCCAAACCCCTCAGCTCCACCCCTCAGCACAGAGCCCACTCCTGCATCCCAAACTCCTCACCCCTGGCCCCACCTCAGAGCCCTCAGCCCCTCTAACATCCAAACCCACTCCCTCAGGCTGGAGCCCTCTCCCACATTCTGAGCTCCTCGTTTCAAGCCTCACCCCAGACCTCTGAGCCAGCCCAGTGAAAACAAAGGGAGTGAGGGTGGGGATAGTGAGCAACAGAGGGAGGAGAGGATGGAGTGAGTGGGGGGCAAGGCCTCAGAGAAGGGGTGGGACAGGACAGGGCCTCATGAGGGGAGGGGCAGGGCAATGGTGTTCAGTTTTGTGCAAGTAGAAAGTTGGCAACCCTACGATGCAGAATGTGCTAGAAGTGATGGGGCATAAAACTCTCAAAATAAATCTCCCATGTGCCCTACCCAGTGAAAGAAAATAGAGCTAAGAAAATCCCAGGACACCTCACAGCTCAGGGATGAGAGCTAAATATGGACATGCAGGATCAGCTTCAGAACAGAAAATCTGTCCTCCTTGGTATGCCAAAACACTGTCACTTCCATGCCAAGCTCTTTAGGGCAAGGATAGTCTCTCTGATAAGTGTTGCTACAACTTCTAGTGCTATGGGGCTCCTTTTTACGACTACTGGGTGCTACTGTAATATATGTATTTTTTTTTTTAAGAGAAGCTGCCAGTTGGAGCTTTGGCTGAACGGTTACAAATCCTAGAAGTGTCCGACTGCTACTAGTTATGGTTCTTGGGAATACCATGCTGAAGCAAACACCTGTTTACTCTTTGGAAATCTGCTTGTAAAGCAATAGTACAGAAAATAAAATACTTCATATGTGAGGGGTTGAAATTTGACACTAAAATAAAATTGGTTCCTGAAACAGTATAATAACTTTCCCTAATGTGCTTCACCTGTATATGCATCTGTTTTTCTTGATAGTAAAACTGTTTTCTTAAGCAGTGCAGAACTGGGCCTGGACTTGCTAACTAACTGGAGTAATTTGTACTCAGACAAGCAGACCCATTGATTTCACAGAGACTAACCATTGCGACTGCCGCAGCTGTGTGAGGGACTTGCTCAGCTGAGTGGTGACTGCAGGACTGGGCCCAGGTTTTGCAAACTACTTTAGCAATTATTAATCTGCATTGCAATAGTGCCTCAAAGCCCTCGTCCATTGCACTGGTCTGTACTAATAGAACAAAAAGATGGCTCTTGCCCCAATCTAAGTACAATCTACAGTCTTAGTAATATCTCTAGCAATACTGTGAACTTTGAACACATTAAGGAATAACTCCAATTTTTCGTGCTCTCCAACAACTTCTGGCCTGCCTTTCGTCCTCTGTAACTCAGTCTCATTGTGAGCGCTCCATATTTCAGCAAGAAGATTAGACAAAGTACAGAATCTCAAACACATTATATGGCCTTAAAAGTTTTATTTTGAAAACAGAATGTTTCTCATTTTAACAGGCTGTAATTTCTCATTTTCCTGTACTTATCAACACAAACTTCCCAACACACAGGGCCTTTGAGAAATTAATTTCCATCTAAAAACAAAGCTGAAATAGCTTACGAAGAACTCATCTTTCAAGGACATTTCCTTTTAAACTGCACAATACAGCTCTTAGCAGGGAAAATAAATAAAACGTAATCCCTCTGCATTCCAGCTGGGATTTCGCCCCCGCACCCCCCAAGCTTGCAGCAAACAGACTAGTTTTAAAAAGTGTGCTATAGTCCATTACAAATATATTTCGTTTACAAATAAAAGATTATATAGAGAGGACATATCTCCCCTCCTGTTAAGATCAGTTGTTTTTGATATATTACACTCCTGTAAATGAACTATTTTAACAACTCTCCTGTCTCAAACACTTCATATCTGTTTGTGCAAATTCTAAGGGTCTTCCGGTCTCTGGCTGTGCGTAGCTAAAGACCTGCAGCTGAAACAGATAACACTAAGGATGAGAAATATCAGCATCTTGGAAATAACTGTTGGCAAAAACTGCATTCTAAGACTTGTTCCTTTCTTTTGCAGTGTGCCTATTTAGCCAGAATGGCTCTTCTGGCTTTGTATGCCTGCAGGCATGCCCTGTGGTTGATATTGTTTATTGTCCTCTAGTCTGCTGAGAACTCGATTGCATTTAAAGCAACTCCCCTCAAAGAAAGACTTACTAGGTCATGGCTCTTTGTTTATTTAAAATGAGAATTGTTCATTTTCTAAAGATTAATAAAAACAGTTTAAAATTGCACAGTGAGTTGCCTGAATGGTTTATAACCAAATCACTGCTGTTTCTTCATAGCAAAACCTGGGCTTTGCATGGCTAGTGGGTGTCTGAGACTTCTCTTCACTGGACATTTGCATCCACACCATACCAGATAACCACAAACAATAACAAAGTCCTTAGTACTAGCATCCTGGGCTCACGCAGTGCAGTCAAACGATTACAGCTACAAACAAACCAGCCATAGGCCTTGTCACGACGAGGAAGTGTGGCTTTTCCAGCATGCTAGTTGATATGATCTTAAACACGATTATGCACGCAGGGAGCGGAGCGTCCACCAGGACCAGCTAGTTGCGTTTAAAAGCACTAAAGCATCTTGGCATGAGGTGCAAAGTTGTGTTTAAAAAAGGCATTAGCTAAAGCATTTTCAAACACAACCTGTTTCTTTAGTCTAGGTAAGACCAGAAGGCTCATGAGTTGGATACAATTGAACATTGTCCCTTAAGATCTCCATGTGGGTGGCACATGACGGTGTGTCATATCTCTTGCTCCACAGGAAAGTGAGGCCACTAGGTCAGGCCAAGCTATTTTGGGCTGGACCGCAGTCAGTCCATAGACACTCTGCTTGGCATTTCTGTTTGATCAGGTGTGCATTGACAGAGTAACCTCAATTTTTGGGTGGGCAATTTCCAAGGGCCTGCTTTTCAGTGGGTGAGTGCTCAGCACATCTGAAAATCAGGCTCCTTTAAGAGTGGACCAGATTTTAATGAATGGTCCATAAAACCATTTCTCCCTCCTTAACTGCAATTGCATAGAACTATCCCTTCCATTTGTGATGGGAAAACATCCCCGGGACAGCTACCACCAGTACCTACACAGAAAAGTGATATGAGGGAAGGTATTTTTACTGCTTTTTTAATTGCTGAAAAAAGACCCTGCCCCATGTGTGACAATCAGGGACCAGACATCCCAAGAGGAGAGTAGGTTTAACCCTCCCACCCCCAAATAAGCAGGTACTTGTAGACCACCAGCAGTCCATGAGCCAGGGCAGTTTGAGGACTGCCAATATATAGTAAACCAATATCTTTACCTGTGTCCCACTACACTAGTTTATCAAAATTGGATTCAAATTTAAAATTGAATCTACTTTTCACTATTTACATTGCTTACTTTAAAGCATTTATCTGTGAGAGCAAAAAAAAATCCCGTGATGTCAGTTTCACTCTGATTTAGTTTCATGCAGTGCAACATCTGGATTGTAAACTGCAGGGCAAGTATTGAAAATAGCGGATTCCATGGAATTTTTAAAACAATATGTTAATGGACAGTACTTTGGTTCATGCCTTGGTATTGATTTTCTTGGAAGAGTTTGTTTTGGACCAAGCTGAGTTCCTTCAAATGTGTCTGTTTAGCTTTCCTAGAAAAAAAAATACAAATTTTCTTTTTAAGGGATATTCAAGTGGTTTACACCCAAATTTTCATCTGAGTTATAATCTGATAGCGAACACCCCTCAGGTTCTAAATATTAATAAATCAAATACCACCCCACTAGGCAGCATAATCTAGGGGATGGGGCACTGGCCTAGGAATCATACATAGGTTTTATTTCCAGATCTGCCACTGAACTGCTGAGACACCTTGGGCATATCATTTCATTCCTCTGTGCCAAATTTCCCCCTCTATCCTTTGTCTCATTCAACCCTTCAGGTCACGACTGTCTATAGATTTGCATGCCATCTAGCACAATGGGCCCCTCATTTTCAGTCGGAGCGTCTAGGTGCTACCGTAATACAAATCATCTAAGAAAACACATTTTAAACAGGCACGTTCTTGTGCTGCCGCTGAAGTGGCAGATCTAATCACAACGGGAGCTGATGTTACGCAAATTTCAGTCTCGCCATGTACATTTCATCCACCTTGCCAGTTGCACTTGTTACTGTCCTGTACTTAACCACATATAAGTATGTGTAGGGTGGGTGGCGGTGGCGCCAGGAACATTTCCTCCAAGTATAAAAACTTGAAATCGTGATATTTTCTAACTTCTTAATTCACAATGTTTTTAATGGTCTCACAGATGCCCCGAGTGGGTGTTTGTGCTTTGATCTTTCCTTCTCTCAGGTCATCTTGTTTCCTTGTTGCCTCCCTAGACCCCTGGGGCTCTGCCCTATAACCTCCCCTCCTACAGCTTTGCTCCCTCTGCATCAGTGGAACAGACAGATCTCACATGGAGCAGTTCTTTACATCAGCCGAGAGCTTTGCATGACACCTTCTGGCACATGACTGACTACCTGGATTTTGGAGTACATGGTTCTGGCTAAAAATGTGCCATATGAAATGAGAGGAAAGTTGTGTTTTATAATACTGATCAGTACTATTAGGATCCTATGCCGGGCCCATCCACAACCCTTACACTTCCAATAACTTAAGATTGGTTGCAGAGAAGCATTTGTCTAAATACGTGCATCAACAGTGAAACCCCTGGAACTGTACAATTGTGGACTTTCTTTTGGGAGAGGTCAGGCTATCACGGAAAACAAGGATGAAGGAGAGTTAGACGCATCTGCCACTGAGCACTATACTGATTAAGAAAAAATTTAAAAAAAAGTGACAAATCAGTGAAAGTTTCTTCCTATTTTTCACTGAATTCTACTTAATTACTAAGCCAATGAGTCACAATGACCAAAGCAGCTTACGGTAACTGTTACCATCACGCACTAAGGGGACAGGGCAGTGCATTAAAAACGGAAGATACTGAAGCCGGCTCTTCTTGCTGATATTTTCAACTCTCAGGTCAGAGTCCAGGTCAAGGTATTTGCTGTGGGAACCAGTAGTCCAGCAGCACTGTGAGAAGCAAGTATCAGGGGGTAACCATGTTAGTCTGGATCCACAAAACCAACATTATTTAGTGGCTGCATCTGTAACTTTCACTCCATGCATCTGAAAAAGTGGGTTTTTTACCCACAAAAGCTTATGCCCAAATAAATCTGTTAGTCTTTAAGGTGCCACCGGACTCCTTGTTGTTTTTGTGGGAAGCAGCATGCCTGGTCTGGGGGGCAGAGAGAACAGAACATACCATTTTGTAGCTGCTTCTCAAAGCTAAGGCATTGGTGGCAATGACAGGTTTTAACAACTAGAATTGTCTTTGGCTAGAAGGGCACTATTCCATATGCACAGCACATGTGGAAGAGAGTATCAGATCTACGGAGCTCAGAGGAAAATGCAGCCAGTCTGCATGCACGTATCATTCAGGTAGCACCTTCTGCTAAGAATCACATCACCAAATGTAAAAATCTTCAAATGTAATTTATTAAGACATTCAGCTATGTCTGTTCGTCTACATCCAAATTTATTACTAAAAATAAAATCATATCACATTTCACGTTAAGAATACAATTTTGAAAAAAACACTTCAGAGCCAAGCCTACTGTATAAATAAGTGACTAGTTTCTTTTCATATCAAAATTCACATAAAAAAGTTCTTCCCCCCCCCCCATCCCTAGTTCTATCTGAAGCCATGATGAATGTAAAAATTTAAGTATGGACACATGCGTGTCAAAGAATAAAGGTGCAAATCCTATTAACAGCTTTAAAAGTGGCATTTGCGGCGTTTGATCATACACATTTCTGTACTCATTCCCAAAAGTGCAAATATTGCCAGAGTTTAACACTGTTTTAATTCAGCTGCAAGAATTCAACATTACACAGGATCAAACAGTTTTGCAAGGCCTCTGTCTGTGCCCTAAAACTCATCCCACTCTCCTGCACTTTGCAGTGGAGGCCAAAGTGTTCATTAGAGCTTCAGGTTACTTCACATGGCCCATACTGTGCATAATATGTTAACAAAAGTTTCATATACATCAAAATATTGAAGACTCCGTCATAAAAGTCAAGAGTCACTATAGATTACATGAATGTAAATGTAATTGCCCCACCAAAAATGCCCAAAGCACACACGCAATGTATTAAGAGTGCTTCCATCTTCCAATACAATAAATGCTGTTCTCTCTTTGATTTTGGCTTCAGTGCTGTACAAAATTTTGTCAGTAATCATGGCTGCGCTCCAGTCAATGCAGAAAAACAGGCCAAAGCATTCTAACCTCTCACTGGTACCTTGGGACATGGTTCAGTTTGGTGGGTCCTCCCTACCCCAAACACAAGCTAGTGGGTCTGTCTCTGTTGCACCTCACACCCCCTACTTCTCTGCCTTCCCCTTTATCCACCCCCTGAAAATACTGTGTCCATTTCATGTGTTACCAGTTTCTCCCTCCCTTGCAATTCAGAGGCAGTTTCTGAAGTCATTTCTGTTGAATCTCCTTGGAATTGCCTCTAGCAGACAGCCCACAAAATCAGCGTGGGATATTATAAATACATTTTGACCAGCATTAATTGCTAAACTTTTTCACAACTGTGGAAGGGTAAGTTGTCTCTGCTGAGCCAGGCATGGGTCTCTGACATGGATCTGTTCCTACATCATCTTTTTCCACTTCAAAACTGGATAGAAAGTCTTGGGTCATGAGTGAGAACCTCCTCCTGGCCTCCAATCAGTTCCTCCACAATAATCTCCCTCTGGCTGTCCTCAAAAGGGCAAGTGTCACAATCCAGACTCTGAGAATCATTCTTGGTGTCATGAGAGTGCTCCTGGTGATCAGGCCCTTCAGCCACCTGTCCATTACTGTCACTAGGGCTCTCTTTTAGATTTCTCTCCTCCTGGTGTTCAACACCAAGATGTTCAGTTGCTTCTTGATGAACAGTATTTTGCTCTGCTCCAGGATTTGGCTGTGGAGCTGGCTCTGGTCCCAGCCCTGGTGGCTGCGAGGGGTTTTTAAGTTGACAGTGGCACAAAGGACAGGTCTCTTGCACATACAGCCATTTCTTAAGACAACCAGAATGAAAAAAATGGCTGCATGGTGTGATCACAGCAGATTTCATATCCTGAAAATAATAAAAATCAAGATGTCACACAACAGCTAAACACCCTGTCCACCCATGACTACCCTCTATCCTCCATGTGATCTCAAATTTACCCTGTGAGATAGAAATTCTAAGGCAAGATGTGTAATGATTTTTCCACATACACACAAGCTTCCACATAACTTTCAACAGGCACAAGACCAGTAAGTTTCCAGAGGGAAAAAAGTGATAGAACTCAGGTACCCAGCCTCAAGAGGCTTAATGACAAAACACTTGCAACCCATGGAAGTTAGCCCCATACAGACTAAACGCGAGCCCAAAGGAATGATTATCTACATTCTTTGTGGAAGTAATTGTAGGGTATGGGTTACACAGTACTAGGTGGAAAGACAAACCCAATGGTATAAGTCACCCGTAGTCCACTTGTAACCACTGTGGTGTGAGAGCAGCAGAGTAGAAATGAAGTGCCTAGACTTCAGCCACAGAGGTCAGGGCAGGGATTTTTACTCAATGCAAAGTAAGCTTTTGCTTTAAATAAACATTTCAGATCACTGAAAGCAAGTTTGGAGCCAATCCAATCTTAATAAAATCATGTTGCATTCACCCTAGGGTTACTCTTTCCCTTCCATTCACAACAAACATTTCCCAGAGAGGAAAGCACACCTGTATTTTTTTTTTCTTTTTCCAAAAGCACAAGGTGTGGTAAAGATAGTACTGCCAGTGTTAACTTTTAATTTCCTTACATCTGTTGGCTTATGTTAACGCTTCGCCTTACAGTAATTACATTTCTTTTTCTTTTATAAACAATGTTTGAAATTAAGCAAGAGTGGGAATTAGCAATCCATGACATTGAATTGTTTCTATGAAACTGTACAAGACACTGGCTAGCGGAGTACCTACAATCTTACAGGAAGCGTAGGAGAAATCTCCCCATTGGAAAAAAAAAAAGTCAGTGTTTGGTTCTACTATTGAGACTAGCTTGGCCCAAACTCATTGGAAATGCTTAAGAATCTCAGATACTTTCTAGAGTACGACACTTGCTTCTGTCAAATCTTAAAAAAAAAAGCTAGTCTGGTCTATTTAAATTCCTTAATTTCCATGTTAGTTTGTTCTAGGTTTCCAGTGCAACAACGCTCCAACTCTGCACTAAGCCAAATTACATATAGCAGAACTTGATGGGGATTGCAACTGAAAGACAACCAGTCACTGCATTCGTTACAGCAGCGGAGACGAACTCCAGACCATCCACTCCCCTACAGTTCTACTACTTCAATTGCACACCTGGTAGCAGATGGCACAGATATCATTGTGTTGCTCCAGCTGCTCCTCTGTGGCAGTGGGCAGCGATTTGATCTTATTCACAGCATCCCTGCGGAGAAGAAAACTTTTCCACCCCAACTGGGCCCGGAGCCACACATTATAATAGGAATGGATGAAGATGATCATTGAGCCCATCACAGTCCATTCTCCGAAGATAGTCTCCGAGACGCCGTATGCCACGACGCAGAGAGCCACCAGGAATTCCAGCAGCCGGTAGGTGCCGTTTACATAGTAAATTACATCGTCCATATTTTCTACTGGCTCTTTTCTGAACTCCTCAACCATAAACAAAACGTAAATGAAAAGCGTTCCAAGCACCTGAAAACAGATAGAATGACAGTTTTAGAATTCAGGTCCCGAGGGTAAGTAGAGTTCTGTACACAAGGTGCTTCCCTCACCTGGAAGCATATAAGCGCCACATCAGCCACATACCTGCTTAACTTCAAGTAGAAACTAAATCCTTCCCTACTCAGCAAAGCATGAAGCTTGTGCTTAAATACCAGGGAAAGCCATGCCTAAGTGCTTCGCTGAATCCAGGCTGTAGTTAGGGCTTGTCCACACAACAAACACATACTACAGGGGTGTGATTTCTAACGCGCACAGGCATATCAGTGTGAACACTCTTTGAAACAGCACTACATTAACGTGCACTAGGGAATTTTTAGGGTCGACATGGGCCAGTTAGCGTGGAACACGTTGGTGCACTTTAGAAATCACATTTCTCTTGTGCACAGTGTGGACAAACCCTTAGAGATATGGATAGTGACTAGGTGAGCACATACAAAAAGCCATTTAATGACAAGCGTCCAAGAATTTTTTTTTAAATAGCGAATTAAAAAAATGAAAAATGAGGCTACATGCCCCCACACCCCTGCACAGGAAAGTGCATGTTTTGGACACCAACATATTTTCAGCTCGCCTCTGGAAGTCTCCTAAAACGATGCGATCTATGTGCAGTTTAGAAGCTTCTTATTGTAACCAACATGCCCTTGCAATCCTACAGCATTATCTACAATAAATATTTTAGTTCCCTGTGTTCTCAGCCCAGCACTAGAGTACTCTAGCCACAGGCAGAGAGATAAATCAAAGATTTTACATCCCAGCTTCTGCACTCTAATACTTCCCCCAGCACTGTTCTGGTCATAGCCCCTTACCTTAGGGAGAAAACTAAATAAATGACTAGCATGAGGCTAGTGTGCCTTACCTGGAGGGAGGTTAGAATACTGCTAGAGATAATGATCAGCAGCCAGAAATCCATGTGGAAAAACTGACAAATCATGTAGGCCATGTATGCTGGGAACACTAGCAGGAACAAGCAGAGGCTGACTGCCCGGAAATGCTTCCACAGGCTCCTGCAGGAACAATGCAATGGTTGCGATTCAGACAACTGGCATCCTCTCACCGAGAGAACAGTGGCTTCTGTATCTGCTGAAGGCTTTTACATTAAGAACAGGAATTCTTAATTTCCTCAAGTACAGTCTAATTTGCAGCACAGACACATTTATTCTGATGGAAGTTCAGTTCTTTCTGCCCTGTGCCCTTCTCAGCACAAAGTGGAAAGGCTGCATCCTCAGTGAGACAAAGGCAAAAATTCAAGACTACAAGTAAGTTACATAGGCACGGCCACAGCAGATCAGATCAGTGGTTAAACTAATTGTCTCCTGTCTCTGACAGAGGCTGATACCAGATGCTTCAGATGAAAACCCAGGAAATCCCATTAGAACAATTATGGAATAATCTGCTCCAGGCAGTCATGCTCTGAAGCACAAAGGTTTGGAAAGTTATTTTAAATGCTATCTGGTATACCTGCAGAAGTTCCCCCATAAAAACATCTCATACTTTGACTCTTAGTAGACTCTTTGCTAGCCTCTATAACCACCTGTGGAACACTCTGCCACATGATGCCTGTACACTGTGTAAAAGTATTTCCTTTTATCTGGTTTAAATCTGTTGCCTTTCAGTATTAACGAATGTCACTTTGCTCTTAAGAAAAACAATGAATTGTATTTATTTAGATTTTAAAAAATAACGACATCTATTCCCAGGCTCTAGTTATTTTAACATAATTTATCATGCAATAAGTACAATTAAGTTAAACCTCAGCAGCACTGAAATTGGTTCCATAGAAACTCAAACAGCCCAGCAATCAACTCCTCTGTGATCAATGAAGCATACCCTCAGCCTTCTCCAAAGACTCTTCCAAACAGGTGTCTTTTGTGGTATGCCCCAAAAGTCACCAAATTCAGGCTATTTCAGACCAAAGGGGAGCAAGTTCCTGAGCCTCAGAGCAAAAGCCCTGCCAGCTGTCCCCTCCCTTTTATAACACACAGGGGTCTACAAAATAATGACGATCTATCGTGTCCCCATTTACTAATCTCTCCCCTACACAGTCTTAGTCTTAGTCTTTTCACTCACAACCCGTTTGGAAATCTTTCCAAAGTCTCTAATCATTACTTGCTATGCTACTAGGCAGCTCTCTTTGATGTATTTTTACACACATTTAGTTCCAGAAACAAGATACGCTGAAACTGACGAACGACACCAGAAGGGAAGAAAGGAGAGAGGAAAACTACCCTAATCTGACCTCAGCTAAGAGTTAGAAGAAAAAAATTCTAAAATTAACTGAATTTTGTAAATACCTGTTTGTCATTTTGGGGGCTGGGGGGAGGAAGGCTTCCCCACCTCACTTGTTCGGCACTCTCTACAAATTCAGCTTTGGAGCTGGCGAACAGTTAGTTGCTGGTAGCAGTAAACTGTATCTGTTTGAGAACCAGATACTCATCTCCTGGCTCTACTCCCGTTTCCTTTTGTTAGCATATTTAGAGTTAACATGCCACAGAGATTGCGCTGACCGCAAGCAACCTCTAAGCCGAACAGACTCACTGGATATAAATAAACCTCCTCTTTTATTTATAACGCTTATTGGTTACTTAAGGGGAAGAGAGACATGCAATTAACATAGGAAATGTGGTTTCATGCCAGAACACCAAAGACAAATAAAGCTCCTCAAAGAAACACAAAGAAATCAAAGATAACAGGAAAAAAACCCAGCAGATCAAAACATCCACAACACTCCATTCTTCCACTCCTAGGGTTCTGTCCATAGACACCTCCCATTCCAGGCCTACAACCTGTGTGCCCCAAAGCCTGAGGTTCCTGAAGTTAATCTATGGACTATTATTACTTACTAGAATTTTTCTCCCTCCATGATTCTATTAAATAACTGGCTGTTTCCATGAATCCTGAACTGTGGTTTTGTTTAGCCAAGAGCAGGGCTCGGTGTCCCACATTTGGGGGTGATGACTTTCCTTGCGTCATGTAATACCTACAGAGCTCGGTGCCAGTGGCTGCAAAGCAACATGATCCTGTGCAGACTGTACGACAGGCTCATGGATGATTCTTCATTAGGACCATGTGACCCATGTCACTTTTCCTCAGCAGAAGGAATCATGTTGCAAAGCATCTCTGTGCTGGTGTACATCACAGGGAGAGTGAGTGTGTGGGAGAAGGGAGGAATAAGGAGAAGGAGCAAAGAAATTAGAACAGTCTGTATAACTAACCTTTTTATTCTTTAGTCTACAAGAATGTGGACCACCACAACTTACCTTTTGGTAGCCCCCAAGGCCATCAAGCCATACGTTAGTGTGCTCACCTCTACAAAAAGATAGTTTTAAATAGCTTTCAGTTTAGAAAGTGCATCTCTTACTTGTCCCGTGAAGCGCCCAGTGCCAGAACAATGGGATCCGCAATCTCCAGCATGGACTGAAGGATGGACGCTACCACAATGAAGAGAATAATACTAAGCAGGAATGCCCGATGGACAACTTGAAGCTCGATTAAACCAGTCTGCACTGCCAAGATCAGGAGAGTAACTCCTTCTGTCATCCCCCTTTGGGTTGGTGTTTTGAAGAGAAAGTGAAAAGAAAATGCAGAGCATTAATTATTTTGCTTCATCTTAAAATAAAAAAGTCTGGCATGTATGAAATCAACAGTATTTGTCATAGTCCTTGGTTTTTGATTCTATCTTAAGATTTCGTTCTGCCTTGTATGACCTCAGGACATTAAAATCGATATTTCTTAAAAAAAAATACTGCTTATGCTTCCTTGTAGCTTGTAGAGGCTTTGCTGACCGTTATTCTTTAATGCATGCAGTGGTGGTGGAGCCATGTTGGTCCCAGGATGTGAGAGAGACATGGTGGGGGAGGGGATATCTTATTGGTGAGAGACAAGCTTCAGGTCTGGGCCTGAAGAAGAACTCTGTGTAAGATATTCTCTCACCTGCCTTGTCTCACTTTTTCTTCAATGACATCCCTGTCTGGAGTCCTACCACTTGGGTACATCTTGAAAGCAGTGAATTCAGCTTATATACACAGAACAACCTCCAATGTCGCTCACGGAAACTCTAGAATAAAGAGTCCCCTGAATGCCCCACTTGCACGCTTTTGTTTTGAAGATGAAAGTGAATTTAACATTTCTAAGGTGGAGACAATGACAATACTATCTTGAGGCAGTTATAGCACAGCGTGGACTACACTACGCATGACTGTTTTCCCCTCCTGTGCCATTCCTGGGCAGCCTCACTTTATACTCACTGCAGTTCCCATGTACTCACCTCAGAACCCAAAGTACAAACAAGTCCTTCACTTGTGGCTTGAAGCAGCATTTGAACTCCTGGCAAAAGCTAACACACTAACCCACAGTGCCACAACTAAACTCCCAATTTTATGTCAGACAGTTGTGACAAGCACAAGAGAAACAAGTTGCCTATATTCTTTGGCAGTTTCCCACAGTAACTTTTAGCTGACCAGTGTAAATCTTCCACAAAAGATTAGTTTGATTTCACATGTAGTTACATTGGGGGGACGGGGGGGAGAATGAACCAGGAAGTTAAAATATAGCTAGGTAAGCATTTAGTTTTTCTAAACATTTGAAGATTCCTTCAGTCACTCATCCCAGTGAAGACACTGTACAGAATCTAAAATCCCAAGGAGAAGCAGTTCTGTAATACATACAGCGCATGACTGTCATTCTAAGATTCATGGTAGACATTTCCATCTCAAGCCCTTTAAAATAGTGTATTTGGACTAATAAATAAGAAGCCTGTCCTAATTCCTATGCATTCTAAGGAGTTTGTAGTGGGTTAAAAGTAACTTTCAGTTCAACAAATGCCAACCTCAGTTCTACGTAGTTCTAAATATGTGTCAGGCACTTACCTGTTCATAGCCGGGTCATTCATGAATGCTCGGTAGCCCTGCAAGTAAAACTTGCAGAGAGTCAAAACTCCCAAAGCAACAAAGGAGACTGTGAACACCAACCCCAGGAGTGAATATGGAGTGCTGCAACATTCCGCAATGCTAGGGGGAAAACACAGTTTAATTTATAAAAAAAGATTTCTTCAATTAAGAGTCTGAGCTGGTTTGAAATTACATCTGGATTGGCTTAAAAACATAACATGAATGAGAAGCCCCACAAGTACATGCACGTTCTTCTACAACAAAATTACATGAGAGCACAGTCCACTATTTTCTCCTCGGACATCAAAGGTCAAAGATTCACAGTTACTCAGTCTCAAATGCATAATTCTGTCTATCAGCTGATAAGCAAGCCCAGGTGGTTCTCCATTGCTCAGATTGTACTTCATGACAGCCCCACATGGTGGTGCTAACAAAGAAGAGCACTCATTCTCAGGCATGGAAATGTGATGCATTCAATTCACTTAATGACATTTCAATCCAATTACCACAAGGAGATGCAAAGTTACAGTAGATCGATTTGATTGATTAGTTCTCACCCACAGCAATACTGCCAGGATGCCAGTCACTATATATCGCTCATGTAAACTGTTATTAAAATGGCTAACAAACTGCAAAGTTTTTCATACTTCTGGTCTGAAAAGTGATCTGAGATCTTTAATGTTCAATACTACTGCTGACCCACAAAAGAGATCTAGTATAAACTTCAAATAAACTACACCAAAAAGACATGCTGTCTTTAAACAATTATCTGAGCGAGAACACAGGATGCTCTCGCTTTCAGGCCTACTTCTCCTTTCAAGGTTGCAGCTGAGGATTCACAAGAGCTGGGTGCAGCCAAGTTTGAGGAATCAAAGCTGTTTCAGCTCACTCATCCTGGGGCCAGTTTTCTGTAGTCCTGGCCCAGCGCAGTCGAGAGCAGTCTCCGTGTTTCTCTAGAGTACAGCTGCCTTTAATGGGAATCACACTGCTAGAGATCAGCAGAATGCAGTGTGCTCTGGCTATACCTCCTCCCATCTCCAAAGTCAGCAGAGCTGGAAAGCAGTGGGGTGGAGCTGCTCTAAGCTTGTGTTCTCTAATGCCAGGGAATCCTCAGCTACTCAACTCAGGGCCACGTTCTGGCACCTTTGGTTACAACAGCAATCCTGGTTCCTTCAGGACATCAGGCTGTTCCCAGAGAAATTATTAGGATGCCACATTACAGCATTCTAATTAATTCACTGCTGGGTCAAGCAGAAGCAAAGTACTCCAAGAAAGAACTCATGTCAGAAACACTAAATGGAACAAAGGTAACGATAAACAGATGCACTGGTACTCTGAGTCCATTTTTAAAGTTTTATATGGCACCAGAGAGGTAACGCAACAAATGAAGATCATTTCTTTTTAAAGTATCTGTTAAATAACAGCTCACGTTTTATTACAGATCATTCTGCTTATTCTTCAGCAATCCAATATTTTAAGTTAAAATATCCCTCCTCCCCGATTTGACAGGGCATGAAAGCGTTTTGTAGCTGAATAGGCTGCCCACTAGAAGCGTCTTAACTTCCTGGCTATGCCTCTGCGCATGAATGGTAGCTGTCTTTGGAAGAAACCCAAAGCAGAACATTTGGAAGAGTGTCACTCATCATACAATCAAGGGGTACTCCTGATAACTCAGCAAATCCTCCCTATCCTCTAGTGAGAGTGATACAAGCCCTTTCGGAAGATAGAGAAAAAACACAGTCTGTAATGGAACATTGGCTTCTAAGAACACTCACCATCACCAGAACCCCCAGCAAAGAAGGGCACGTCTACAGTACCAAAACAATAAGCATAATACGTGTGCACAAGAGACAGATTTGTCTAACTGGTTGGAAAAGAAGAGTTATGCCAGATGATCGTGGCACAATGATTCTCTAGTGACTCCTCAAAGTCCCCAGTATGTTGCTCTGGTGTGACTGTAAATAGGAAAGAACTGGCCAAAAAAGGTGTAGGTCTCTGTAAGGGATGATTATCTTCCAGGAACTGTGCTTGGGCTGGTGTCTGTCGCTCTCAGTATTGGTCATGTACCATGTTTACTATTAAGGGCACCTGCTATGCAAGGTATTTTTGAATAACTTCAGGGTTTTTTCCCCCCCGCAGTTGTCAGGAATGAGGGAATGATAGTTAAGGAGAAGTCTGATCCAGCATAGCTGAGCCTCCAGGTAGGCTCCATAATCAAGAACTTTCAACCCCTCTAGCAAGTAGGCTACCACTCTTCCTAACGAAGTTTAAGTGGAGATAATTTACCATGCGAAGGACTCAGAGAAGCTTAAAAATCTCAAAGGACTGACTGAAGAGCTTTCAGATTTATCCTCATGTGCCCAAAGGTGTGAGCTTGTAACTGTTCTGAAGGTTTGAATTCTTGCCATCTTAAAAAAAAAATACAATGAAGGCTGTGTATTGTTATTGTTTGTTGTGCATTTGTGGAAGCTTAACATTGCTATTAAATGAACTCTGATTGCTCTTGCTTGAATTCTGGAGTTGTACAGCTCCAGGAAATAATTCATTACTTCTAATAATGGGCACATGTGCACAGACTGCTCTTTTCTGGCAGAGAAACATTTTTCCATTGTACTAATTAGACTGCAGTACAGTGAAGTCTTCTAGCTGACTAGAGAATCTTTATTAGCTTGTCTAACAAAACGATATTTAAACTTCTTCTCCTAAACAGTTAAGCTGTCAGAGATAAAACCTGCTACTGGAGTTTTTTTTCTTCAGAAGAGAAATGAGTGCTACTGTTGCATTTTCTTACCATGGCAAAGCAATGCATCTTTGGCCCCCACAACACTAGTAAAAAAGTCTCCTGGTTGTGTGTGTTGCTCCTGGGCAGGTAAAAGATGACAGCAATTGCCAAAAACCCACCAAGAAGGATGCCTTGAGGAAACAGGTCCCCAAAGCATGATGAAACTGAGTCTACGAGAAAAAGGCTGGTGCTTTCATGTTTTGGGCTGCACAGAGGAAGTCTAGCAAGTAATATTTTCAAGATGGCATCTTGTTTAACTCTCACTTATTATGAAGATACAGATTTATTCTGATACTGGGCAGGCAGCTTCTACCTGATGTACATGGATTGATACATGATTATTCACACTCTTGCCCCTCAATTCTATGGTACAATTCCAGAATCTAACACACTAGAACTGGAAGTGGTTTAGATTGCACCAGGTAAACCTGTGTTTTAACTTGAAATAATTTCAGTAAGTGGAATACTGATGGTTCATGCCTGCAGAGACCGGCAGTGGTTAAGAGTGATATTTGCACTGATTATGTCAATCTGGCAGTAGAGATCTTTCCTTTTGGAGATCTTGTGCATGTAGCAATAGCCACAATATTTGCCAAATGCATGAGGTGTGTTAGAAAATCAAAGTTCCCCTGCTGTGCCATGTGCTACAAGCCTCTGCTCTTTGCCTGTGACCAGAGTATGCACATTATTAAGCAAAGAGGGGAGCTCTGAGCCTAAATGACACAGTGATGAGGGAGATATTGGGTCTTCTCTGCAAGGAGGAGCCATTTCATCATCCCCAGATTCTTTAACTTCCTGGTGTCAAGGGACTCTCCAATTTCTGCCCCTAGTAACAAGAGTCAAATTTTCCAGTTCTTCACAAACAGCAAAAAACCTGTCGTCTACCCTGCAATTTCTTCAACTCAGTCACAGAAATTAGTGATGGAAGAGACCTGTTAGGACAGGCAGGCCACATCCCTGGCAACTGCTACACTACAGTTAGGTAAAGTCAATATTAAAACTTCAGTGGAGGTGTAAAATAAAGTTGGGCGGGGGGAGGGAGGGTTAACTGAAAACGAATCACCTCTGTTAATGCCGAATAATGCCATCAGTACTGTGTTGCATTACATTTTAGAATGTAATGCGCTCAAACCCTTGGTGTTTCTCTGTTCATTTTAAGTTGACACTGAACTCAGAGGGTTGAGTACTGTGATGGACACAGGGCCATGTGTGAAAGGGACAGGAATGTTCCAGAACCTTGATCCTGAGGCTGTGGTGTCAAACAGGTTATTCTAAAAACAAACCTTTAGAGAGAGTTAGGAGATGCTGGCAATGTATCAACTTCTTTGTGTGGTTTAGTAGAAAGACAAGAAGGTCCCAAATGCACTAAGAGAGTGAAGGGAATGACTGGGGAGTCATAATCTAGTAAGGGAATGACAGGAGACAGAGTGTAATAGTTTTCCTATTCTTTCTCTAAATTTTGTAAAAAGATGAATGCCAAAAACAAGACAGAAGAGGTATGAAAAGTTCCCAAGCACCAAAGGCACTGAGAATGTCCCTCTGCCGATGAAATGGTCCATAAGAATGTGGGTTGCTAAATAAAGACACCCTTCAAAACAAAACAAACATCAGAAATAGTTTGTTAGAAAACCCAGTCCAATACCCTGAAAGCTAGATTCAAGAGCAATCCAACTGGGGAAGATAGTAGCATACTGGGATATTTAGGATCACCATCAGAAAGATAACCTAAGTCTCTCCTTCCTGAGGAAAATAAGTTTGGGTTTTTTTGGCTTTATTTCTGATTCTGCTGATGATATTGTGGATGAAATTCCCCATGGTCATTGCTCATTGCTATACTTTCAGTTATGGCATGGGTTCTGATGCACCCCAGAACGTGTTGCATACCACAGCTGAAAATAAAGCATCCAGGACCCAACAGACATCATCAATTCCTCAACACAATCCTACAGACAAGCACCAGAGGAGGAATGGGCTAGCTAGCCTCAGCTGATGATATCTGAGTTTGCCGATTCAAATCTTTGAAGCCCTGCCAAACTTCTGAACTGAAGCTGAGTGTACAGTGGTTTGCCCATCACTAAGTTATATTTTGTATTCACTGGGAGCTTTTCCCTAGTTCTGCTAATACCCCTTTGTCCTGAGCTGCTGTGAAGCAAAAGGCTTCACTGGACTAATATGCATGATGGCTTCGTGATACAGACAAATATTTACTGGGGACTAGAATAAGAGAGCTGATTTAAACCAGTCCTTTTGTAGAAGACAGTAGATTAGTTCAGGAATACAAACAATGCATGCACAGAAAACAGCTTATTATGGGCACTAGTTAATTACCTTGTCAGAAAGAGGAAGAGAAGCCTCTCTCTTGAGGCAGGCTGATCTCGTGTGCTGAAATAAGAGTAGATTTGAAGAGCAAATAAGACAAGCCAGAACACCATGAATAGAACGGGGACCACCAGCTGGTTCCATAGAGACATCCCCAAGGCCAGGAGACCATACACCTCCACTACCTGGGCAAGGCAAAGACAAGACCAGTTTGTTGTATTTGTTCACATCCTGCATGTTTACAGAGATAACAGAATAGAAAAAAAAACAAACATTCAATTCATTTGCAATTCAAACCAGGAGTGGATTCACATGGCACAAGCGGGTCAGTTACAAGGATTTTTTGACTTTGTATTTCTTTGACCTTTTGTTAAAGGCAGGTGCTAAGTGTCTCAGACACCTGTCAGAGCAGAGGCTAAATAGCTAAAAATTGGCACATTTGCAAATATGACTGTTACAGTCTGGACAGCAATTCCTTGCAAGTTTACGCTACTTCTCGTACACTGTTAATACTAGGTGACTATCGAAGAATTTTCAGAAAGCTGGAATTTCAGGTTGGAAGGCTAATCCCTTAAAAGTGACAGGAAAATTATCCATGGCTTTATTTTAAATCAAGTGTCTGTTTCTCACAGCCAAGACAAGAATCACACAATAGCTACAGAGTACCCACTAGGAAGTACATATTTTAAGAGATGAGAATTAGAGAAAAACTTGTACTTTACAAGCATGTAACTACTAGTATTTGACAGCGAAAGATTGAGTAGGCAAATCAGATTATTTGCAGATGTCTGTCAACCCTGGCAAACATTAGAACATACACCCCTACCCCGTTATAACGCCACCCGATATAAAACGAATTCGGATATAATATGGTAAAGCAGTGCCGGGCAGGGGCGTGCACGGCTACATGCTCTGGCGGATCAAATCAAGTTCGATATAATACAGTTTCACCTATAACACGGTAAGATTTTTTGGCTCCCGAGGACAGCATTATATCAAGGCAGAGGCGTATTACACTGAGGTCCTGGAAATGTAATTCTATCATAGCTGATTAACAAGCAGCCTACTAGTTTGGTGGCCAAAAGTAGCCCCTGCTCAGGCACTACAAAGGAGCAGCAATGGCCCTGCGGAAGATTCCTGTGGCACAGGGGCAGAATGGGACCAGCATAAGCAACCCTACACTGAGAGGGGGTTCACCTATAGTACTGAGCAACATAGGGGATTCTGGGAAGCTCTGTAACTTGTACGCAGCCCCTGCAGTTGCTCTAAACTTATACCAACCCCCAAAGTCCAGAATCCAGGATGTATAAGATGACAAGCTGCTTTTTCCCATCCTTCCCCTGGGCGTAGTCTCCTGAGCTGTTGGATTCAGAAGATTAAGCTAAAAATTGGTCCTGGGTGTTTTAATATCCCCCTTCCCCCAAGTTTTTCCACTGGTATTACAAACTACTGTTTGCAATACTACAGTTGCAAAGCCTCAGAAACAACTGTGAGGTCACAACTACCGGATTAAGTTATCACTGAATAATTCATGCTGAAGTCAGCAACTATCACAAGTGATGGTAAAGGATGATGAGTGCGTCACGTTAAAATCAGGTTAGGGGGCATTACTCCAATCTGGTATAAGCAGATTCATCTTCCTTGACCTTCAACGGAGTAGCATCTATTTACAACAGGTCTGAAATGGGGCCAATTTTTTTGCCCCGATTTTTGTTTCTGGAATAGGGAGTAGGCTCTAGATTTCCACAGAAGTGAGCTCCTTAAAAATAAAATTAAAAGGGTGAGTCTTGTTTTTTCCAGCTTTCAGTTAAACCAGATTATAATCAAAATATGCAGCCCAACATGACAACTGTCCCCATTTGCTGAGGTTGGCATAGGCAATTTGA
This sequence comes from Gopherus evgoodei, assembly GCF_007399415.2. NCBI lineage: Eukaryota > Metazoa > Chordata > Testudines > Testudinidae > Gopherus > Gopherus evgoodei. The sequence goes on along the minus strand of NC_044329.1, from coordinate 2,288,054 downwards.
CTCAGAGGCACCTTCCAAGAAAAGATTACCAGCAGTATTAACATTTCTCCTAGTTCCAGCCAGTTCTCTCTTGCATATATTGCACACTACTATTCTCAGCTGTAGCTGCTTGTTATTCTAGCAGCATGTTGTTAATACCTTCTGAATTGTTCCATAGCCACACATGAGGAGTTATGCCCTTGATTTGCATAGTGAATTGATAGAAACATGGTGTGAGCAATGCTCCTTGAAGAGTTTGTACTAAAATAATTTTTCTCAAGGCCAACACAGTACTGCATTGACTAGTGTAAATAGATTTGAAAGATAAAGGGAGTCAATGAGGCAGCCCAAAAAAAATCACTTGCTTTCAAATCTTTACAGTGATTATAAAAAACCACCTTATTAGCGCACTTATAATGGCCGATAAAGTGGTAAGGAGAATAGACAAAACCAAACACTTGAGTAGCTTTTCCTTTGAACATGCATATGGCATTAAACAACCTCAAGACATTGAAGTATTCTTAACATAAGTGCCAAAGAAGAAAAGTGTTGACAATACATTTATGTCGTCACTGGACCTCAAGTGTTAGCTGTTGATCTAGCTTTAAAAAACAATTTGAGGTTTAAGATGGGTTTATTGGTAAGCTACAAAATAAAATATTGGATTTCAGGCTTTTTTGCACTACTTTATGACATACAGAAATGACCATTTTCCCAAAAATCCTGCTGCCTTATGCGGTTGATTTTGTATTACCACCACAGAAATGTTAAGAGTGTCAAGTCTGGTCTTCCCTAGTGTTGGGGGAAGATATCTCAGGTTTGCCATGTGAGTTTTCACACTTAAATGAAGAGCACTGAATCTTTGACAAAAACCTCTTTTCAACTAAATGTATTAGGCACTGAGATTAAACAGGTGTTAAGAAAAACAAAATTCCCCAAGTTTCAGATGGGCCTGGTCTGCAGTAGGGAATTTTACCAAAAAATTCCCCACCAGTGTTACTGCATTGTGGGACAGTGCTGGTAGGAGTCCTAGTGTAGAGTAGAGATCTGGCAAATGCTGGAGCTTTTACCACTGTGCCATTTTGACCTGCCCTAAGCAGAGTTAGGCAACAGGGCAGAGAGAACACCAGTGGCTGCAGGATGTTCATCCACACTAGTCCCACAATTTCTACCACATTTGGGACTCAGCTAGCGATAGCAACAACAGGATGTTTGTAGAATAAATGGTTAGCCTAGACAAAGCTGTAAAGATTTCGAGGGCGAGATCAGATCAGGATATTAAAGGGGAAAAAAGAAAATTCCTTTTCACAAAAAACTTTCAGGGCTTCTTTATATACAACACAGCAGTAAAAACACAGTGCAAGTTAATTTTAGGTTTTTTTCCTCCCCCTTTACAGGTTACTTTTAAAACACTGCCTGCTCAGCAAGGCGCCAAGCGAAAGCTTCTGGAACATGTTTAGAACCAGACATGTAATTCTGAAGTTTTCAGAGCAAGTCCGTGTAGGTCAGAGTGCCTTACACGCATGTGTGGCAGAACCCATTTTTAAAAACAGTGAGAGGACATGGATTGTTTTCATTGGAGAGGCAGCCTATCTTCATATTCTGCATACAACTGCAGTCTCAGTCAATTCTCCATTCGCTCATGATACAAGAAACTTCATTATTCCCAGTCATTTTGCATTTTGCTGGACCAACATATGCAACTTGGGACTTATATCTGGCAGAACTGGAGCACTCCATAGGGACTGGTGTTCATTCCTGTCTCTCTCTGCAGCCAAAGAGTATATTACCACCCATATTATCAAGCTACAAATGGAGTTTATAGCACAGCTGAGGTTTGTACACGGATGCTGGTTGAAAAATTTGACAAGAGTTACTCTGCCTGACAAAAGCCAGGAAATTCCTTTTTTAAAATTGTCTGAAAGCTTCCCCATGTTTCAGTCTGTTCTGATTTGCAGTAAGCCAATTTTGAAGTCTCTCTTTCAACTGACTTGCATAACTGACGTTAATGAAAGTCAAGTATCAGAGGGGTAGCCATGTTGGTCTGGATCTGCAAAAAGCATCAGAGTCCTGTGGCACCTTATAGACTAACAGATGTATTGGACCATAAGCTTTTGTGTGTCCCACGAAAGCTCATGCTCCAATACCTCTGTTAGTCTATAAGGTGCCACAGGACTCTTTGTTGCTTTTTGCTAGGAGTGAATTTCCAAACGGATGCTTATGGGTATACAAAGTTGCTAATGTATTTTAATATTCCAGAAGCATATGTTATTCATAGTTTATTCTTGGTTTCATGTTTTTTCTTGGATCTCATTTCCAGCTCAAGATAAGCTATACTTACAAATGGCCACTTTTCTACCCAGGGCATTATTATATACACCAGAATTACTGCAATTGTTTTTGTGGGTGCAATCTGCTTTCCAAGAGCAGCTCATTTCCGATTTAGCAACTATAACGTCCATTCTACCAAGGCCCTGGTTTTTATCCAGTAAAACCAGGGGTTGGACAAACTGGAAGTCAAGCAAGTCGCACAAGTTAAGTGATCAACCAGGATTAGAATCCAGGTCATTGCTCTAACTGCTAGTCCATGCCGTCGAGCAATGTACATTACATAAGTGGAAGAGGACATTGCTAAGACAAACACAGTATGGAATGATAGGAAAGCACAATTAACTCCCAAAAACTGAGCCATGGAAGACATTTTGCAATGATTACTTTTTCAGACCACAAAATATAAAGTAATATCACAATCAGCCAATGAACCTGTTAAGATCTGTGTATAGCCTACCTGGACAAGCTCTCGGTATGCAGATTTTGCAAGATTATATGGTACCAGAAGATTCGATGCCAGAAAATAGAGCACTTCCAAGCCAGTGAAAATCATGGCAAATTTGTTGATGACCACAATGGTTTCCAGAGGCACGAGGCAGAGTCGTGCCAGCAGAGGGAGCATGTGAGCAGAAAAGAGCCAGATCTGCTTGGTTTTCATGACGCAGGAGCACAGGGTGCATACCACCAGCTGACCTGAAAACGTGACAAATATTTTATAGCAAGCTGTTCTCCTCCTCCAGGAAACACACATCTTAATTTAGCTTTCCAGTGAAGCATCTAACAATATCCAGTACTACCATGATAGTTCTGCTAACTACAGCACACCTGTTATGAAACTGGATTTTCCTTTATCTTCGGAGGTTCACGCATGACATCACCCTCAGAGTGCATGCTGGATACCATCTCACCATGTGTCGCAACAAGAAGTTTTATCAGAGAAAAAGGCTGACACACTGAGTATGGCTTCTATCTGCTCGACGAAGGGAAGGACCTTGGAACAAGCCCTATGACCACTGGCAAATCATCCCTTCATCCCTCCCTTTAACCGTATGTACATATATGGGTGAAGCTGAGAGTTTCTGAAGCCCAGCCATGCTGCTATTTCTTTCTGAGATAGGAGGAAGAGAAGGAGTGGCTGGGGGTGCTATCCGGAGATCACTCTCCAGCCACTCAGTCTGATGGCAGAGCAGAGAGCAGTAGCTGACTGCCCAGCTCTGAAGGCAGCAACGCTGCCAGCAGCAGCACGGAAGTAAGAATGGCATGGTATGGCATCACCATCCTCACTTCTCCACTGCTGCTGGCAGTGGCACTGCCTTCAGAGCTGGGCAGCAGGAGAGCAGTGGCTGCTGGCCTGGTACCCAACTCTGAAGGCAGGCGTCACCCCCAGCAGAAGCACAGAAGTAAGAGTGGCATTGACTATTCATTGCTATGGGTAAAATGTGCACAGCAAGTCCCCACATCCCCCACTCCCAAAGCTCCTCTTGCACCTCCGAAATACATTCTGTGCTCCCCAGTTTGAGAACCTCTGATCTAGAAAATACTGAGTCCTGCCTCATTGCAGGGAACCAGCCTAGATGATCTACTGAGGTCCCTTCAAGTACACCATTCCTAGGATTCTATGGTTTGCACACACCTCTCAAGCAGACATGACAAACCTGCGAAAAAAGTTCAGAAATTGAGCTTGTTTTTGGCTTAATTGGCTTGTGAGTTGCTTGTTGGCTAGTAGCTTCTTTTTTTTGATTGGCTCTCGGCAAGCAGAGGCAAGGTGGGGGAGAGAGTCGGGGCGCACAACAGGCCCCACCGCAGTCCCAGACTGCACGTCGGGGGAATTAGCCACAGAGAGTTAGGGTTCTTAGAGATTGGCTTGTTTTGAAATGGGATTAGCTTGATTTTTGGTTTATTGTGAAAGTTGGGAAGCTAATTTACCATGTGAAAGTTGGCAACTGTGCTCTCAAGCTGCACTTTGTGCTAGACCCTCACAGTATATTTCTCAGGAACATAAATATCACATTTCCAGCAAGTAAACTTAGTATATTTGCCCTGTCATGATGCCTCCATTCCTTGATTATGGTTCTGAGAGAATGTTTTCCTTTAAGTAGATAAAGGAAACAATAAAGACCCCAAGTCCTTCCCTCATCATTTTTCTGCTCTCTGTCCATTCCCTGTAACCCACTCAGCCTCTGTTCCCAATACATAAATTTGTTAGCAAATAGGAGAAAAATCTTTGAGGGAGCCCTGGTTAAACTACTGGCAGCACATCACTGTGCATTAACAATTTTCTGTTACTCAGCTGCCTGTACAGTTGGATTTACTCCAGTTACCGTGACTCATAGTAACTAAGGCAACCCAGCTTTGTAGACAAAAGAATACCAAAACTAACACCAATACTTTTTTGGGTATAGGCATGACGCAATTATCTACAGTGAAATTTTGCCACAGCACCAATTTAGTACCCTTGGGCTTTGTCTACACTTGCACTTTTGTCAGTAAAACTTTTGTCAGTCAGGAGCGTTAAGTAACATCCCTTGACCAACATAAGTTTTACTGACAGAAGCGGCAGTGGGGACAGCACTATGTCGGTGGGAGAGTCTCCCACCAACATAGCTACCACTACTCGTTGGAGGTGAGTTAATTATGCCAACAGGAGAGAGGGGCTACATGGGAGACCTTACAGGAGCACAGTGCAGAGGTACAACTGTGCTGCTGTAAGGTCTGTAGTGTAGACATAGCCTTATACTCCTCTTATAAAGAATGTCACTGGATTTCTCATGATTTTGAAGGGCAGGACCACAGATCCATGTCTCATCTAACAGAAAGTAGTGCAATCACGTTCCTTTACTAATCAACATGCCAAACATGTAGCAAAATCAATGTTATGCTAACTCCCTGAGATTACCCAGCAGTCTCCTCTTCCACCTTTGGAATCTAAGCACTGACTGAAAGTTACTTACCGCAGAAGGGAGTTTGCATGTCACCAAATTAAATAAACGGAATACTTTATCTCAAGGCTCTGATCTGCTCTCTCAAATCAGTAGCATATCATTTGTCTACCCCTTCAGAGAGGATCTGAAAAGATCTCTGACAGGACTTCTGAAGAAGAGTTATTCCCCATTCCATGCTAGCAACAGCATGTTTGTTAGAGAGAGAGAGAGAGAGAGAGAGAGAGAGAGAGAGAACTTGGAAAACACACAGTCAGATCATCATGGGGAGGTGGTATTATGTGATAAAAACCACTGACATCATAAGGTAATGATATAATTAGTCAAAAGAAAGGCACTTGTTCTGAATGTCAAAACACAGAAGAACAGACTGTGCCAACAAACTGTTAATAACCCCCAACAAATCCACTTGCTCACTGGCATTCTGAAAGTTGGAAACCATGGGCCGAGTCAGCGCTTGTGTACTCAGTCTCCTGCAGAATTTAAGAGCTCTTCTTCAGGGAAGGAGAAAGCAGGGAAGGAGGACAGCTGTCTCCTGTGGAGTGCCTGAGCTCAGAGCACAAAACCATTTTCTGCTCCCAAGACTTCTGCACAGTTTTAGCAGCCTGAATCATCTAGCTCATGACCTAATGGAAGACTTGTTGTAAGCAAGCTGACACGGTAAACTTTTCCTCCAAATAATTTCTAAAATAGAACTGTCTTTGTTTTATTCCCTCCCTCCACCTCTCCACAAAAGGCTGATGCCGAAAAATTCTCCCTTTCTTCCACATTAAGCCATTACTGTTTTTTAACTGGGGTTACAATAAATACACACTATTGGGGTTACATCTTAAGAAGATTAATGTTGTGGGCAGCATAGTTTCCAAAGCCACTTAGCTTTGGAATTTTCTCAGCTAACATGCTGATGGGATGTCATGTTTATACAAGAGGCAACCCTCAAATGATACTGTTTGCAGCACTAAGGCATACATTAGCAATCTCAATCAGCAATGGTCAGCCTGAGCACCAGGCCTGCAGGAAGAAATGGCTGTTGAAAGCCCATTTACAAACACTGCAGACATGAGGACTACAGAAACTTCTATACATAAATAGATTTAAATGTAATTATAAATTTGATTAGATCATAAACTACTTTGGGGCAAGGACCAGTTTACAGGTTATAACCTATGCACAAAATAAAATGTAGGCATCCTGGAAGCCTTAACATTCTGTATAAAGCCAGTATCAGTTCCCATTACACATCTCATATACGGTTTTCCTTTTATAGCAGCTGCAAGTAGACAGCAAGCAGTTGAGTCTCCACAGTCAAAGTAGTAAACATAGTAAAAGCTGTTTTATCTGGCATGTTGGAGGTATGAGGGGTGCCAATAAGTGAAAAATGCTGGTTAACTAAGGACGGACGGACTTTAGGTGAGGGAGGGGGCTCCAGGATCTGGGGGTTCTCATCTCGGGTGGCTCCCCGCAAGCAGCAACCTTTCCTGGCTGCTCCTAGGTAGAAGTGGGGCAGGCAGCTCTGTGTGCTGCCTCCACCCCCCTACAGCTCCCATTGGCCATGGTCCCCAGCTAATGGAATCTGCAGAGCTAGCGCTCGGAGTGAGGCAGGGCAGGGTGCAGAGCTGCCTCCCGTGCTCTGCTTCGGAGCAGCCGAGACAGGTCACCACTTGTGGGGAGAGTGCCCCCTGGATCAGGTACCTGCCTCCACTTCCCAACCCTAAGCCCCATACGCCCACAAACTCCCTCCCAGAGCCTGCGCGCTGCACCCCCTCCCGTGCCCTAACCCCCTACTGGCCCCATGCCAACCAGACTATAAACCAGAATTTCAATGAAGATCAGAAATGCCGGTTTTACAGAGCTTTCCAGTTGGCAAAGTGCCTGATAAAACAACTTTTATTGTAGATGAAATCCTTAGACCTTAGCAAGAGGAATTGAAGAGGATCTGTCTTAAAAGATTTTTGACTTTCTATCATTCTATGAACACATGCTGTAAACATTCCTAAGTTCTCCCACTGAAATGTGGTAGGGCTTAGTGACCTTAACACTAAAACACGTTCTTTACTGGTCAAAAGTTCATCATGAGAAAACTTACACAGTGTTAGAAAAAGAGATCTTCATGTATGCAATTCACATCTGCTGTTTTGAGTAACATATCTGAGAAAGTAGTAGCAGGGTAGCCATGTTAGTCTGGATCTGTAAAAGCAGTAAAGAGTCCTGTGGCACCTTATAGAGTAACAGACATTTTGGAGCATGAGCTTTCGTGGGTGAATACCCCCCATGTACAGGCATCTGACGAAATGGGTATTCACCCACGAAAGCTCATGCTCCAAAACGTCTGTTTAGTCTATAAGGTGCCACAGGACTCTTTGCTATATTTGAGAAAAAATAGCTCACGAGCCATCAAGTCAAGCTCAGTTAACCTCTGCATTTCAGTCAAAACTAGAGAAATAATATTACTGGCACTCAGAATTTAAAATAGTTATTTGCACCTTTGCAGGCCCACCTCCACAAACTCCTGCATGGTAGAAGACATCTCAATCTCTAGGTATGTCAGCTTCCCTAGCTCTATATAATGGGAATAATGCTTGCCTAACCCACAGGGCTGTTGAGAACAAAATGTTTTTGTTCCACCCTTCTAAAGACAGAAGTATTGATTGTCCATACATGCTTGTTAATATTTGGAATTTCTACAGTGCCTTCCATGTGAGGAATTCAAACAGATTAGAATTACACTGTTGACTCTAAATCAGAGCCAGGGAGTCTGAAAGAGCTACTCTATCAGTGAGACTGGAAGGGAGGAGAGTTAATTTTAGGAAGTGAAACTGTAAGGGTGGCAACTACAGACATACAGGCTTGTATTAACTTAGTCTTGAAGGCAACACAGACCACAGCATTTTCCACTGTTTCATCCCTGCCTTTGGGCATTGAACCAAGGGACCCGTTGCCCCTAGATGAGATGCTCAGATCTTCCCCCAACATGTTCCGGGGAGTCAGAAACAAAAGTGAAAAAAAAACAAACCACATGTATTGTACCAGTACTCTCAGTAAATCAACTGTTTTAAATTGTTATTTCCTGGGCAAATTTTCAGCCACACTAATCTCCTGTATTGAAACAATTTAAAATCTATCTGTAGGTATACATAAAAAAAAACACTTTTGATAGAAGCCTCCAGTGATTGATTGACTGCTTTTGAAGCAACAAAAACATGCTAAGTCAGAAGCCACAGCACAGGTTAGCATGCCAAAATCTGTCTTTACAACAACTTAATAGGTTCATTTTGTTACATGAAAAGGCAAGTGAAACTAAAACTTTTACAATCTAATATTAAGGTAACCAGGCACAGTGAAGGTTTTAATTTATAAGCAAAGTTGCAACCCAAGGAAATGTGCTTATTAGTAAAGTTGTAGTAAATGAACCCCTGAAGATGGAATTACATCATCAGGCTGCATGGATCCAATCCTCTCAATGGAAAAAGTACATATTGTTGTTGTTGTTGTTTATTATTATTATTTAAAAACCTATAATACCAAGAGACATTCAGGCCCAAGAAATTAAAAAAAGGAGGTGCACGCAGAAGAGATCAGGAAGAGAATTAAGAAACAAGTAGTTATTCCTGCCATCCCTTAGACGTTTAAACTGCACTTACCTATTAAGGCGGTCATAAAACGATTCATGGAGAGAGGTTCTAAATACATTGGCCCTTCATATCCCGACTCCAGCTCACTCTTAACATAATCCCTAATGAACAAAAACAAAATATTAAGACATCACTAACCAGCTTGAAAGGAATTTACTTCATACAATATGCACCTTTGCTGCACACTGTATTTAACAGACTGAAGTTAAAAAAAAGTTTTTGCTGGTGAAACTGCTGTCAGCTCTTTTACTAAATGGTCATTTGTGCCTTTTAAAAACCTGTCCCTTTAAATGGAAAGGCGTCAAATCACATTTGACTTTAAGCATGAGTAGTCCTTTTGAAGTTAGGAACCATATTAAATGCCTTGCTGAACCACAGCCTAAATTAACAAGTTTACACAGACCTCTCAAAACGTGTATTTTAACGAGTGGTGCTCAAGCTAAATGAGTGATGTAGTAGTTTTAACTTAGGTATGCAACCCAGCAAGCTGGGGAGGGTAATGGAAAAGATTTTACAACAAGGTGAACTCTACATTAATATATTATGTACAATGCACCAGTTTTTGTTTCAGTAGTCATATGACCCTCCCCTCCTCTAGTATTCCAGCATTGTTGGTTTGAGATGAAATATTCCACTACATGTCACATGTGGCTGTCTTCAAGAACTCCAAAGTAAGAGAATAACTTATTTTCATCATCTGCATGAGTAACTCGCTTCCTTTTTGTGTGGTGAAATTTAATTTCCTCAGTTTAGTATATGAAAATCCAAACACTCCCTACCTTGACCAATAAGAATGCATTTCCACCAACTGAAGTATGCATGAAAGGAGAGAGCAGCTTAAGACATCAGAAGTACATGATCCAAGAGCAACGGACCATTTAGGAAAAGCAGAGGTCAAAGTTTAAGAAACCAGCCAGTTTTTGTTCTTTGTTGAATAGCTAGAAGGCACTCCTCTCTCTCCACCCCACCCCTCATTTCTCCCCATCTCATCTAATTTCTCTTTTTTCTTTTTAAACTTAAGTACCAGGTGAAGTTCACACTTAATGTTAACATTTCAATTTCTATCACAGTGCTTCATAAAAACAAGTCATGGACAGCTGAAATAACCTGATGTACATAGTTTATGTATCTGTGTCACTCTTTGTATTTATTTTTTTCCATTGCTCCCTTAGTAGAATATGTATAGTTAAAGGGAAGAGGGACAAATTCATATACCCATATGTAAACACACTAACTCTATTGTCATTGGTGTAGAACAGGGGTTCTCAAACTGGGGGTCAGGACCCCTTGGGGGTCGCAAGGTTATTACACAGGAGGTCACGAGCTGTCAACCTCCACCCCAAACCCCGCTTTGCCTCCAGCATTTATAATGGTGTTAAATATATTTTAAAAGTGTTTTTAATTTATAAGGGGGGGGTCGCATTCAGAGACTTGCTATGTGAAAGGGGTCACCAGTAAAAAAAAGTTTGAGCGCCACTGGTGTAGATGATCATTTTCGATTGTTTAAGAACAAGATAGAGTGCACAAGTCCAACTTAAGTATTCTTCCACTAAAGATGGCGATATAGAACATGGCAGCGCAAATGAAAAGAGAAAAATATACTAAAGCTCTGCCTGCTTCACCCCTTAATGGAGATGGGGTAAATGGGCTGCTTGCCCTGGACCCAGTTCTTTGGCTCCATTCCTGCCAGGGAAGGAGGGCTGAGACAATCTTGTTAGGTCTGCACTGCATCTTGCCGGGCAGATCCAGTCTCTCCAACCGTGGTGGTTGGCTGTGACGGAGACTGCATCCTGCCCACAGAGTTGGCTGAGCTCCAAAGCAATAAGGAGGAGACAGGAGAGGCAAACCTTTCATTTTGCCTCTGGCATTTCATGGCCTGCCTTGCTCCCCCAAAGCCTGCAGTGGCACCAGCCACTACAAATACCTAAAAGAGAAGCAGAGCTGAGAGGACAGTCTTCTCAAAAATCTAAAACAGCCTTGGGATACAACTGGAAACTAAATACATAATTAAACCAAACTGCTAGCTTAAACATTTGAAAAAAAGTTGGCTACTTCCTTCGGAAAAGCTCTGCAGCAAGGAAGGACTGTCTGAGCCACCAGATGCTGGGGAGGCAGAAAAAAACCTGGAGGGAACTTCAGGATTGCGGGGCATTCCCTGCTGTCAGTGACTGACAAGTCTGGTTCTGCCCCCAAGCAGGAGGAAGTGCTCATGGTAACAAATCTGTGGACCTCGGCAGAAAGAATATGAACATTTAACACCTCCAAATAAAAAGGACATATTGGAACAATACAGCAGTCACTCCAGTCAAAGCAAAAGCAACCTATTAACAGATATCCCCAAATCAAATGAAAGTCCTTCCCTTCACTTCAATAAAGAATGTGCATGTGACTCAGTGCTAGTTATCCAACACATTCACACTGCTTTAGTGCAACTATGCCTTGGGATTCAGGCTTGTGCCAGTTAAATATGGAGAAAAACTCTAGCTCTATCCCTGCTTGATAAACAGTTATGCTTCCACCTTGCAATTCACATTCTCATTTGCAAAAGGTCTCTGGAATTCAGAAGTTAAATCTCAAGTAGAAAAGCAAACACTTCAAAAATCTGTTCTGTGTATCTGTGACAGCCCTTGCTCAATGCAGATTTTCAAGCATCACAGTTTGTGCCAAGTATGTTGAAATGGGGCTCTTCAGACAATTTGCATTAAAATACACGAGGATGGAGGAGAAATCTAGAGGATTGATTCCAGAAATAACATTTGTCCTTCTCTTCCCAACACCAGTTATACACACTTCCTCTTCTCTGCTCAATGCTGGTGAGAAGCAGTACTTTTTTTCTTTGAACAGCGGTGCTGTGGGGTGATATACCTGTGACAGTCACCTCTTCAGACCTCAAAATGTCTCTGGAGAGGAGACTGATTCTTCAAGTGTATATCTTGGGCCCTTGCCTGGCTTTATCATGGATATCAGTATGGAGGGCAGTGCCAGGTCTCTGGTTCCCTGATCCACTCCAGTTCTGACTGAGGACTTTGGAGCTCTCTCCTTGAAGGAGTAATGTTTTCCTTCCAGCACTTCCCTTCAGTTTTGGAGCTATATTTGAGCTCTGTCTAGCTGCATGAGTTAGTGTCCCCTTTACCTGTGGGAACAGGTGCTGGCATTGTTGCCTAGGGCTGTCAGCACTGAAGATTTCATCAACACAGAGGTGGTCTGGGTCTAAGATGTCAGTGTCAGCTCTACTAGAATCCTCTTCGCCTTATTTCTGCTGCCCGATCCTGGGGTATGATTTGTCCTCAAAGGAATGCTGTCCGATGCTGGTTTATCTGGCATTGTTCTGGTAGTGACCATCATCTCTGGGTTTGCAGTGACCCACACGGACTGCTCTAGCTGATGTAGTTTGAGCTGAACATCCCTGGATTTGCAGACCCTGAAGAAAAGGACTTGCACACAGAGCACATGTAGCTCTCCCCTAGGCAGAATATGCATTAGCAATTATCCCCTATAAGGATCAGCCCATGGCAGGACAGGCAGTATTTGGAATCTACCATTAGGCACGGTGATTGGCGCAAAGCACCTCGCACCAATGTTCAACAGGATCACTGATTGGGGATGCGATTTTTGGGACCATCGTTCGATTGGGAGCGTGTAGACAAAGTCTCAACAAACCTGGTTAAAAAAACAACAATGTAAAGATCTCTGAAGAGAGTAGCTTGTCAGACACTCACTGGGTTCATTCTCTCTGCTGTGGGTGGTAAGAGGGAGCTGAAGAAGAGTTGCAACCCCTACACCCTTTATGTACTCCGATGGCAGAACAAAGAGGCACAGGACACATGCATGGCCATGACTGACACAGCTATTCAAGAGACTGATCTCAGATGCATGTGCACCCACAATAGATCCATACTGACACATAATGCATCAGATCTCCTTTGAGTCATTTTTCTACAGGCTCAACTGCAGCAACATTTGAAGGAAAATTTATATTATGAGAGTGTAACAGATCTGTAAAGTACTAAATTATAAAACTGTAGCTCAATTTTTTTTAAAAGTATTTGTAGATGAGTAGAATCCTAATTTCTTATTCAAAAGTAGTAAAACATCAAAGCTGTGATTTTCTTATTACATTACATTAGCAGCAAAAGAATAATGATCTTCTGGTACAGATATTCCGAAAACGCCACGAACAGCTGCAGTGCTATACAAAGATGTTGATAGGACTAAGTGTGTGCACTCAATTTTGATCAATTAAGGCTTTATTAAGCTGCAGCTTTTACTTCTCAATTGTTCATTCTATTGGAATAGTGTAAAAATTATTTTCTTATTAAATGAAATGTCTCATAAGATGTGTGTTAGAAAGTTAGGACAAATATAAAGCTAAAATCAGATTTCCAGATTCACTGCTTCTGGGAATGCAGCTCTAAAGCCAATCCACGTTGGAAAGTTAAAAAGAAAGCCACTCACAATCAACTAGGAACAACTAAGACTGCTAGTTTGTCACTGAGGTCATGGATTTTGTGACTTTCCAGGACCTCCATGACTTCTGCAGCCACCGATGCCGCTGGCCCGGGGGCTACCTGAGCAGGTTGGTTCCCTTCCGGACCAGTCGCTGCTGGGGCAGTCTTGGGCCACTGCACCTTCCCCACAGCAGGAATCTGGGTGTGGGAGGGGGCTCAGGGCTGGGATTTGAGGCATAGAAGAGGTGGTGAAGGCTCTGTTCGGCACTTACCTCAGGGTGGGGGTTCCCTGGAAGTAGCAATATCCCTCAGCTCTTAGGCGGCGGCATGACCAGGGAGCTGCAGAGCTGGCACTCAGGGTAGAGGCAGCGCGCAGAGCTGCCTGGCCACACCTCCGCCTAGACGTTGAGGAAGGGGAAAGCTGCTGCTTCTGGGGAGGCGTAGAGCCAGGTAGAGAGCCTGCCAGCCCCTCCAACTGCCCCCCCCCCAGCACCCATGACACCCTCGGCCATCCCCTCCCCAGCACCTGCGGTGCCCCTAGGTCACCCTCCTACCCCCAAAATTTAGTCGGGGTATATAGTACAAAAGTCATGGGAGGTCAGGGGCCGTGAATTTTAATTTACTGCCCATGACTTTCACTAAAAATACCCATGACTAAGTCAGCCATAGGAATAATCTATATTTCTAAACAAAGGGACAATTCAAATAATTCTTATATTTGACTCATACATCTATATCCTCATACATGTAAGAAAGGCTCTTCCGTTTTTAACAAAGGTGGTTTGTAGTCAACTGCCATAACACACAGCAGTTATCTGGCCTAATTGTGTCATGCCACTGTCATTTACTTTGGCTAATCAGTCTCTTCAATTAACGTCAAACAATCCCACCAAAAAACAACTCTAGATTTCATGTCCTGTGTCATATTAAAAACAAATGAAGTTAGATATAATGAATAGTTTCTGCTTGTAATTTTCCTCCCTCATTGGAACCCCATAATTCTCAATACTGCCAGTTGTGGGACAGAACGACAGCACAACAGGAAAACAAGGCATATGAAATGATGCAGGGTTCCTTTCTTTAACATAAGCACACATCCCAGTGAAATTTCCAGGGAAAGATTGTATAATAGCATGGTTTGTGCAAGAGGTTGATGTAACTGTGTATAAAATAGAGAAACATCCATTTTTTCCATGAGAGGGCATGTGAATCTGCCTTTCAGGTTAGCTTAGATAGGAACATAAGAACGGCCAGTCTGACTCAGATCAATGGTCCATCTAGCCCACTGGCCTGTCTTCCAAGAGTGGCCAATGCCAGGTGCTTCAGATGGAACGAACAGAACAGGCAATCACTGAGCGACACCCCCCACTCCATCATCCACTCCGAACTTCTGGCAATCAGAGGCTAGGGATGCTCAGCATGGGGTCTCATCCCTGACCATCCTGGCTAATAGCCATTGACGGACCTATCCTCCATCAATTTATCTGGTTCTTTTTCAAACCTCATTATAATTTTGGCCTTCACAACATCTTCTGGCAATGAGTTCCACATGAGTTGACGGTGTTGTGTGAAGAAATACTTCCTTGTGTTTTAGACCAGCTGCCTATTAATTTCATTGGGTGACCCCTGGTTCTTATGTTATGGGAAATGGTAAATAACACTTCCCTATTCACTTTCTCCACACCAGTTACTATTTTATAGCCCTCTATCATATCCTCCCTTAGTCTCTTTTGCAAGCTGAAAAGTCCGTCTTTTTAATCTCTCCTCATACAAAAGCTGTTCCATATCCTTAATCTTTTTGTTGCCTCTCTCTGTGCCTTTCCCAATTCTAATATATCTTTTTTTGAGATGAGGTGACCAGAACTGCACAAGTATTCAAGCTGCTGGCAAACCATGGATTTATATAGCAGCATGATGATATTTTCTGTCCTATTATCTATCCTTTATTATTGTCTTTATTTCATGGACACTCAGGAGTTACCACGATGGTGATTGTTCTCACTAAAACACATTACTATGTTTTACACCTTGTGTTCGGACAGTGCATCTCCAAATGCTTTACAAATAGTTTTGAATCAACTTTCAATCCTCCTCTTAACATCACTCCACTTTACAGACCGGAAAGCTAAGGCATCAGGAAGTTACATGACTTGCCTAAGGTCACACAAAAACATGAAAATCTGAAATCAGAGCCAGGAATAAAACCCAGATGTCATGACTCTTAGTCCTGTGTCTTAACCACAAGTTATTCCTGAAGTAGAACAGCAGCACTGGAAACAGAGGTTCTCCAGTGATTCAAAAATTCCAAAAGGCTGCACATTGTCAAGAATGCCAGCTGATGTTAAGTAAATCCTGCTGTTTCACATTTTAAGATGTCTGTCAACCATGCTGTGTTTACAGCTCCCCAGCGTTACTTCCTCACCCATCTTAAGCATGCCAGCTAATGAACTGCAGTAGATTCAATACCAAGTTATTCAAACCATTTAAAACTAAACAGCAACACTGTTAGACTATTTGAATATGAGTCTATGAGTCTATGAATAGTCTAAATACCTGTTTCTTGTAATTTTAGTACATTATGTCTACTAGACAATATAAAAAGCAAGCTGGATGCTCAATAAAGTGACAATATGTACAGTACAGAGCATGTGTATACATTAGTCACACTTCAACTTCATACTGTTCTTTTATTGTGAAAGACCCTGGCTGAATCTGAAAACATGCGGGGGTGCTAAGAGTGGTGGTCTTCCCATTATTACTGCCATAAGCTGCTGTGGGGAGCCTGCCACCAGTCAAGGATGACTGGACCCAACTCCCACAAAAACCAGACCGTACTGCTCCAGGGGACTGGGTAAATTCACTCAAGAATGTCAGTAAGCCACATTTTAGCCCTGCCAGCAAACTCAGGACCCCAACATGGCTCTTCATGTGGCTAGACTTTGCTCTACTACTAAACTGTTGATTTGATCCAATTTTATTTTTAAAACGGAGCCTGTTTTCTGTGCAATGCTAGTGAAAGTGAAAAATTAGGGTTGCAGGTTTGTCACAATGGAGAAAACAGTCACGGACAGCATGATTTTCCCATTTGTCCAAGCTCTGTGTGCATATGCATGTGAATGCGTGTGATTTCCCTGCTGTGACAGCTCCTGCTCCAAGGGGCTGGGCTTGCAATGCTCAGGGAGGTGAACTGGGTGTACAGTGTTGCAGCGCTGCTCAAGTTTGGCTTGGCTTGGTCAACCCTCCATCATGACAGGGGAGCAGCCAGGTCAAATTCAAGTGAGAGGCATTGTGATCGGGTGAACAAAGTTACAGCGCTGCTCAGATTTGGCCCAGCTGTCCTAACAGAGGGGGCAGCCAGGACAAACCTGAGTAAATGCAGCAACTCCGAGCATCAGGTCACAACGCCCAGAGCGGGAAGAGAGGCCTAACCCAGAGGACGGGGCAACTCCATGATTTTTGATAAAAATGCCATGGCAAATCTGCAGTCCTAACTACATTTAAATGAAAATCTTGCGTATTAATTCATTATTAGGAATTTTCTAATAAATTTGTGGAGCCAAGTACCAATACACTAATGGTTCAAAAAATACAGCAATACATTTTCATGACTTTTAAATGTCACAATATTCATAAGCTGATATGGTAAAATTAAAAAATTACAGTGAAAAAATAATCAGAATAAAATTTCAGTAGGCAGCCATACCCAAGACTGTATATAAATTGAAGTGTATGCACTCTCTCCCCTTTTTTCAGGTTAAAAAAACTGAAGCACAAGGCTGCAGAAGTGAAGGCATTCATTCTGAATCTTCTATCTCCATGCCCTCTGGACCAAAAGTCCACCTGCATCTGATGAACACCCGAGAGAGCATGCACATTTAGGATGTCAAATTAGCATCCTTATTCTGATTTAAACCCAGGATCTTAAAATGAAAGTTAAGCTTCTTTCTCTAGTAAGTAAATAAAGTCTTTAAAATACTAGGACAAACATCTGCAAACCACAGCTAGAAAAACTCAGGATTCCCAGGGGAATAATCAGGAAGCCATCCTCCTTCCTACCCAGGAAGTATGAGGCCACAATCCTCTCCCCCACATTCAGAACACCATTAAAAGAAACCCTAACAGCCATGACATCAACACTTTATAACTGCCCCAAAACCTTTATTTAAACTTTCCTTGACAATGAACAGATTTAACCAAAAGGGCAGTTTCAAAGCATTTGCTGGAACAATAATTTTACCACTTAAATAACAAACCTACCATTTTATACAAATCAGTTTAATATGATGTTTTCAAATACTTTCCACCACTGGGTGTCAAAAGGATCAGATCCAATTCCACACTTCAGATATTTCTCAGGGAAGCCTCCTAACAAGATGATAGTTTTTCAGGCTCCAATCCAAGCCTTTAATCAAAATGAGTTTGTTTTTATTTTGGGTTAAATATAGTCAGCAACACCAAAACAATAAATGAAAGATTTACTTTGGTTGTTTATATCGCCTCCAACCTGTCCACTGCGTCTCACTTTACATTTTAGACCCACACGCATTTGGTGTGCTTATTTATTACTGTAAGATTTCTAATCAGAACTACTGATTTATTAAACTAAAATAATGGACAACATAGTTTATGATAAAGAAATTAATATTCCAGTATTAAAAGCTTCCAACGCTATTATTCTACACTTATACCTCTCTATGGCTCATTATTCCACATTTTCTCCCCTGTCTAGGTACCAGCAAGTTGAAAGGAACACTACGTCTTCTCCTCCTAGTAAAACATTTGTGAAAGTCAGAGAGATGCAGGTACTCTCTCTTCTTGGTCCAACAGAAATTATGTCCATCACAAACACAATGTATTTTCATACTGGATGGGAGAGAGACCCCCTGTGATGGCTAGGGAAGACTGATAGGGGATTTTAAAATAAAAGTTTTATGGGCCTGATTCAACTCCCACTGAAGTCAATTGAAAGAGCAGACCTCACACATCTTCCAACAGAAATGTGTTAATCCTGTAACTTCTTTTCAACATATGGAAAAACAGGATATATTCCAGACAGCTAAATGAAATAACCAGACCTTTCCCTCTGTGTGTGGCTACTACTGGCAAAATATTAAATTATATTATTTTTCCAGATTTGAAAACCAAGTCTTGTGAAAAATTTCTCATATTCTTACCTGGAGATCTGATGCCCAGCATACAGCAGCAGTGCAGTCAGAAAGTACAGGTAGAGCTGAACCAGGTGTTGTCTAGGTAAGGTTAGGAGCACAACACTTATGATGTAACCTGAAGCAGAAATCAGAAGTTGAAATAAAACCTCTGATGGCTTTTTAAAACTTAGACATCACTCTATCTTACTGCGGGATTTTTTTTTAAATCATGCACCTGGATAGAAGAGAGGAAAAACACGTAGTTGGCATACACGCATACTGCTCCATTCACTTCAGTCAAGAATGTGGTGAAATTGACCCATGATATTTTGGCAAGAGTCAAAGTGACTGAGACATGAAAAAAGACAAGAGAAAGATGCATGTGCAGGCTTCCCTCTTCTCTTGGGCACATGTGTAAGTGTAGATACATTTCAGCACTAACAAGCAAAATGCCTTCACTGTAGGGAATAAATATCACAGAATATATCCACCACATTCACAAAATCATTGAGTTACAGCAATACTGTTGTAAATACTGTAATGCATTACACAGGATACATTAAAAACCTTCTGTCACAAACAGATAGTCAAGGATTAATGTCTCTTTTACCTGCAAAGGGTTAAGCAGCTCAGTAAACCTGGCTGACACCAGACCAGAGGACCAATAGGGGGACAAGATACTTTCAAATCTTGGTGGACGGAAGTCTTTGTTTGTGCTCTTTGTTTTGGGTGTTGTTCGCTCTTGGGACTAAGAGAGACCAGACATACATCCAGGCTCTCCAAATCTTTCTGAATCAGTCTTTCATGTTTCAAAACTGTAAGTAATAGCCAGGCAAGGTGGATTACTCTTATGTTTGTTTTCTCAACTTGTGAATGTTTCTTTTTGCTGGAAGGATTTTTACCTCTGTTTGCTGTAACTTTGAATCTAAGGGGGGGGTCCCCTCTGGTCTATATGAATCTGAGTACCCTGTAAAGCATTTTCCATCCTGATTTTACAGAGATAATTTTTACCTTTTCTTTCTTTAATTAAAAGCTTTCTTTTTAAGAATCTGATTGATTTTCCTTGTTTTAAAATCCAGGGGGACTGGGTCTGAACTCACCAGGGACTGGTGGGGGGAAAGGAGGGGGTGGTTAATTCCTCTTTGTTTTAAGATCCAAGGAGTTTGGATCTGTGTTCACCACAGAATTGGTGAAGCCTCTCAAGGCAGCCCAGGGAGGCGAAAGTGCGGGGGGTGGGGGGGAGAAAAGAGAGAGAGAGAGACAGGGAGTGCGCCAGACACTGAATTTCTGGCTGGTGGCAGCGTACCAGATCTAAGCTAGTAATTAAGCTTAAAAGTGTTCATGCAGGTCCCCACATTTGCACTCTAAAGTTCAAAGTGGGGAAAGAAACCTTGACACCTTCATTTGTATTTTAAGCAAAATTAAACTTGTAAATTACTTCAGTTCTCTCACCATCCATTTTCACATCTGAAATCCCTGCTTAATACCATAATTTGAGACTGAAATGTAGGTTCTTCTCTATACTGCTCAAATTCAGGCAAATTCACGCAAGGGCATGCGCCAATGGAGCAAATTACGTCTTTCCTTACCTCCACTTGTGGTTTGCACTGCAGCAACTTCAATGGCTCTCTAGCATTTGCGGGAATTGATGAAAATTCCCAATGAATACACAGCTTTACTGTTCAAGAATGCAGCCTGGTTAGTGAGTAGCTCAAAGCAAAAAAATTGTTGGTCCTCCTTTTCACACCTCATTCTATCAGGATGCCAAAATAAAGCAGACATTGCAAAGCCTGCTTCTTCAGGGATTCAGTGATAAGTGTCTAATGTTTGAACTCCCTAGTATTTCCCCAAAGAGACTGTAGGGAGAGAGAGCAGGAATCCTATGACACTACATGGTGTCCTGTTTGTCCTTCGTTTTGAGCTCTCTGCCACAGAGATCCTAATTTCAGAGGTTAATAACTTAAGTGACTGGCACTAAAATCCATTCAGCAAATCTGTCAGGAGTAAAGGATTTCCTAGCAGCTAAGAACAAAACATCTTTAGAAAGGCTCATCACATAGATATGCAGTAAATGCCACTTGTTTTAAAATATCTATCTACTTAGCAAATTCCCTAATTAGTCACAACCTTTTAAACTAGAGTTGATTATGCTGTTTTGAGTATGTCTTAAGATAGTTATGAGCATGAAACCGCACTGAGATTTTTGAACAAACATTCTAGTATATACACGAGCAGTTCAACAACAATTAGCTACTATCAGACAACCTACCAACGTGGTAGGTCCCAATATTTAATAGGGTGCAATCCCAAACTAAGACAAATATTTATGTAGAAACATTCCAATTCTCCTCAACTGTCAGCTACTTAGTATTTCCAACCTCCAGTGGTCCATCTCTATAAAGCTCTAGTAAAAGTGCACTCACTGAAAAAAAAAAGCTGGCAATGAGCCCATAGAAAAAACTTCAGACCCATTAAATAGCCAAGCAATCAACAGTCCATTCAGGCATGTAAAAACTTCCTTATTTCATGTAAGGGCAGGTAGATAAAACTTACTTGCTCACCAATTAAAAAAAAAAATGTATAAATTTACACTTGTAACAGCAGAGCAGTTTATTATACTTTCCCAAAATTTCCTGAATCTTGCATTAACACCACAAAGCTGTGATAAATTAGACATTCATCTGAGAATTGCTATTTTTTAAAGTTCAAGGCACAGTTTATGCTCCTTACTGCAAACAGGAACAGGACTATAGTACCACAATTTCCACAAAGCCCTTGGATTTTTTTTTTTCTTTTGAGCTTTAAGTTCAATTAAATACAGCTATTTATGGAGTCTGAGGCCTGGCACCAAAACAGTTTGCTTACAGCAATTAGGATGCTTTAGATGAGCGACATACTTCTAATTAATAAAGCAAACAAATGTTCATGTCTTCTATTTCTTGGCTAAACAGAAAAATCACATTTTATCAGGTTTATCTTTTTCTCTATTCTCCACCTCTTCCTCTCTCACCAAACAAATAATTAATTGGAGAAGAGACCCACAGGGCTGGCCTTCACTATGGAGAGAGCCATACTGCTGGAATCAATTGCAGCAAGGAATTGATTTAGAGGGTCTTCACTAGACCTCTGCCTATGATGCACAGTTTCCCCAGCAAAAAAACTTTCTTGTAACTTCAGTCTGTTAAATACAGTGTGCAGCAAAGGTGCATATTATATGAAGTAAATTCCTCTGCAGAGGAATGTCCTCTGCATCATAAATTTAACACTGCAAATGTATACAAATCAGAAGGGCTATATTTCATGCCCTTTTTTTCTAAATATAAGTGTTAAATTTATGATGCAGAGGACATTCTACTTCAAATAAGAGTTAAGGGAGATCATTTTGGGGATTAAAGTACTGAATGTTGCAATCTTAATAATAGTGTTACTTTCAGTGACAGTGGATCAGTTTGCAAAGATCAGAGTTGCTATTATGAGTGTCACCTTCTCTAAAGGAAGGAAATATGATGCCCTAAACCCTGTAGCTATTCTGCACACACAGCATCTAGCTACTAGTTTGGAAAATATTTGCATAATAATGGGCAACATATAAACACATTATTGTAACCTTGCCTAACACTCCCGGAATGGATGGAAAAGCAAATGGACCATGCATTCCCCAGGAGTCCTGGCAGAATCAGACAATTTCGGGTCCCCTCTGTATCCTCGCTTTGACTTCCCCGCCATTCCATGCTGGGCCACAATCACACCCCAAATATACTAGAAAAAAAATAAATAGAGAAATCACTAAAACACTCAAGGATAACAGCGTAAACGCAGCTAAATGAAAATAACGTACATCACTAGCTAGTCACGCATGACCTCCATTACAACTTGTTGGTTCAGACAGATAATCCCCTTAAATAGTCGAACATTCACTGTTCCCCTGCACAGAGCGCAGTTTGCCCTTCAGAATCTCTCTCTGTCTCCAAGCCACTGTCCCACAGATGCATATAATTTATAGCCCTTTGCTTCTTTGAAGGGTAAGGCATCAAAGTCTTTGACATGCTGCATATTACTGCATCCTTTAGAACACTTAACACAATTCAAACTGTATCTTCAAGTTACAATGTTATGTTTATGAATCTTTTTAATTTCCTCTTTTTTGCATGGTTACATTTCAAATACATTTTGCTCATTTCCAATCATCATTTGAAACAGAGTTTAGGTTGTGCATGGAAACTTTGCACATAAAAGTCAGTTAAGGAGTTTATAATATTTCTCTCAAAGAAAGAACAATATCTCTTGGTGGTTGCTTTTGCAGAGCCATGTCAAAGGAACATTGCATCCATAAAAAAACAGCAGCTGTCAGTACTGGTTGGCAGGATGAGAAGGAGCCATACTTTAGAGGACCAGGAGGTAACCGCACAGCACCTTCCATTCTTTCCAAGAAATGAATTTCCCAGGCCTAGACTATCTCTGCCTCCAATCTCTCAGCGGAACTGACAAATTGCCTCACAACATCCTGTGGCAGTGAGTTATAACACTATGAGCCACAGGATATGCATCAGATATCTGTATGTCTCATGACCGAATCAAGTGCTGGTGCAGACAGGGAGAGACAGCAAGCGTGGAAAACTCAACTGCTGGTCTGTATAGTAGTTGCCCTCTATTGAGTTATGCTAAAACGAGATGACTAACTCATGACAGTCCAATTCAAGAGTAGATTGCAGAGGACAGTCTTACAGTAAGACACTTAAGAAGCTCAGGCTAGTCTACACGGCAGCGCTTTAAGATGCCTTGTGTGGTCACGGTGCAGTGCTGGGAGAGAGAAAAAAAACACACCTCAACAAGGGGCGTAGCTCCCAGTGCTAGGGCACTGTTTACATTGGTGCTTTACAGCGCTGCCACTTGCTGTGCTCAGGGGTGTGTTTTTTCACACCCCTGAGTGAGAAAGTTGCAGTGCTGTTAATTGCCAGCATAGACAAGCCATCAGTTTATTTTGTTTATCCAAAATAAGGTTGAGAGGTGACTATCAGTGTAGAAGTATCTACCTGAGGAAGAGGTTTCTGCTAGACTAGAAACATCCAAATGGTTAGAAGATGAAACTAGACAAATTCAGTTTAAAAATAAGGCACAAATGTTTAACAGTGAAGGTAATGAACCACTGGAACAATTTACTTATGGATGTGGCAGATTCTCCATCACTTGAAGTCTTCAAGTCAAGACTGGATGTCTTTCTAAAAGATGTGCTATAGGTCAACCAGCAGTTATGGGCTTGATGTACAATTTACTGCATGAGATTCTACAGCCTGTGTAACGCAAGAAAATCAGACTAGAGGATCCCTTCTAGCCTTAACATCTATTAATCTAATCCCACTAACTGAACTTATGAGGGAAAAGAATGGTTTCTATTATTTTAACACATCTCATCTCATCTCAATTCTCTTTTATACCTCACTTGGACCACCAGGAACAAGTCTCTACCAGAACCCATAACTTCATAACTAGGATCTTCATAACTGGCAGACAAATATACCCCCTGCTGACCCTCCCCTCAAAATACAGCTTTTCTAACAGAGAAGCTGAAAGAACTTTAAGTACAATGTCATATAGCATCTCCACTAACATGCAAGACTATCTCCTGCATTAGATATGACCTATAGGCACAATTCATGAAAAATTTTCAAAGCTGAAATTAATCCACACGTCTAGCCACTAAGACTAGATATAATGCCAAAAGCCATATCAGCGTTCCCTACCAGCCAGCCAACAACAGTAGCAACAGGGGTAGCTTCTTCTGTACTCTCCTGCCTCTGTTAACTAAATAATTCTTCAATGCAGTGTTAGCGTGCTGGTTTTTAAAATTTAACACGCTTACTGGGAGCCAAGATTTTTGTAAATACAAAGAATGTTTTCCAACACACACACACACACACAAAAAAAAAGTGTTTATGCAAAAGTTCAATAGATTAGGGAACCACGAATCAGCTCATTTATGAGCTAAGTAACCTTTAGGCAGATAGCCTCATAAATCTATCTTTAAAAATATCAGGAAAGGCTTCCCAATCAAATATAATTACGCAGCGTTTGTGTTGTTCAAGTTACTAAGTGTGCATTTTGCTCTCTTAGTACTGTCAGTTAGTTACTTTGCACAATGCAGAAAATACACTGACAAACACACACACACGCCAATGTGCAAAAAACTATCAATTTTATAAACATCAGCTCTTCAGTATATACAGTGGTTATCACAAATGCCAGTATGTCTTCCTGTTCTAATTATCCAAACACATTTAGTGCCATTCAATCATTTCAAATATCTGTTTGAAATTAAAAAGCCCAACTAGCACTGCACTCAATTTCCTTTATTCTGACGATCAGCAATGTAGGGAATCAGCTGTCTCCCTTGCTGGATTCTTTCAGAGAGATCTCACAGTTCTTCCATGATAGTGAATTAAGTAATGCAGGCTCTTATAACTGAGCCTTCGGCTTCATGATAGACGTGACTTCCATGATGGTAAATTGGGTCATTATTGGAAGAACCAAGTGGGAGTAGCCTAATTATGCAAAGGGATGATTTCAACAAAATGCACTGCACATGTCACCAGGATATTGCAGAGAGCTTAACAATAAAATATGATTAAGATAATCAAAAGTAACAGAAAATAAAGGTTTATATGGTTTCTAAAGCTGTAACAGACTGGGCACTCTGAACAGAAGTAGGAGGAAAGAACTAAATTTTGCACAGAAGCTTTAAGTAGCAGTTTCAGCAATCAATTTGGTTGTTGAGTCTGACCTTGTTGGACTATTCAGAAAATATATCATTTGTGTACAAATCATATTAAAAGGTTGCTCATTAGTGAATTACAACCCAAGAGAATCTTAAAAAAAAATATGCATTTGAAATCAATACACAGTATGATGTGAAGCAATAGTACGGATCTGAAGAGATGATAGTTCTGTTTACTGGGTACTTAAAATTAATATGAGCTGCTGCATTCTGGACCAGCACTCAAAATGTTACAGTAACCATGAAAACTCAAAAGGTTTATAAATGATTCCAAGTCTCTTTTTAAGCAGAACTTCTTTGTTAAGAAGGTGTAAAAAGTGTGTTGACAAGTATCAGCAATATAAATACCTAAACTTTGTACTAGGAAATATTATCTAAAGGAAACACCAAGCAGAGAAACTAGCTCAGCAAGAGCCTGGAGCACCTACTGGAATAGCAGTAACACAGTTTGGCAACCCACAATACTGAGAAAGGAAAGAAGAAAAAAGGACTGCTAAAATCTGAGTGTGGCAGGAATTCTTTAGCCCTTCTGTTGTGTCTGTTAATTGAAACATAAAAGGTCCTTTATCCAAGGAGCTCAAACCAGCAAGTGATCTTCATAACACTACAGGGAATTTTTTGGAAGAAAAAAAAAGAAACACAGTCCCATGACTTGATCTTGACTTAAAAATAGTTATGTTTTAAAATAGAACAGTTGAAAATTTGTTCCGTTACTCACCTAACTAAATCTTGCCTGAACATAAAAGTAAAGATAACTGCATAAATGTGCATTGGCTCAAGACTTCAGATCGCTTCAGTAAACAGAAGGGTGAATACTTTAGAAAGAAGCAGGGATATGAGATATGCTTCCTCCATCTTGCACCCTTTATTTGTTGGGAGGAAATTTGTCTTGGGAGTAGATTGACTCTGCTTCCTCTCTCAGCCTGGAGCTGTGGATAAGAGGGGGGTTGTTGATATGTGTGCACACACACATTCCAGATATCAGTACCCTTAAATTGCAAGAGCAAGTCTAGTCAGTAATTAAATTCACATTAGCCTAGACATAAGGAGGTGAAAATGGTACAGCAGCATCTGATAACAGCAAGTTCAGACGACTTCTCCTCCTCTCAACCCTCTACACAAATGTACCTAATATTACTGGCTGAGTGATTAAGGTATTAACGACAATTCAGGAAGTTGCCATTACATACTACTACTTTATGTCACAAATTTATATGTTCCATTTGCCTGAGAACTTAAACTCTTAACAGTGACTTTGTCTTTCCCAGGACTTAATGTTTGGATGGCAAAGAATTCACCACTGGGTAGGACACTGCCCTAAATCATAGATTCTAGGGTCAGAAGGGACCAATGTGATCATCTAGTCCGACCCCCTGCACAAAGCAGGCCACAGAACCCTACCCATCCACTTCTATAACAAATCTCTAACCTATGCCCGAGTTATTGAAGTCTTCAAATTGTGGTCTGAAGACCTCGAGCTGCAGAGAATCCACCAGCAAGTGACCCATGCCCCACGCTGCAGGGGAAGGTGAAAAACCTCCAGGGCCTCTGCCAATCTGCCCTGGAGGAAAATTCCTTCCCGATCCCAAATATGGCAATCAGCTAAACCCTGAGCATGTGGGCAAGACTCACCAGCCAGCACTCAGGAAAGAATTCTCTGCAGTAACTCAGATCCCATCCCATCACCAACCATTGGGCATACTTATCTGGTGATAATCAAAGATCAATTGCCAAAATTAGGCTCTCCCATCATACCAGGTATATGCCAGAACTCTGAACAGAAACAGAAGAAACCGATGAAGTCTCCTTCATCCTCCTCCATCTCATCCAGGGGAGGAGTACCTGCACAAAACGGTGGAGAGTCCTGTGGTGCCAGAAAATCATTTCCTGATCCCCTACTGTAAGTATGTTCACTCTTAAGCAAGTAAAGATGAGTTATTTAGTGCAATTTGGGAGTGCACTATATTAGTGCAATAATGACCATAATTCAGAATCACACCATGATTACAGATTAAGGCTCTGGATAATACCTATTCTCTTATCTTCAACTGACTCACTATTTGCTCACCAGCATGCTACAGGCCTCCCATCACATCTCAGTCCTTTTAAAGGAAAAACATTATGGCTTCTGCCACTCCTCTGTCTTTCATCAAGGAAGAGCAAATAGAAGCAGCTGACCGCTCAACTGCAGGAGGATAAATTTGGGAGATTTTGGCAGGAGCAACTAGCACTGTCTGAAACAGCAGGTCTACGTGACCCAAGACTGTACTAGGAAACCATTTCAACTTAGCACAGTTTTGTTGCCAGCGTGACTAGTTTAATTTAGTTAAAAAAGAGTCTTTAAAAATATACAGTAAAACATTTAAAATCAAATTAGGCCCTGTCCACATTGGGAAGAAACTTAATTAAAGCCTTTCTAAAAAATCTGTTTCTGAGCACAGCTTTTTTCTAATAATATACAGGGGCCCTAGTGACCCCCAGAATTGCTACATTAATATTGATAACAATTAAGTACTTTGCAAACAGGTTCACCGTGTTCTGCCTCTCCAGCAACTGCTGTTACGCAGTCTCCCAGCAGGTATAGCAATGTTCTTTTATAGGACAGGATGAAGGGGAGGAAAAAGACAGCCAGGACCTGACCCTGAGTACTGATAAGCCACTGACAAAGGTCTCTATGGAGAGTTATAGGGGCCTAATACCTCCCCTCTGGGGTCACATCCCCAAGTACTGTTTATAATGAATATAATTTTTCAACCTTGGAGAAAAAAAGTTTAGATGAGCTAAAATAAAAAATAAGATTAGAGATCTGAATCTGCTGTGCTATGAAAAGACTGAATTATTTGCACTGCTTTTCATACTGCATGTAGCTGAAGGATCCAAACTGATTTCATTTTCCATTTGAAGTTGGGTTAGAGTCCTAGTGTATTTCACTTTCAGCATGCACATCAAGATTACAAAACAGCAAAAGTATGTGCCACCATCCTTTAATTACTATAGGGCCAACAGACAATTGAGGGGTGCACTAAAAACTTGAGAGAATACTAAAGTGTGATTAAGTAGATTTTAAGGACAGAAGGGACACTTTATCTAGTCTGACCTTCTGCATAGCCCAAACCATCAATTTCACCCAGAGAGATTCCTGTATCTAATCCAACAGGATGTGATTGAACTAGAGCACAGCTTTTACAAATATACTCAGTTTTGATTTAAAGATTTTGAGTTATGGAGAATTTCCCACATCCCTCAGTAATCTGTTCCAGTGGCTAGTTACCCTCACTGGTATTACAGTAACAAGGACTATCATGGAAATTAATGTACTACACTCTTGTATTACAGTCAGAGTTACTTCCGAGTTTCTTAAACGTATGTACAAGTACATGTTGTTCAACCTTTACCAAATTATTTTACTTCTTCTGGTGTATCAGGCAAAGGAATGACCATGGCTTAGGCAAGCCACGTAAATTTGTCAGAAAGGAAAAAAGTCTAGTACAGAGATCAATATTTTTCTTTCTAGAGAAAAAAATCACATGCAGAAAGGCATAACCATTAAAACAGTGTAGGACAGAGTATATGTGAGTGTACAGATATATATGTGTATATATACACACGCTACCACGGAAAGCGGCAGATGTGGTATATCTTGACTTTGGTATACCTTGTTTTTTGATACTGTCTTGCAAACAAACTAGGGAAATACAACCTAGATGGAGCTACTATAAGGGCGTAAAACTGGTTGGAAAACTGTTCCCAGAGAGCAGTTATCAGTAGCTCACAATCAAGCTGAAAGGACAAATTGAGTGTGGTCCCGCAGGGATCAGTTCTGGGTCCGGTTCTGTTCAATATCTTCATCAATGATTTAGATAATGGCATAGATATTACACTTATTATGTTTGCAGCTGATACCAGGCTGGGAGCAGTTGCAAGTGCTTTGGAGGATAGGATGAAAATTCAAAGTTACATGAACACACTGGAGAAACGGTCAGAAGTAAATAAGATGAAATGTAATAAGGACATATGCAAAGTACTCCACTTAGAAAGGAACAATCAGTTACACACATACACACAATGGGAAATGATAGTCTAGGAAGGAGTACTGCAGAAAGGGATCTGGGGTCATAGTGGATCACAAGCTAAATATGAGTCAACAGCACAGCACTGTTGCAAAAAAACATCATTCTGGGACGTATTATCTGTGTGAGGTGTACAGACTTACCCACATAGTGCATGTTGAGGGCCAAGTACTTGTATTGGAAAAGGGGATTATTGTTGAGGCTACTTCTTTGGATCTGCTGGAAGAAGGAGCTGACATCCCATCTGTACAAGACATCCAAGAGCATGATGCTTGGGACCCTCAGGGCCACATTTAACACTGCCTCCAACTTCTCCTTTGCAGCCATTCTGTTCCTTTTCAATAAACTTGCAGCAGACTGTAAATAGCACAAGACAGACAAAAGTAATCAAATCAATCTCACTGTACAGCCAGCCATTAGGCATCATGAATGTATGAATGAAGAACACTGTGGGGCCATGTATCAGTAAATGAATCAATTGAGCTCAACTCAAAAATCCAGACAGCATAGCTTTTGCTTTTTTGCTATATCGAGAGGAGTTTTGCTAGCTATTTTCCATAAGGACTTACTGTGCTTTTATTATTTTTGTTTTGGACAATGCTCTTCCACTTTGAAAATGTGTTATGAAAACTCTTATTAGTAAACATACTTGGGTTTTAGAGCCGACAAAGAGCAGCAGAAAAAAACCTAGAGAGACCACTTGGTAATTCCCAGCTCAACTTGAAATCTCGCTCTATAGCCTTCTCAGATGAAGCAGCTTTTGAAATATATGCCAAGTAAAAATAGTTTTTTAAAGTGTTAAGCAACAACAAATTAAGCTGTTTTTGAAACAACTTTTTACAACAACCTTTTAGGTGGTGGTGTAGCTATGCTGGCCCCTGGATATTAGAGAGACAAGGTAAGTGAAAGGGTATCTTTTATTGAACCAACTTATGCTGGAGAGAGACACAAACTTTCAAGCTACACAGAGCTCTTCTTCAGATCTGGGAAAGATAATCAGGGCAGGTCTACACTTAAAATGTTGCAGCAGCACCACTGTAGCACTTCAGTGAAGCCACTATTATGTTGACAGGAGAACTTCTCTCCCTTGGTGTAGCTAACCCACCTCCCTGGCCATGTCTACATCTAAAATTTTGCAGCGCTGGTTGTTACAGCTGTATTAGTACAGCTGTATAGGGCCAGCGCTGCAGAGTGGCCACACTTACAGCAACCAGCGCTGCAAGTGGTGTTAGATGTGGCCACACTGCAGCGCTGTTGGGCGGCTTCAAGGGGGGTTCCGGGACGAGAGAGCAAACCGGGAAAGGAAACCAGCTTCGCCGCGGTTTGCTCTCTCGGTCCCGGAGCCAGCCAGCAAACCGCAGGGAAGGAGACCTGCTTGCTCGGGGTTCCGGGACCGAGAGAGCAAACCGGGAACGCCGCGGTTTGCTCTCTCGGTCCCGGAGCCACCCAGCAAACCGCAGGGAAGGAGACCTGCTTGCTCGGGGTTCCGGGACCGAGAGAGCAAACCGCGGCGAAGCTGGTTTCCTTTCCCGGTTTGCTCTCTCGGTCCCGGAGCCAGCCAGCAAACCGCAGGGAAGGAGACCTGCTTGCTCGGGGTTCCGGGACCGAGAGAGCAAACCGGGAACGCCGCGGTTTGCTCTCTCGGTCCCGGAGCCAGCCAGCAAACCGCAGGGAAGGAGACCTGCTTGCTCGGGGTTCCGGGACCGAGAGAGCAAACCGGGAACGCCGCGGTTTGCTCTCTCGGTCCCGGAGCCACCCAGCAAACCGCAGGGAAGGAGACCTGCTTGCTCGGGGTTCCGGGACCGAGAGAGCAGGTCTCCTTTCCCGGTTTGCTCTCTCGGTCCCGGAGCCAGCCAGCAAACCGCAGGGAAGGAGACCTGCTTGCTCGGGGTTCCGGGACCGAGAGAGCAAACCGGGAACGCCGCGGTTTGCTCTCTCGGTCCCGGAGCCACCCAGCAAACCGCAGGGAAGGAGACCTGCTTGCTCGGGGTTCCGGGACCGAGAGAGCAAACCGGGAAAGGAAACCAGCTTCGCCGCGGTTTGCTCTCTCGGTCCCGGAACCCCGAGCAAGCAGGTCTCCTTCCCTGCGGTTTGCTGGCTGGCTCCGGGACCGAGAGAGCAAACCGGGAAAGGAAACCAGCTTCGCCGCGGTTTGCTCTCTCGGTCCCGGAACCCCGAGCAAGCAGGTCTCCTTCCCTGCGGTTTGCTGGGTGGCTCCGGGACCGAGAGAGCAAACCGGGAAAGGAAACCAGCTTGATTACCAGAGGCTTCCTCCTTCCACGGAGGTCAAGAAAAGCGCTGGTAACTGTCTACATTGGATTACCAGCGCTGGATCACCAGCGCTGGATCCTCTACACCCGAGACAAAACGGGAGTACGGCCAGCGCTGCAAACAGGGAGTTGCAGCGCTGGTGGTGCCCTGCAGATGTGTACACCTTCAAAGTTGCAGCGCTGTAACTCCCTCACCAGCGCTGCAACTTTCTGATGTAGACAAGCCCCCTGAGAGGCAGGAGCAAAGCAACATAGATGGAAGAAGCCCTCTCCTTGACACAATGCTGTCTACACTGGGGGCAAGTGCTTCGCTTAAGGCTGTGGATTTTCTACAATCCTGAGCAACGCAGTTATACCAACATAAGTCAGCCTGAGGCCAGGTCTACACTGCAATGTCTACATTACAGCTTATGTTGGAATACTTCGTCACTCAGAGGTGTGAATAAGCCTTTCCTCTGAGCGACACCAACAGAAGTGCTGGTGTGAACAGAGGCTCAGGTCAGGTCTACATTGCAGATTATGTTGGTATAACTATGTTACACAGAGATGTAGAAAATCCACTCCCTTGAGTGGAGCAGTTACCGATCTACCTCCTAGTGCAGACATGTGCCACTTGCAGAGCTGGTTTTATTTGCCAAGAGTGCTTCATTAGATGTGCTGCAGTGTGGACCAGGATTCAGAGAACCTCTCCCAGACCTGAAGAAAAGCTTTGCATAGCTCAAAAGATTGTCTCTTTCACCAAAGAAGTTGGTCCAATAAAAGATATTACCTCACCCACCTTCTCTCCATAACTGTAAGAGACACATGGTGGTGAGAGAGAAAATAAGAGATTCTGCCTCACCCACATTGTCTCTCTAATATCCCGGGAGTGACACGGCTACAACACTGCACTGTACAATCATGACATTTTAGGTTTGCTTCCTCCTTGTGGCTTGCAATAACTTTAAAAGTCTAATCTTGCTTTTATTATGTGGCATTTGTTGACCTCTGTTTGAATATATTTATGCAAACATCATTTCTTTTAGATTAAAAATCAGTAAGGCAGCTCCATCCTGATTATATTAATGTAATTCACTACAATGGCCCATTACAGGAGTACTCTGGAATTAGGGTTTGGTTTGTTTGTAAACTGGGCTAGATTGATAGCAGTGCCAGGTTTTGTTTAGCTATAGAAAAGACAGCAAGTTTCTCCACAGCAACCTGTTAATGTACCTCAGTCATAAACTGGAAAGACCATATTAAAAAGCGAATAGGTTTAGTCTCCATGCACAGTCAGCCCATGGCCTTCAGCTAAGACTTTTATCTGGTGCCAACTGTAATGGTTTTCATGAGGACGACGCTTGTCCACTGTAGGACGGCAATAAGGCAA
Source organism: Gopherus evgoodei (assembly GCF_007399415.2). Taxonomy (NCBI): domain Eukaryota; kingdom Metazoa; phylum Chordata; order Testudines; family Testudinidae; genus Gopherus; species Gopherus evgoodei. Next base: position 2,255,097 of record NC_044329.1, on the reverse strand, counting down.
TGCATTTCATGCAGACCACCAGCAACTCAATAACCATTTTCAGTTCACTCCTACCCTGGATCTATTTTCAGGTGAGTGGATCTGGAGAGGTGCTGGGAGAAACAGACTAGAAGGGGAGGCTAAAACTATTAAATTTTTTCAGGCATCTGTGTGTTAAGAATTTTCCAATTCTGTTGTTTTCAGGCTCAACTGCTATTTGAGGAACATTTTATAAGGAAGTCATTGTTTATTAAGTGAGGTGGTGTGAGAGAGAACAAGGCCTGTGGAGAGATGATGCAACATGAGCATCTGTGACTTCAAACCCAGCAGTGGGAAACTGTTTAAGCAAGTGGAAACTATCACTGTTGGAGATCTATGTCCCAAACCAGGCTCAAGGGCTGAATGTCCCAAATATCAGAGGAATATTTCAGAAGAACTGTACTCTGTCCAACAGTCTAAATAATTTGCAAAGGCAAAAAGATGCCTTTCACTTTGAAAAAGCTGTGAAATGCATTTCAAAAGTGCAATTATTATTGGTATTTTTAAGACTACCATGACTAGCTATAAAAATAATAAAATAATTTGTACCAAGGCAATGTGGAAGCCCAGCACTAAACTAAACCAGACTATTCTGCTGAAATATTAATGTTCTTCTAATATTGTTAAACTGTAATCACAGCAAGATGGAAAATGGTTTACAGTACCTTACTTTGGGATGCTGCTCATTGCAAAATTAGGTTTTATTTTTTACTCACGATGCTCACCACTACTGGTTGGCTATGAAATGCAGAAGTTTAAATTTGAAAAAATGTTTTAAAATACTGAATTACATTTCAGTGCAATCATACTGGATGACATTAACCTCTGTGCTGAGAACTGGCATGAGGGATATGCACCACTGTAAGGGCTTGTCTTCACTACAGAGCTAAATCGGCACTGCTGGAACAGATGTAGTTGCACTGAGTTAGTGGGTCTAGTGAAGAACCACTAAATCGATGGGAGAGTGCTCTCCCATTGATTTCTGTACTCCACCTCAACAACAGGCAGAAACAATGTTAGTGGGAGATTCCAGAGTAGCAGCCGTGTTAGTCTGTATCCACAAAAAGAACAGGAGTACTTGTGGCACTTTAGAGACTAACAAATTTATTTCAGCATGAGCTTTCGTGAGCTACAGCTATGTCCATTCTACAGTCCATTCTATGCATCCAAAGAAGTGAGCTGTAGCTCACGAAAGCTCATGCTGAAATAAATTTATTAGTCTCCAAGGTGCCACAAGTACTCTTGTTCTTTTTGTTAGTTTGAGAGTGTCTCCTGTTGACATCATGTACTGCAGACCCCACAATAAGTAGATCTAAGCTACGTTGACTTGAGTTATGCTACTAATGTAACTCAAATTGTGTAGCTTAGATTGATCAGCAGGAATAGTATAGACCTGACCTAAGTCTCTCATAAGTCCTCAAAGATAAGATACTGTAAAAAATTGTAATTCATGTTAAGTTTTGCAGGTGGGAGGGAAGGGTGTATTAAGACTTGTACGATGCTTAGGGACACAAAGCGTTTTCAACTCTAGAAGAGTTAAAGCAATCAGAGGCCAATACTGTCCACCAATGGTAGCCCACCTTCCACAGCTCTCAGAAAGAAGTGTAATTATTCTTATATAGCACTTCGATTTAAAAAAAAAAAAGCCAAAACCAAGTAGTCCTGACAAATTTACAAAGTGGCCCTCTCAGTCTGATCTCAGTAAATCATGTGTTGTATACAAAAATCAGTCTGAATTTATAAAATTGAAAAAGCCCTACAATTCCCACCCTTACCACTATTTTAACAGAACTGTAAACTCGAAACACAGCACATCTTTCCACCTCCTACAAAAACACAGTAACAACCATACACCATAATTCCCACACAATATCTTTCTAAGAAGCATTACACAATAGCATGCAAGAAGAATTTTAAAAAGTCAAAACAATATCATAAGCATCCTAAAATATGAATACGCAAAACCACTGTCCAAGCCACTGCTCTGACCGCACAAAACACCCTGCAAATAATTTACCATATATACTTGTTCATAAGCCGAACATTTTGGTAAAAAAATGACACATCAAAGAGTGAGGGTCAGCTTATAAATGGGTCTACACCAAAATTTGGTGATTTTAAACTCTATGGAATCATTGAATTGAATATCTAATACACTGTCATTTTGTTTACCTGGAGTGTCTGCAGGCATGGAGCCCCTTAGTTCCCTGTGGCTGCGGTTTGCCATTCCCAGCCAATGGGAGCTGTGGGGAAGTGCGCCACTTCCTGCAGCTCCCATTGGCTGGGAACGGCAAACCGTGGCCACTGGGAGCTGAAGAGCTCTGTGCCTGTGAACACTCCAGGTAAACAAAATATCCTGGCCCGCTAGTGGCTTACCCTAACAGACCAGGAGCCAAAACATTTGCCAACCCCTGAAATATAGGGTCGGCTTATGAAAGGGTCATACAGTTTTTGCTATTTTTACCTAACCATCTTAGGGGTCAGCTTATAAATGAGAAGGCTAATGAACGAGTATATATGGTACATATATTTTTGCTGTGGTACAAACTAAAAAGGCCTTTATGTATTAAAAGAGTATTTTAAAGAAAACAATTTTGGATGCAGGCTGAATATACAGAAGAAAATTTTAGTCTGATTTGAAATTGCAAGCCTATACTCAGAAAAAAACAAGATAAACACAGTTTAAGAGCTTATGTGAAAAAAAGTTAAAGGTACTGTGAATTTTAAGTCTTGTTTTTTCCAAATACATAAATTCATCAATCCTTAGGGGGGACGGCCAAACGGTCTACACATTTTGCAATTTTTTAAAAGCATTTAAGGTACAGCTTGACAACCATATTGATCTACAAGTTTGTTGTTTAGAAAAAAAAAGTACACCTAGGCTGACACATGAACTTGATTAAAAAGCTCATATATCCAAGAGTCATATTTGACCAATCAGCTGTATGGCACAACATGTACATATGCAGAACAAGAAAAGTTAAGTTTCTATTTAAGGGCCCTATTCAGTACCCCTTACACACCACAAACTCAAGCAGAACTTACCTGCTTTCCCAAACACAGAGTGCTAAACGGGGCCATGAATAACTAAGTTAATTGGGACAATTGGGCAAGCTTGCTTTTCCCTTCCAAATTCACAAACCTATACTTGGGAGCTTAAGAAAAGGGAACTATACAGTAGAACGTCAGAGTTACAAACACCAGAGTTACAAACTGACTAATCAACCATGCCTCTAATTTGGAACTGGAAGTATGCAACCAAGCAGCAGTGCAGAGAGGAAAGAAAAGAAAAAAAAAGATACAGCATAGTACTGTGTTAAATGTAAACTGCTAAAAATATAAAGGGAAAGTAGCATTTGTCTTCTGCATAGCAGTTTCAAAGCTCTATTAAGTCAATGTTCAGTTGTAAACTTTTGAAAGAACCGTAACATTTTATTCAGAGTTACGAACAACCTCATTCCAGAGCTGTTTGTAACTCTGAGGTTCTACTGTATGTGTGTCTTGTCTAAGAGTACAGTTTAAAATTTCTAAACCTTGTTTTAAAAACAAGTTTGACAACCATAACATGGTGCAACTGATAGGCAATATATTACAGAAAGTGGCTACACTGGAAAATCGTAGCAAATCTTATCACTGCATAACAAGACACACAAAGTGGGTGAGGTAATATATTTGATTAGACCAGCTTCTGTTGGTGAAAGAGACAAGACTGCAAATAACAAAACATCCAATATTCATGAGACACCCTTTTAAATTATGTCCACTAGAAATCTGCAAGCGTTAAGGCCTAAAATGCAACTGCTGCCAAGTTTCAATATGATATGCTACATGTGAGCAAAGTTGATTATTCTAAGCTCTTGATATGTGGTAAAAAGACCTTAAAATACATTATTTTGATTGGGCAAAAACCATTAAACCTGTATATGCTTAGGAAAAAAAGTCAATATGAGCATCTGGATGCTCACCTCTTCTGAAAAACCAGGCCACTCATTTAAGGGTACGTCTACCCTTCAGTTGGGAGTGAGCATGTTAAAAATAGCTGTGTTGTGGCATTGGAGGATCCAGCTAGTCATGTGACCTCAAACCCACCCTACATCCTAGGTTGGAGCTTGAGTGTCTAGCTGGAACATCCAGGTGTTTTTAGCCTGAGTGTCTACTTGGGCTGGGAGGTTCCCTCTCTGCTGTAGTGTAGACATACCCTAAGGGGCCAAAAGTTGACTTAAGAGCCTAACTTGAAAAACATGGTCAGCGCATTTATTACAAGTGCAGGTCATGCCAATTTCAGAATAGATAAAATGCTGCTGAAAAGAATACCAGCAAACTTTTGATTGAAAACTTACAAAAAGCTCACAAAACTTTCCCTTGAACAGGAGGTTTATTTCGAAGGCTCTGTCTATACACAAAGCTGCAATCTGCGTGCATGTACACATAGGTTTAAATCTGACTTACATTAGCTTGCATCAATAAATTTACAGGCACGACCTAAATCAATATAACCAGTTTTAAACCAATATACGAGTCCACATACCCAAAATTTACACCGGTTTAATTAAGCACATTTAAGCTAACCCGGTACCATTTCTTCATGTAGACAAGCCCTAAATACAATGCTTAGTGAGTGGTTACAGAAATACACTAAAGGTGAATAGTTTCAAAACTCACTGCTGGCTTAACTGCACCCACTGAAGACAATGGTAAAAAAATACCACTTACTTCAGTGAGAGCAATTAGTCCAGCTCCTAGTGTTTTTGAAAACCCTTCACTAAGGGCCCCATTCTGCAACAAGTCTGCGCTCCAGTACCCCACTGGCTACTATGGGCAGAAAAGGCACTCAGCACCTCACAAGCTCATGTCTTGAGAAGCTTGGAGAAATCTGAAAAGGGAGGTAGGTCCAAATTCTGCTCCAATACCTGTGAAACCCTACTGATTTTGGATTTATGGATGTAAGAGCAGAATTTGGTCCATAGGCTTCACTTACACTGGGGAAAAAACATTTTTTAAGAATATTGTTATGCAAAGCTTTGATTTTTTTGAATAAACTAAACTTGGTTAAACATTTATTTAAAACAGAACACCTAGCTGCATCAGAGACCATTTTGACTAAGAACTATTAAAAGATTCAATGTCAAGGCTGGTAAGCCTAAAATTAGGCCCACCAGCTGTGCTCTGAGTGTGTGCACATAACAAAGGAACATTGAGATGCATGTCTGCTCTGTTCTTTGGAGCAGGAGATTTGAAATATAAAACAATTCTGAGTTCTTCTGAGAGTTGGATTCTTGTAAACTGGCATAGTGTTGAAATATACAAGAACAAGACAGAATGGAGGGACAATGTTATGTGTCAAATACACAGAAAAAAATCCAATGCTGATATAAGTCCACAGAGAAGTCCAGTATTTTGGGTTGGGGACTGATGATCCAGCAGAACAGTTCTGTTTCCAGAGTTTTCATTAAATTCTTTTCTTCCTGCCCCAGCTCAGTGGCAGAGGGTAGCAAGGGAAGTACAAAATGTATGAATTACATGTAATTTTTAAGTGAACAGTGCAAAGAGAGGCTGGCTATGGTGCAGACTTGCAAATAACTATACTAAAGCAGCAAATGGAAAATATTATGCATTGTAACACTATAATGAGGGACTTGTGGGTACTTCCACTAAGACCCAGTTTTCATGGTTTACTATAGGAGCTCAGCAATTTCAAATCATATCAAGATTGAATTTGAACACTAAATTCTAAGAGTTTTACAAGGAGGCAGTACAGCAAGCAGACATAACATTTTTGCTATTTGAACAAGAAGTTACTGAGCATACAGACTATTTTTTTCCTATATGGTGCAATAAAACGAATTGTTAGCGCGCTGACAAGATCAAGTGAACAGTGGTGTTTAATTCTGAGTGCGTTATTGGACCCTAATGTTTTGCCTTTATTTTCCTCTAAAAAGCAAGTGAATTGTTAAATTAAAGACAAATGTGAATTGAGGCCATTGTGCTTAATTATTTAATTCAAGCTACACACAGGCACTCAATATACATGCTTTTCTGCCAAAGGGTCTCAAAAGAGTGGATCATCCCTTCATATTATGGAATGAGCTTTGGGAAGGGTGTGAGTAAATGTGGGTTTATCTTATTAGCATAATCAGAAGAGTGGTGAGCCAAGTGCCTAGAGAGATGTTTACTATGATCTTGAAATGTAGAGGTTTTACACTCCTAACTTCCATTAACTCTTGGAGGCATATGGGAAAATTCCACATGCAGGGAGATTAGAATTTACTGTCTATAACTGTAAAATTTTTAAGATTTTAGTCAATTTCTTCCACTCCCCTATCAGTAACCCACCATGTACTGTTATGCATGCGCGCACACACACTCACACACAGTAAGAGTGCAACATATGTCTTTGATACCTCCCATCTACTTAGGCACCAATCCTGACAAAACATATACATTTGCCTAACTTTAAGCACCTTACTTAGTCCCATTGAAGTAAACAGGACTACTTATGGTGCCTCAGATGTGTGTAAGTTTGCAGGGTCCAGTCTGGCCTGTAATGCTTGTCTGTATTTGATTTAGGTTATAAATAAGAAGGGGCAAAGAATGTCATCCTCTGTATTCCTACAGTGCCAACCAAAGCACCTAACTGTTTCACAACAGCTGTATTCTTTAAAGGCAGACTGTAAATACAATACGCCTCGTCTATTCTTTACACCCAAGAAGACTGAACTCTGGCTAAAGTTTGTTGAAAAAGGGGGTAAACAAATCAACACACAACTCGATCAGCCAGGAAATGAAAGAAATACAGAACCTTTCATTTATATACACCGCTACCTTGATACAACGCCACCCGATATAACACAAATTTGGATATAACGCGGTAAAGCAGTGCTCCGGGGGGGGGAGGGCTGTGCACTCCAGTGAATCAAAGCAAGTTCAATATAAACACAGTTTCACCTATAACACGGTAAGATTTTTTGGCTCCCAAGGACAGCGTTATATCGAGGTAGAGGTGTATTATCAGTTCACATCCAGATAAGGTAAGAGTGGGCTGCCGGTTTTGTGAACTGTGTGAAATTAGCTGGTGGTTTCAGTCCAGTTCTCTGAAGACAGGAGAGCACATCTTTAACAATACCATAACAAACTGCATCTCTATTTGGCATTTCTGCTGAAATGTTCATAGAGTGAATTGACATGGAGACTGAAACACCTTTTAGATTCTGTCCAACTCTACATCTTCTAACCAGCCAGAGGGTTGGTCACCTTAGCCAATCAGTTTGTATCAGTGTATTCTAGGAAAATCTGGGCAACTATCCTATAGTGCTTCTGCAGGGGACAAGAGTGCACATGCTTGCAGAACAAGGACAGCAGCATATGAGATAATGCAATACTGGATGTCTTGTCTCCAAAAGCTAGGAGGAAGGAGGACCAGCCAAACTGGGTAAGCGTTCAGTGAGGGTATCCTGAATACCCTGCAAAGAAACAGTGTGCTGAACTTGTTACAGGAACCACAACTACGTGAGAGGATGGTACTGACCATTCTTAGTTTTAGGTACTTGTATGTGGACACAAGCTACATTTAAATAAATAAATATATGGAGATATACCTATCTCATAGAACTGGAAGGGACCCTGAAAGGTCATTGAGTCCAGCCCTCTGCCTTTGCTAGTAGGACCAAGTACTGATTTTGCCCCAGATCCCTAAGTGGCCCCCTCAAGGATTGAACTCACAACCCTGGGTTTAGCAGGCCAATGCTCAAACTGCTGAGCTATCCCTACCCCCTTAGCCATGTCAGTCATTGGTTACACAATCAGTTAGAAGATGTAGCGTGGACAGGGCTTTAGAGAGGAATCCTCTAGCTCAGTGTTTCCCACACTTGGGACACCACTTGTTTAGGGAAAGCCCCTGGTGGGCCGGGACCATTTGTTTACCTGCCATGTCCGCAGGTTCAGCCCATCACAGCTCCCACTGGCCGCGGTTCGTTGCTCCAGACCAATGGGAGATGCTGGAACCGGCACGGGCCAAGGGATGTACTTGTCGCTGCTTCCAGCAGCTCCCATTGGCCTGGAGCAGCGAACCGCGGCCAGTGGAAGCTGCAATCAGCCGAACCTGTGGAAGAGGCAGGTAAACAAATGGGCCCGGCCTGCCAGGGGCTTTCCCTAAGCAAGCGGCATCCCAAGTTTGGGAGACACTGCTCTAGGTCAACAATGAAGCACACTGGGCATTTAGGAAGCTTCCACTGCTTGTACCTATGAAATACCTGTTCTATGAATAAAGAGCTTCAGTCTCCAGGATTGTCTAACAGTCTTGAATTTTTCCCTACAACTAGATTTACGTGATAAAGAAGAATGAATGACTACTGCCATTAGGAAAAAAAATATTTAAAAGACATGGAAACTCAAGATGTGAACACATCAAAACTTTCACAAGAAAATACTGGGATCATGTACTGCAGGATGTTTCAGATGGCTGAAAAACATCTCTCAAGGTGAAAAACCTACAGAGTTCAATAATACCACAATCTAAGAACGCTATCCTGCAAAAAATTATATGCATACATAATTTCACAAAAGGCAAGTAGCTGTTTACTTCAGGGGGATATATGTAAAGTTAAGCAGGCAAGACTCTGCAGAATCAGGGCCTAAGACAAAACTTTAAAAAAAAAAAAAATTTCTAAGCGAGTGACTTAGGCAGATCACTTACCTAAAGCAAAAGTAATCTTACAAAACTAAATGCCAGGGATACTGATATGTCGCAGTGTTTAATGACTGCAGCTATGGCATGTGTAGAGTATTTTCAGTGCATCTAGAACATATAATTCCCATTAGCTTAATTTTTATAACCACATCAAACACACATGTTAAAAAGGTATATGCACTTATGGTTAAAATGACATTCTATGTAGTACTTGGATCCAAAAAAGCACAATGCACATGAAGTCCATTATTTAAAATTAAATATAAAACTGTGTTCTAGTGGATTGAAATAGAAATTACCCACAGTCTCCATAAAAGGGAACCAATATGAGTCTTCAGCCTCCAGTTTAGTAGACAGCATGGAGATTTTTTTTTTTTTTAAATAAAAGAACCCAGTACCGAGCATAAGGCGAACAATTTCAAAAAGACAAAGCCAATAAAACAGTAAATGGATTGGTATATGTGCATTTTTTCTTAAAATTTGTCCCAGACTTAAGCTGCTGAAGAACTGAGGCAATAATCTATTTCCATCAGCTTCAACAAAGAGGAGAGTCCCTGGTGTCTGCTCAAACACAATCTGAGAGAATAAGTAGTAAATCCATTGAAGTTACAACAGCATGAAACTGGTGTAAACAAGATAAACATCGGCCCACTATATTTTAGACCCAGGAAGAATATCCATTTTTATGTATTGTAAAATGGTCACAATCCTGCTACATTAAATCTCTCTCAAAGACAACCACTGCCTCATTACATCATGCAACAATATTAATGAATTTAGGGATTAATAAACAAAGCTTCCTGCATGTCTTCCGTACAGGAAAATGTTAATCCTGGCATGTTGCAGTATATAGTAGTAGGCTGACTAAAACCACGGCAGAGCTGCAGTTTCTCTCCTTCACAGACAGCTGATTATTTAAAATAGTTGGCGTGGACAGCCAAAATAATGGATTGTGATGATTTAATATCTGCAATGTCTTACAGAAGAGAAAAAAAAATGAATTTCTAATGAAAGCTTTGTTTCTACTAAACTACCCTCAACGACCAAACAAAGATCAGAATGGTTTCCTGTTTTTTCAGTTTGAAACCTGGTTACGTTACATGGAAAAAAAAATGTACTGCAGTCTAACACCCACTTACCTTAAAAAAAAAAATCTAAGCATAGTAGTTGAGAAGATGAACTGGTAGATAAGATTTTTGTATTAAAACTACAGAAGAGAGAGTTCACACACACACTGAAGGGAGCACAGAAGCACCAAATATGTTTGTGTTTAAAAGCCTAACTAAAAAAGTTAAAAATATTTTCAATTAAAATATCACATGCAAACAAACCACTTACAGTTGTGTCAAAGGTCTTCCTGAAGTCTTCCAGTTAACTGACAATCAACTGCACATATTACTGTAATCAAAACAGTTCCTTTTTGTAGGCAGAACCAATTTTGGTTTTTGTTTGTTGTTTTTTAAACTTTAAAAACCTTCCCCCAACCCCCAAGCATCTTATTCTCACACACTCTTCTCCCCCCCCTTACAAAGTTTTGTTATATCTGAAAGAGGCATCATTCTGATAACAGTCCATATGTCAAAGGCACATACAACACATGGGACCATGCTCCATCGTACACTAAAATTCAAGATACAAAACCATGTCACAAGCCTTACTGTAAAGGGAGAAGGAAGATCTTGAAGAAACAGCTAAACTAACATTAGCAATAAAAGCAGAGAAAGTTAACCAGACTGAGAAAGAGAAGGTCTCTTACATAAGCATTACCACATGCTTTTAAAATAACTAGGCCTCTCCCCTTCTCACTTCCTTACCTGAATTTCACAAAGTCTGCTGTAGGGGCTGTTTCTCACACTTAAAAACTTGCAGTGTCTGCCCTCAAAAAAGCGTTAGTGATATTTACAGTCCTGTCTCCTTCTTTGAGGGCTGCAAGACCAGAATGTAAATAAAGACACCAGGGAACCAGAGCACTGCAGCCTCTACCACTGAGCCATAACCCTTGGTCAGGACTGCAGCACCAGCTCATCCTCTGGGTTTGAGTCAAGCTCTGTACCAACTGTTCAACTCTGTTTGTAAACCAAATTCCGCCTCCCAGTCCCAGTGCCTTTCTAACCAGACTGCCCCTGACTGCAATGCAAGATGTCCCATGAATCTTTGATGCTGCTGCAAAGCCCCTCGCACCCTTTCCTCGGGCCGGCTGAACTCCAGTAACCCCCCGCACGGAGCGCTGCAAACCAGGAGCCGCCGGCAGGGAGCAGAGGCCGGGGAATTCCCCCGCTGTCCTTCCCCGCAGCCCGGGACGGGCGAGCAGGATTCAGAGGCCCAGCGGAGGAGGAGGACTGGGGTGGAGTAGGGGTATTTGGGGAGGGGAAAGGGGGGCGCGGAGGATTCAGCCCCCCCAAAGGGGGGTATGTGCGGAGGCGGATTGGGGGGCGGAGGGGAACTGGTTTGGGGGGATCGGGGCCCCCTCGGGAGGTATTTGTGGAGAGTGGAAGAATCGGGGCCCTCGGGCGGGGGTGCAGGGGGCCCCCATGGGGGATTTGGAGAGAAGGCTGGTTGGGGGTTACGGGGGCCCTCCGGGGAATTTGGGAGGGGGCAGAGGTTCTGGGGGCCCTTAGGGAGTCGGGCCGGGGGGATGGAGAAATTTGTGGGGCGAATGAGGGGTTCGGGGGCACGGGAATCGGGACAGACGTTCAGGGAGGGCCTCAGAAGGGAATGTGGAGAAGCGGGGGGAGCCCTCGTGGGGGATTCGGGGAGGGGGCTCGCTGGGGGTGCAGAGGGGCCCTCGGGGGAATGTAGGGGGGCTAAGGAGCTGGTTTGGGGAGAATCGGGGATATTTGTGGAGCGACTGGGGGCTTCAAGGGGGCTCCTCGGAGGGATATGGGGAGGGGGCGGGGGTTCGGCCTCAGGGGGCCCCTCGCAGGGAGCTGGGGGAGGGGCCCCTCGGGGGGAATTTGGGGAGGGGGCTCGGGCTCAGGGGGCCCCTCGCAGGGAGCTGGGGGAGGGCCCCCCCGGGGGGAATTTGGGGAGGGGGCTCGGGCTCAGGGGGCCCCTCGGGGGGGAATTTGGGGAGGGGGCTCGGGCTCAGGGGGCCCCTCGCAGGGAGCTGGGGGAGGGGTCCCTCGGGGGGAATTTGGGGAGGGGGCTCAGGGGGCCCCTCGCAGGGAGCTAGGGGAGGGGCCCCCCGGGGGGAATTTGGGGAGGGGCTCGGGCTCAGGGGGCCCCTCGGGGGGGAATTTGGGGAGGGGGCTCGGGCTCAGGGGGCCCCTCGCAGGGAGCTGGGGGAGGGGCCCCTCGGGGGGAATTTGGGGAGGGGGCTCGGGCTCAGGAGGCCCCTCGGAGGGAATTTGGGGAGGGGCTCGGGGGCGGCCAGTTACCGGGTCCGACGAGGTTTCCTCCTCCCCGGTGGCGGGTGGCGGTCAGAGCCGCGGCTCGGCGCCCGGCCTGCGCTCGCTCAGCGGGGGCGGCGGCACCATCCTCCCCGCCCGGCTCCGGGCGCCCAGACAGACCGCGCGACTGCCAGGCCCCGCTGCGCCCGGCCCCGGCCCCGGCTCCAGGCCCCGCCCCGCCAGCGGGCAGCGCATGCGCCCCCCCCCAAAGTACCGCTCCGGCCCCACCCCCAGCAGCCGCGTTGCCGCTGAGCCCGGGAACCTTCCGGGGGGGGCGGGCGGTGCAGCGCCTCAAGCCTCCCCCCCCCCGTACGGCGGCGCACGAGCCCCCTCCCCGCTGCACTTGTCCCCGGGGCTGCGAACTGCCGCCCTCGCCAGCCCCCCTCTTCCTTTCTCCCCTTCCCGGGGTGCTGTGGTCACAGAGCCGCTGCTCCCGGCGCTGGCTAGAGCGAGACCCTGTCGGGGGCCAAGTGTCCTGGTTTTGTAGGGACAATCCCGGTTTTTGGGTCTTTTTCCTATATAGGCTCCTATTACCTCCCACCCCCTCCCGATTTTTCACACTTGGTGTTTGGTCACCCTAGACCAGGCCTGCACAGCTCGTAAAGCGGCGAGGGCCACATTACTCCAAAGAAAACAGCTGAGGGCCAAAACCCCCCAGCCCTTCGGAACCTCTCCCCCACCAGGCAGAAACACCCCGGCCCAGCCCTGCAGAAACAAACCCTCCTTCCACAGCGCTGCCCCCCAAAACAGCTGTAGGCCAAAAAGGAAGGCTGGGGGTGGGGAGGTGATACTTGATTTTAAATCAGCCAGGGGATCCCAGCCGAAGAGGTGGCTGGGAGCCCTCAGGGTCAAATTAAAGGGCCTGGGACTCAGGTGGCGGGGGGAACCCAGAGCTTTGCGAGGCTGGGGCAGGGATTTAAAGGGCCCAGAGCTCCTGCTGCTGAGGGGAGCCCGAGCCCTTTAAATCCCAGCCCCAGCCCATCCACTGGAGCCGCGGCTGGAATTTAAAGGGCTATGGGCTCCCCGCCGCTGCCAGCAGCCCAGATCCCTATGAATCCCGGCCGCAGGCCACACAGTGAGCCTCGTATGTTGTGCAGGCCTGCCCTAGACCCTGTGTCTCTATGTGTTGGGGGTGTGTGTGTTATCCCAACGCTTCACCTGCTTGCGGACCGCCCCGCACTTGGCAAATAGTAACGGAGGGAGCATTGCAGCACTCTGGAGAGGTAGATCAGGGCTGTGTAGCCATCACGTTACCAAACACTGAAATGCAGCCACCCCTAGGCTGGATCACAGCTGCTGTTTAGCAGCAAACAGCCACGATTTAGGACAGGAAGTGAAAAATATTGCAGTTGAGGGAAATTACAGGGGGAATTAGGGATGATTATATGGTTTTGTTTTTTTTCTCTAGCTCCCCTCACAGGAAAGTCTAACACATCTTTTTAAAAAGTGCTACAAGCTCTTCATTAACTATAAGAGAGCACACATCTGTTTCATGTCTCATCCAGAAGACAATGCAAAATCCTTCACTGCAAGAAGGAAAGATTGAAAAATGCTTTGTGATCAATTCCAAATAAGGGAGTCTCCCTCCAACTACAGTAAGAAACTTGTCAGATCTGTCTAGTATCTATTTGAAAGGTTGACAGCTATGTAACTTAAGCCCTAAAACAAGTTTGTTACCATTCCTCTTCTTCAAAAATGTCACTGAACTCAGAGGCTTGGTTTAAATTATGATGAAAGATTTTTTTAAAATGCTAATGACCCCTGGGCAAGTCTCAGTTCTGCCTGTTTAGGATCTGAAAGATTTATGGTTATGCTGTAACTCAGAAACACAGCCCTCAACATCTGGTAAAATTCAGGGGTATATCTTCTGGATGGATTTTTCTATAGACAACTGTACATTTATAATAGGTTTTAAAATGAAATTCAATGGAACCCTGTTGTAAAGCACACAATGATTTAGCAATTAAAAATGTTAAAACTTACTATAAGAGATGGGTAGGTGATGTAGTATCTTTTATGGGACCAACTGAACAAGTTTCGAGCTTACCTCACCTACTCTGTCTCTCTCATATCCTGGGACCAACATGGCTACAACACTGCAAAAACTTACTAAATCTTTTTCAATAGTGTACTTTAATTTCAATAGCTTCCTTTGCTGCAGGACTTGCTAAGAGATCATTGCTCTTTTGTTGTGATCCTTTGTCATCTTTTTCAGCTGGAGAGAATATTTTGTGTCACAGTCAGTTCTCTCATACCACAGCCCTGAATGGCAGGAAGTATTGTTTAAAGACCCAGTCCCACAGCCCTTACTAATATAAACAGTCCCATAGGAATACTCATTGAGTAAGGACTGCAGAACTGGGGCCAAAATGTGTGTTGTGTGTGGTAAAGCAAGAGTTACAGCCAAATCCGAGTAATGAATTTGTCCTTATGATTTATTAATTGTAACGCTCCATTGTTTGAATCATTTCAAATTAAGCAACACAAAAGCACAAAGTATTCAGAAGGCGAAAATCCTGTTATGTCCAGGGGATAAGTGTTTTCCTCCCATGTCTAACTTACATGAGGACTGGAGGACTTCCGACAGAGGCACAGATTCTACAGAGGTGTAGGGTTAGCCCTGAAGCCATCCAGCATTACTGAGAACAGATATTCAAATAAGCTCTGTCCATTCTTTGAAAATTAACCTTGTCTGAGTGCCCCAAACCTCCTTCAAAACACTCAAAGACCACCATTTGAAAATTCCCTTATCTTCTTTCTCTACATACAAGTAACTTCTGTTTCTGTGGGATTCAGACTACATTCATTGAACTCAATGGCAAAGCTCCCATTGGCTTTAATGGTGCAGTATCAGAGCCTGTAAGTCTAAGGGTATGTCCACACTACGGGATTATTCGGATTTTACATAAACCGGTTTTGTAAAACAGATTGTACAAAGTCAAGTGCACGTGGCCATACTAAGCACATTAATTCGGTGGTGTGCGTCCATGGTTCGAGGCTAGCGTTGATTTCTGGAGCGTTGCACTGTGGGTAGCTATCCCGTAGCTATCCCATAGTTCCCGCAGTCTCCTCTGCCCATTGGAATTCTGGGTTGAGACCCCAATGCATGACAGTGCAAAAACAGTGTCGCGAGTGATTCTGGGTAAATGTCGTCACTCATTCCTTCCTCCGTGAAAGCAACGGCAGACAATCATTTCGCGCCCTATTTCTCTGGATTGCCCTGGCATACGCCATAGCACGGCAATCATGGAGCCCATTCAGCTTTTTTTTTTTTTTTTACTATCACCGTATGTCTACTGGATGCTGCTAACAGGCGTGGTACTGCAGCGCTACACAGCAGCATTCATTTGCCTTTGCAAGATAGCAGAGATGGTTACGTGTTGTTCTGTACTGTCTGCTATGCCATTGTAAATTGGCGACGTGATGACGGTTATCAGTCATTCTGTACCATCTGCTGCTGTCATGGGTGCCCCTGGCTGAGGTCGGCCGGGGGCGCAAAGACAAAAATGGGAATGACTCCCCGCGTCAATCCCTCCTTTATGGTATCTAAAACTAGAGTCAGTCCTGCCTAGAATATGGGGCAAGTGTACTAGAAAACCAGTGTACTAGAGAACCAGAAAGCACAGCCACTCTGTGTCAGATCCCGCAGAAATGATAAGCCACATGCCATTCTATGGGGGGGCCCCTGCAACAACCCCACCCCTTGCTTCCCTGCTCCCCCAACCTCCTGGGCTACCATTGCAGTGTCCCCCCATTTGTGTGATGTAGTAGTAAAGAATGCAGGAATAAGAAACACTGACTTGTTAGTGAGATAAAATGAGGGGGAGGCAGCCTCCAGCTGCTATGATAGCCCAGGCAGGACACTAAACGGTGGGGGTGGAAAGGAGCCCAGCATCCTGCTGCTATGATAGTCCAGGCAGTACAGAATCTTTTTTTACACATGAAAGGGAGGGGGCTGATGGAGCTCAGCTCCCAGTTGCTATGATGAAGATGGTTACCAGCCGTTCTGTACCATCTGCCGGGAATGACCGGGAGTCATTCCCATTTTTACCCAGGCGCCCCCCGCCAACCTCACCTGAGGCCAGCCAGGAACACTCACGAGCTGATGACAAGGACGGTTACCAGTCCTACTGCACTGTACCATCTGCCACCGGGGAAGGAAGGAGAGAGGATGCTGCTGTTCATTGCCCCAGCACTGTGTCTACCAGCAGCATGCAGTAGACATAAGCTGACATTGAAAAAAGTCAACAAACGATTTTTTTCCCTTTTCTTTCATGGGGGAAGAGGGGGAGTAAATTGACGAGATATACCCTGAACCACCCGGACAATGTGTTTGACCCTACAGGCACTGGGAGCTCAGCCAAGAATGCAAATGCTTTTCGGAGACTGCGGGGACTGTGGGATAGCTGGAGTCCTCAGTACCCTCTCCCTGCCTCCATGAGCGTCCGTTTGATTCTTTGGCTTTCTGTTATGCTTGTTACGCAGCACTGTGCTGTGGACTCTGTATCATAGCCTGGAGATTTTTTTTCAAATGCTTTGTCATTTCATTTCTGGAACGGAGCTCTGATAGAACAGATTTGTCTCCCCATACGGCGGTCAGATCCAGTATCTCCCATACGGTCCATGCTGGAGCTCTTTTTGGATTTGGGACTGCATCGCCACCCGTGCTGATCAGAGCTCCACGCTGAGCAAACAGGAAATGAAATTCAAAATTTCGCAGGGCTTTTCCTGTCTACCTGGTCACTGCATCTGAGTTCAGATTGCTGTCCAGAGTGGTCACAATGATGCACTGTGGGATATTGCCCGGAAGCCAATACCGTCAATTTGCAGCCACACTAACCCTAATCCGATATGGTAATACCAATTTCAGCGCTACTCCTCTCGTCGGGGAGGAGTACAGAAACCGGTTTAAAGAGCCCTTTATATCGATATAAAGGGCCTTGTTGTGTGGATGGGTGCAGCATTAAATCAGTTTAACGCTGCTAAAATCAGTTTAAACGCGTAGTGTAGACCAGGCCCTACTCCATATAATCAGTGGTACTCCTGCTGGGAAGCATGAAAATGGCATCTTACACAGAAAGAACCATCACATCACTCACAAATACAGATAATGCGACAGTCATTTCTAGGAAATGTTTTGAGAATTCCTTTTTCGATATGTTTCTATTCTTATTTGGTAGGTATTTATGTAATCAGGGTATTATAACAATCTATGAGTTTTCCTTTCAGTGTGCAAACAAATGATAAGAATCCAGTTTTTGTTTCATCCATCATCTCTCATGTTTTTCATTCTAAAAAAGGTTTTAGTTCAAAAAGGCACAAGTTTCTAATGAGTAGATCAGGTACATGGCTTTGCCATTGCTCCACTGTCATTTTTTTTAATCATTCTGCTTTACTTGTCAGTGATTTCAAAGGCCTTTTATAATTCTCCATTATTGTAGCTATGAATTTTGAATTCAATTATCATTTACATCTTGTTAGTAACACAGGCAAACAATTTGGATTCCAAACTTTTAGCAATCAGCAGAAAAAGAGCTGCCACATCTCAGAAACAAAAGCTCTGTTGAGGTCTGAAGAAAAGCCTGCACAGAGGCATCTCATTAAAACTTCCAAAAGACCTTCTCATAGCTCAGAGATAATGTGGAAGATGGTGACAGTGGCTGGACAAGTGCCAACATCTCAAATCAGACACAAAGAAAGTCTCTTTGAGGGAGTTTCAAGAACCGCAGAAACACTGGCATGGAAGAAAATGCAATGTATGTTCAAGATGGAAAACGACTGGAGACTTTGTATTTGTGTTTTCCATGCAATTACTGCAAGAAACATTTATGTTGATTTACTTACACACACACACACACATAAAAGTTCACCTTTGTAAGTATTAGGCACAGTGACATAATGAAGTGTAATGATTACACACACAAAATATGTCAAAAGAACATTATTAAAGTTGCAAAGTCAAGTACTGAAAAGTTAGGAAATGTCAGATTTTACTCTGACTCGCTTGTGCTCATGCATTATGACAGTCTTTAATTACATGATCACATACTATTTTTTCCACAGGGTCCCTGCCTCATCAGAGCACAGGATCCAGTGCTCACTCAATGAGCAGCAGCTATCAGTATTTTTTTTTATCCTCATTGTGCAGTGTGTTGCACCGACTTATTTACTGCACACTATTCAAACTTGGCTTTGTACACAGAATTATGAATTTCCTCATGGTCTTTTCTATGGTGCTCATCACTATAGTATCTAAGTGCTTCATATTAATTATCTTCACAACTCCCCTGTAAGGTGAGGTGGTGCTATTTTATAGATGGGGAGCTGAGGCACAGAGAGAGTAAGGTCAAAAGTATCCACTAACTCTGGGTTCCCAATCTGAGTCACCTAGATCCAGATCCTCAAAGATATTTAGGTGCTTAACTCCCAATGGAAGTTAAGCACCTATTTAGCATTATATATAGCATTTTGTGTGTTCAAAGCACAGCTTCCATTGACATCAGTTGCAGTTGTGAGTGCTCAGCACTTCTGCAGATCTGACCTCATGCCAGACAGGTCTCATGTCTGGCACCCAGAAATGAGGAATGCACAATTAGTGACCACCTATGGAAAGTCAGGTTTAAGCCCATCACATAGGAACTCCAGGAGAGGAACGTATAGAATCCAATTTTCCAGAGAAGCATTTAACTGCCTCCATGAGACCACCTTTTCTATTCCCATAATCCCCTGCATCATGTACTAAACACCTTCCAACTTCTGCAACAAATGAAGCAGCAGTCCTGTGGACATATTCCTTTACTACACAATGTCAGAGCAGGTTCTTCCTGTGACTGAGGCAAGGGTCCTATGGAAAAATAATGTGATTATCACATTTTTTGAAACATACTTTTTAGTGTGCAATTTCCAAAGTTTTTTAAAAGAGAAAACTGAATAAACAGAAATTCCATCATGTAGAATCATAGTGACTCCCACATAGCTGTCAGCAGGGTGTCCTTTAGATCCACAGCACAGACCTCTGCCAGTTCTTCTAACAGAGTAACTCATAGCAGTGATAGGTTGTCACTCTCTCTGTGGACCACCCACTAGAGGGGGATAAGAAGTATCCTTTGCCAGTGGGTTTCACAGATATTTGCTGACAGAAGAATGAGACGACGCAGGAATCTTGGGTACCATTCCAGGCTTTGGAGGGGAGTGTTTTCTAGATGATCATGCTGTCTGTTACATTACATTGACAATCACTGGTCATGACCAGCAGTGCAGGCCTAAATAAAATGCCCTTGACATGAATAAACTCATTTTGCCCAAGTCTGACCTACTTGGACACTATAGGTTTTAATGTCTGAATCATACTCAAATGCTATTGGATTCACCTACCCCTTCTGAGAGCCTATGAAAAAGGGAGCAGGGTTTGGGGGCGAAAGGAAAAACAAGCATTAGACTGCAAAAAGGCTGAAATGGGAGATAGAGATTAATACAATTATTAAAAAAATAACACCCACAAAACACCCACTGGTGCACTGCCTGTAGGGGTTCTTCTGTCCCTGAGAACACAGAACACTTACATTTTTTTTTCTGGCATGTGTTTAATTTAGATGGAATGTCACAGATTCAGATGATTTTTCCAGACCCAGAAAGAGTCTGAGAGGCTTGCCAAGCCTAAAATTCTGGACAGCTGGCCCATCTATAATCTGTACCACATTAAGGCCCTGCTCCAGCACTCACTGAAGTCAATAAGAGTGGCAGATGCTCAACACCTCAGGTTTGCAATGTTCTTACTTTTGCTTTCTAAAGTATTCACTCTTCATCTAGAATTTTTCCTTAACAGAGCACCCCTGAAGGCAACCATCTGTCTGAGAGTTCTATAACAACTGTTTTCTATTTGTAACGACCATTTTAAAGGATCCTTTTGTCCCATTTCCCAAATAGAGCTACTGCGGCTGCTCTAAGGGTTTAATCCTGCTCTCTAATATGCAATATGCACCACACTTTAGGAAGTCAGCCACTGGGCTTCAGCACGTATGCACAGGAACACATTTTGCAAGATGCTCAGCAGTGCATGCCATGAACATGAGCTGCTGGAATGGAGCCAGCATGCATCAGTTTGATGTGCCGCCATCTCTTTTATTTCACGCTGGAGCATACCAGGACACAGAGGATATCAGGAGAAGCAGGAGGGAAGGCTTGCTTTAAAAATTTCCATGAGTTTTTCTTTTTGATTTCCTGCAGTTACAGTTACCCCATTCTGTACCCACTGAGCACTGTCCACAAGACTTACCCTTTCACTACACCAAAGAGACTGTGCTGTCTACTAGATTTAACATTAAACTAGATACCACCAGCTCCTAGACAAGTTACTTAGCCCACTCTGGACCAAATTTAAAATTGATTCCATTTATGCCAGGGTTGAATTTGGGTCTGTGTGCCTCAGTTTCCCCAGCTAGGAAACTATCTACACCACAGAGATGTTGTAAGTATAGTGCCTAGCACAAGGGGGTGCTCCTCCCTGAATGGGGCTTCTAGTCAATACCACTACTACTACTAATTAATAACACTGCTCTACAGCCAAAATGCTTCTGAAATAAATGTAGTCCAACTTTACTAATTCTGGGTCACTGAGAACGAAAATGATGCCTAAAATTGTTGATTGGCTCTAGTTTGCAAGATATGCTATTGGGTCAGTATATACGACCCTTGACTTGGGAATGGCGGAGGAAAAGTGAGTTATAAAGGGATCTCAATTTAAACCAGAAATGACTAAAATATATCTTTGACTGGATCTATTAATAAATCTATGACTGGGTTTGGACAGTACTTGCTTTTGAGGCAAAACAATGAATGATGCAATCTGAAGCTGGTATTGCATCATACATGATATGAATTGCATCATGTTATTCCTAGAAGTCATGAATGATGCAATCATAACGAAGCTTACATCACTCTCCTGAACAAATTGCCGTATATCAGCTCTAGAAATCATACGTGCTCTCTTCTTCGTCAGTGTTTGATTTTGCAAAGGGACACATTTCTGTTTAGCCAAAGTGAGTAGAGATGCCTCGTACTTGTGTGAACAGTGCAGATAACTTCTATGTTTGTGCTGAAGTGACTTTTGCATCACAAAAGCGCAGTATAACCACTATGGTTAAGGAAGCCTATCACCTTTATTTTGGCTGCAAAATTGGAGATCGGGACAAGAGGTGGGCCCCACACATATGCTGCAACACTTGTGCAACAAATCTTGGCCAGTGGTTGAACAGGAAAAGGAAATCTATGCCTTTTGCAGTGCCAATGATTTGGAGAGAGCCAACAGATCATACCAGCAATTGTTATTTCTGCATGGTGCCTCCAGTTGGGAAAGGTGTGTCAAAGAAGAAAAAGTGGACTGTGCATTATCCAAACATTCCATCAGCTATACGCCCAGTACCCCACGGAGAAGGACTGCTGGTTCCTGATGCACCAGAATCATTCTCACTTGAGGAAGAGGATGAAACTTCTGGTCCTGAACCATCAATGTCACAGGACCCACATTTTCTCCCATCCTCCTCCTCTGAACCGCACCTCAGAACACAAGGTGAACTGAATGACCTTGTCAGGGATTTGGAACTACCCAAGAGTAAGGCAGAGCTGTTGGGCTCCAGACTACAGCAATGGAATCTCCTGGCAGGCTATCAGGGCAAATGGAGTCCATCAATGCTTGCAGACTATTGCTGGACAGTGACAAGAGATGCTCCATTTAATGAATACAAGAGACAAACCAAGAAGCGCTGAGTAGACACTGAGTAGGACTAAACTATGTACATAATAGTTTTTTGTCTTTTGTTTCCTAATAAATTTTATTTATATAACCCTTTTGCTGATTTTTAAAGTGTTACATAAACAGGACAGGTGAAATATTATCATGTAAAGCAACCATAAACACATGAAAAGACCTAGGTTTACAATTTATGATTAAAACTCTACTATCTACACAATATACATAGACATAAAATGTAAAAACTTAAATATCTTAGAAACAGTAGCCAATCAGTTGTTTTAATTGTCATATTTGAATTCAGCACATCAAAATACATAATAAATATCACATTTTATCTCTGAAGCAGATGACTTCTCAAAAATTGTAGACCAGTGTAATTTGTGCATCACATCCCAGGAACAAAGTATGCTGTATAAACATTGAGGCCTAAAATGACCTCTTCTCTTCATCTTCATTTCCAAGACCAAATGAGAAAGCTTACTTACTTTTTCACTTCATTATTTTTCTGCTGGACTTGTAAGAACTATCAAAGATTTCAGAGAAAGGGAAACTACCAAACTACGTGGCATCATCTTCTGACTCAACATCTTTAAAGAGAGAGGAAATGGGAACCAGCTTTGTAGGAGTATGGGGGAGGGTAGTGTTCCTATGTAGCAGAAAGTTTTATCTCAAAATATGACTTTGTTAATTGCTGTGTACAACTCTGGAAGCTTAACTTACGGGGACATGTCAACAGAGGACAACTGCATGTCATAAAACAAAAGTATGATTTCAAGGAAAATGTCCTCTTGTCTGAGATGCATACTGTTTGTCGTATCTGAGATGCATTTTAAAGGTGTAGCTGCCATTTTGGGGAGAAAGCTCATATTTTCTGCCTCTCAGTATCTCTTAAAATTACATATTTTTGTAAACTCTTCCATCACATACAATTTACTTAATGAGACCCAAGAGTATCAAATTAAGACTTTGTACAACTTCTACTTGAGTTCTCAAATGTAAGAAACCAGGCTGTCTGCTGCAGAACAATTATTTCCTAACTTCCATAAAACAGAAAACCCTATGTTACAGGACATCTCCTCTGTGCACAGGTTATTTTTCCTTCTGTGCAGTACTTCTGCTATCAGCAAACAAACAAAACCCCTTCAAATGATGCGCACCAACAGGGATTACTCAGGAGATCCTTGAGGGGAGGGGTAGCCTCTGCAGAGTTGGTGCAGTGAGACACCAAGCCTGATGGAAATCAGCTGAAAAGTTATAATAGCCTTAGGTGGTATTAACTTCTGAGTCAAGATCCCTAGGCACTGAGGAACCTCCTTTTAAACCCTCTACTGGGATGAGGAGGAGGAGGAGATGCACAGGAGAACAGGAGTTGGAAGCTACATAAAGGCATAGAACCTCTCAGTGCATAGCCCTCTGCCTCCAATAGATTCCCTGCAATCTGCATGGATTTCAGAGGATCCACTGGGCTTCAGACCAAACGCACAATCTGTTCCATAAGAGCAAACAATCATTTAGGGAAACAATTGAGAGGAACCTGGCAGTTTTCCTGCTCCCTAAATGCCAGCTCCATGTTTTTTCACTGGAGAAGACAATCTCATCCACTGAGAGTGAAAATAAGTGTCAATAGAGAGAACGCGTCACTTCCTCTTAAGTCAATCATACTAGGCAAGCTATTTAAGTGATTCTGTTTTAAAAAGTTAGTTTCCCCTCTTCATATACCTTAATAAAAAAAACCACAAAAAGATAAAACTTTCCTAGCTATAAACAGAGCCTCATGATCACAAGTAGAAATTACTTGCTATGTTGTCATAAATAAATGTGAAGTGATACAAGCATGGGAATTTGTTATTCATCTCCCTGACACTCTGTGAACATTGAATGGTGACTTCTATTTGTATGTGCTTATTATTTTTTAAAACTACATTTATGGATTACTTCTTTTCAGTAGGCTACCAAAACCAGAGACCTTGACAGAGTAGTAAATGAACACTCATTTAACAAAGGATACGGATATACTATCTGTGCTATAGCAGCAGGCTTACAGAGCTGCTGCTATGCCATTGTAGCAGACGCTACAGCTACAGATGGAGTTTTTCTGTTGCTGCAAATCCAATCCCTCACAGTAGCTAGGCTGACAGAAGCAATGTCTACAACAGGGCTTAGGTCAGCTTAACTAATACCTCTTAGGGGTGTGAATTTCTTACATCCAGGAATGATGTAGTTAGGTTGATCTAACTTTTAGGTGTATGGCCAAAGAGTACAAACTTACACCGGTATAACTATGTCACTCAGGGGCATGAAAAAATCTAACCTCCAGCACAGACAGAGCTGTATTGACAGAAGAGCTTCTCCTGTTGACAAAGCTACCGTCTCTCATGGAGGTGCATTAGCTATACCAATGGGAGTTGTTCTCCTGTCAGTGTGGTAGTGACTTTACTAATGCACTACAGCTGCGTCGCTGCAGCTTTTTTAAGTGTAGGCCTGCCCTCAGACTTATATGCTAGTGTGGCTGAAGAACTTCTGTAGCCAGCAACAAAGCCTCACACGGTGGAAATGTACTCCTGTAAGGTGGATGTAATGCTGTGTTAAATGGCTCTCATGCAGTCAGCTGAAACAAGAGACACTGTAGGCATGTAGCTTAACTAGGGCCCAATCAAGTGAGCTGGTGCTAGCAGTGTTGGGAGCCCTAGTGTAGACTGGGTTTCAGCTGTCAATGTAGAATTCAGCCTCTTGCCAATTAAGCCTCAACTATCCACGGCAAGTATACCAATTTAGTTAAATTAGTTTCTAAATATATTTAGTTAACTTGGTACAACCCTCTCATGTCAATACCATTTAAAATGTAGCTTAATCTGATAACATATTGAATTAAGTTAAATTTATATTAGCTTTTAAAACTGATTTATGAATGTCCATACAATAGTGTTCTACTGAATTGATTTAGACAACAGTTTAGTAGTTAAATCAGTGCACTTTGAGAGTAGTCAAGGCCTTAGACATGATCCCAGCAGGGTTAGATGACATGCTGAAAACTCTAGTGGAACCCAAAATGCTGTCTACAATAAACTGGAGTTAGCAGTGGTGGGAAATTGTTCAAACATTCCCTAGAGCAAAGCAGATTTTGGAGAAGAAGTGAGTGGAAGGACAGCAGAGAGGATGTGAAATTGGAGAGAACGTGGAGAAAAAGGCGGGGATTAATGCAGGAAACAGTAGAGTGAAGGCAGAATTCTGTAAACTCCAATACATGAGCAATTTAACTATGTGTTTGCGCATATTGGTTTAGACAAGTTCAGGTATTTGTCTTGGGATTCCTTTAGGAAGACTAGGTGTTTTTGCTCTCCAGCTACCGCCTCTATCTTTCCCAGAACTAGCCCTCCATTATATTGGAATTTCTGAGGACAGGTAGGGATTTTGTCTCCCTAAGGAAGCTAGAAAGTGTTTGTCACCCCTGGTTTCACAACTGTTCATACACTGATGTATCACCAAACTTTGGTTGCCCCTGTCATAAGAACACAGAAATTATCACATTGGATCAGACCAGCAGTTGATCCAATTCAGTGTCTGGTCTCACCAGTTGCCTCAGAGGCAGTTATAATAAACCGTACAACAGGTAATTATGGAACAACCTTCTTAGAAAGTTTCTTCCTAAACTCTGCCAACTACAGGGTGACTTATGCCCTGAGGGTTTAATCTCTTTTCTCCACCTCTGATGGAACTCTGGATGTTCTTGTTAGCCATATAAGTGCCTGATCTGCTTGTTTCACAGAGCCTGCCCTACATTATACCTAATGAACTTGGCTAACTACAGATAAGAATCTAGAAATACCCATGGCAAGATAGGCAGGTAACAATTTAATTCCAGATCATGTTTACTGCCTGCAGCTGACAAAATTATCTTTCCAATTCTATGAAAGCTGAAGCACATTGGAACAGGATAGGGCATCTAGTAAATGGACCTTCAAATACAGAATACTGTTTGCTACTAATTTAGAGTGCATTTATTGTGGGTTTTTCCATGTACCTCATATAATGGTACAAACAACAACCTGCTTCTGTTAGCCTGAAATGTTGAGTTAATGACTAGCCAGTTGTTAAGCTACCTGCTAGCCATCTCTGCCACAACTCCCAGCCAACAAATATGGAACTTCCCCTTCCCCAACAGCCATGGCTGCTACCCCAAGTAGATACAGCCCCCAAAACACACACAGCATCCCAGGAGCCTAGACACCCTTGACCTCCACTTCACTGTCCCAGCCCCAGGCCGAGAGACCCTCCTCACAGGCATGAGCCCCAGCCAACCCGCATGCAGCCAGGATCTTGCTCACCAGCCATACCAAGCAGCCCACATGCAGGCCCTTGACCTACACAGAACTTCTAGCCAACAAAACCATTCCTGAGGCCAAGACAACCCCACACCTAGGCCCAAGTCTCCCCCCCCCTCGCCCTTCAGAGCCCGCCCCCCTTCCCCTCACCCTTCAGATGCCCCCCTCCTCGGGGGCCGAGCCCCCCTTCCCCTCCAGATCCCCCCCATCGGGGGCCGAGCCCCCCTTCCCCTCGCCCTTCAGATCCCCCCCTCCTCGGGGGCCGAGCCCCCCTTCCCCTCCAGATCCCCCCCATCGGGGGCCGAGCCCCCCTTCCCCTCGCCCTTCAGATTCCCCCCCCTTCTCGGGGGCCGAGCCCCCCTTCCCCTCGCCCTTCAGATCCCCCCCTTCTCGGGGGCCGAGCCCCCCTTCCCCTCGCCCTTCAGATTCCCCCCCCTTCTCGGGGGCCGAGCCCCCTTCCCCTCGCCCTTCAGATCCCCCCCTTCT
This sequence comes from Gopherus evgoodei, assembly GCF_007399415.2. Taxonomy (NCBI): domain Eukaryota; kingdom Metazoa; phylum Chordata; order Testudines; family Testudinidae; genus Gopherus; species Gopherus evgoodei. Next base: position 2,228,445 of record NC_044329.1, on the reverse strand, counting down.
TGGGGGCCGAGCCCCCCTTCCCCTCGCCCTTCAGAGCCCCCCTTCTCCATGCCCTTCAGATTTCCCCCCTCTCCCCGGGGGCCGAGCCCCCCCTCCTCTCGCCCTTCAGGGCCCTCCTCACTCCCCGGGGGCCGGGCCCCCCTTCAAAGCCCCCCTCCCTCCCCAGGGGGCCTAGTCCCCCCTCCTTGCCCTTCAGAGCCCCCACCTCCCCGGGGACCTGGGCCGAGCCCCCCTCCCCTTTCAGAGCTCCCTCTCCCGGGGGGAGGGGGGCTCATCCCGAAGGCCCAGCCACCCTGGGTCCCCTTCAGCCCCCCTCCAGCTCCTTGTCTCTCTCCCGACGCCCCGGGCCACGCCGCCGTCCCGTCGGGACTCCAGGGCGCACGCGCACTGTGCCCAGGCCTGGTGCCCGGGGGGGCCGCGCACATCCGGGTTCCTGGCGAGCTGCGCGCGCTCCGCGGCGGGAAGCGGATCGCCCAGTCCTGACTCCTGTCCCGCCACATCCGGGTCCTTCTCCACGACCACTTCCGGGTCGCGGGGAGACTGCAAGTTCCGCTTCCGGCGTGGCTGGAACTGGGAAAGTGCCGGTTCCGTTACCCAGGGTGAGTGAGGGGGCGAAGGGCCCCGTGCGGCCGCCGGGGCTGGGATCCCCTCCCGCTCCGTAGGGGGGCGCCTTGCTCACGGGCCGTGCTAGACCGCGGGGCGGCGCCGTGCCTGGACTGAGCTGCTCCCGGGGCGGCCTGGCCGAGCTGTGCGGGTGGGTGCAACAGGTGCCCCCCTCCCGCATGCCACCGGCTGCCGGGCATTAGCCCTCGCCCTGGCTGGCCCGCCAGCAGCCCCCGAGTCCCGATGGGCAGGGAGCCGGGAGATGGGGTGACATCGTGATCTGTGGCGAGCACGTGAACGGTTCACGGTCCGTCCGGTGCCGCGGGGAGGAGGGGCCCGTTGGCCGCAGTGGGCGGGGGGATGGGCTCTGAGTGTGCAGGGAGGTGAGAGCTGCTAACCAGTATTTTTAGAAACTCTCCTCTGCCCTTGGGGTGTGAGCGCTTCTGCATGTGCCTGTTGCATTAAGGAACAATGAGAGCAGTCACGAGACCTGGTTGTAGGAGCCTGGTTATAATAAGCCCACTGGCTCCTGCTAGCTTGGTAGGACCTCGTGTCTTGTCCTCCATTTCTGAATAATGGTCTAAGCTGTGACTCCTCAGCCCTCGTATACAGAAGACCTACGATAGGTGAAGTGAAAGGGAGACTATGGAGCGCTAGCACTGGAAGTGAGTCAGTTTGGCCAACAGAACTTTAGCAGCTGTGCAAGAGGCTGAGAGCTTTACCTCCACCATAACATCTGCATTTCTAACTGGAAACATTCTTCTTGTTGGTGAACAGGCTGGTTAATCTGTTTGCATCCACTAGCAGAGCTGAGAGTGTTCCTAGCAGTGAGGTGCTCTCTCTCTGGACAGCACTGTCTGTCTCAGGGGAGAGGGGTGGCAAGTCATCTCCTCTTCACCTCCTGCTAATCTGGAACAACCCTCCTTTGACCTTCTGCCTCACTGATTCTCCACCGATTTTCAAACCTCAACAGAAAACGTGTTTTTTTTCTCTTCTCTATACTACTAAATCTCTTTCTCCCTCTGCTATTTGTGTCTGTTACTGTGTGTGACTTCACTGTAAACTGTTTTGGATACAGTTGGTATGAATGATCCTAAGTAAATCAAAGATAGGGTTGTTTTGAGTGAACTGTAAGGTTATGATGTAATCACAGTGTCTGGGCAAGTGTTTGTTTTGGCTTTGTTTTCACACACCTACTTTGATAATGGCACAATAAAATATGCCCTTGAGTGTGTTGTATTGCAGGCATTACACTTCTGTAATGGTATAAATGAGTAGGGAAGGCTAATGCTTACATTTAACTGTCAAGGCTAGAAATATTTGTATATGTAGTTGTTCTTCCATAATTACACGTGTAGAGCTCACACGCTTAACAGTCTCATTGCTTAGTAGTTCCTTAGTGCAGTTGAGATTTGCAGTGATTATGATTGTGATGCTGCTTTGCTATAGTTGGGTGCTACTAGCATAGACTAGGCTGGATGTGCATTGAATTAGCATTGTTGGAGCTCACTAATGAATATAATACTGCTAAATTCAATACAAATGTAACTCCAAGCCCCAGTTTTAGCTCTGCACTAATCCCTCAGTTTTAAAACTTGGTCATAACTAGTGCAGTTCATACAAAATGAACAACTTTAAACAAACAACCTAAGTTATACTGCAGCCTTTAAAATACTGTAAGCATATAGTATAAATCTACTTGCCTTCCAATTAAATGCTCTTCTCAGTTCTGTATTTTTTTTTTTAATATGACCATCTCTTTTTCTCTTCCCTTCTTGCAGATATTGCTGGCAGTAATACTGAACGTATGCTTCAAGGATGTCTCTCTCTCTTATAATAAAATGGGGTGGACAGGAATATTCTATAACCTCATTATCAGAAGATGATACAGTGTTAGATCTTAAACAATCTCTCAAAGGCCTTACAGGAGTGCTACCAGAGCGCCAAAAGCTGCTTGGACTTAAAATGAAAGGTAATTCTTCACATTAGTTACTGGTGGAGCTGCCTAACTCATCAGAGGAAGAACCTGCTTTTACGTGTCCAAGCTGTATACACCAGTGGCACTCTTTCCTCCCCACGCTAATGGCTATGGATTTTGGATGGGTGTGTTCACAGGGATGTCACACATCACTGGATGTTGCTTAGCTTTGGTACATCATGCCTGTTTTTAAATTACTGATGTGAAATTTCTGCAAATTAAAGTTTAAAAAAAAAAGTAAACTGCAAGTACGACAGGGATTTTATGTATAGTACCTGGGTAACGAAGCCCCTGTCTTGATTGGAGACTCAAAGCACTGTTGTATTACAAGTAATTTTTTATTTCAGTTTGGCATTACTCTGTGTGTTAATACAGGTTCATAATAGTCTATCCTTGAACATGTTAGTGACATAGGGAAATTGAGGCTCCAATGGCATGGTATTTAGTAAGGGTCTGTCATCTTAGACCAAATGAAACCCCTCGACTTCAGTGCAAAAACAATGATCTGCTTGTATTGTAGGCAAACCTGCAGACAATGATGTTAAGCTCGGAGCTCTCAAACTGAAACCAAATACTAAAATCATGATGATGGGAACTCGTGAAGAGAGTTTGGTAAACATTTTCTTTTTGCCCATTTGCTTCTATGAAATTATAAATTGCACTTTGTCATGTGTTTCCTAATTATGACTGAAATTCTAGTGTTCCAGAGACAAGTTAGTGTAAGAATAATGGCACCATACCAACTTTGCTGCTCCTGCCTTGTATGTAAAATGAACTTGCCTGTAGAACTGTAATAGATTTGCATGTTATCATTGCTGTAGTGATCAGTTTTAAGTATAAGCTCTTATGCGCTTCTAGTGTGTCTCAAAAGTTTCACTAATTGTGCCACTGTTAAAATGAAAAGCATATAGATTAAGTCGTTTTATCTTTTTCCTGTAATGTGTTGTAACAAAATCCTGAGATCCAGTGTGTTTGTTTTAATGCTGCTGTATTTTTTCATCCCTCTAGGAGGATGTCCTTGGACCACCCCCTGACAATGATGATGTAGTCAATGACTTTGATATTGAAGAAGAAGTTGTTGAAGTAGAAAATAGGTGTGTTATGGCCATTTTAAGAAAAGATTGCAGTGTTCCTGAATGTTCAGTCCTGATGTGTTAACTATAACAGTTTGTACTGTTGTATTAGGGAAGAAAACCTTCTAAAAATTTCCCGGAGAGTCAAAGAGTACAAAGTGGAAATTCTGAATCCTCCTAGGGAAGGGAAAAAGCTGTTGGTACTAGATGTTGATTACACACTATTTGGTAAGTCATAGAATTTTTTTTTAAAATAAATTAATCTGTTCACTAATTACTATGTTAGCCTTTGATAGGTATTTTTCCCCTTACAAGTCACATTTTAATAACTTTTGCTCGTACCACCATATTCTGCCTTGTACTCTCTTTTTTGTCTTGCATTGCTACTGTTTTTAAAACTGTGCTTTATCAACATTGAATATGGTTGGCTTCAGGCCACAATACATAAACTTGCTACACAGGGATGCAGAGAGAAGGGTTGTATTTTTTTAAGTTTATACTTTCATCCTAATAATTTTCCTTTCGTATGCTGTCCCAGGCAGCGAGGTGGCAGTGAAGGGAAAAACACTTATTTTAAATATGATAAAGTCAACCTGTAAGTGATCAGGTTTCTCTTTTTGGGAAGAGGAGATTAGTTCAGTGTTGATTCTCATGGAGTTTTGAAACACCCATGCATAATACATTGCATATGAAAACTACCAAAATGGTTTCTCTGAGAGAGCAGCATTTTCTTATGACTTCACAGACTGTTCTGGGATGTTGGGGACATTATGGAGTTTGACTCTAAACCTTACCATTTATCTTTCTCTCTCCTTACCCTCAACCCCCTAAAAATTGTGTGTGTGCACGTGTGTGATATGTTCGTAATCTGAGATCAGAATTCAAGTCATTAGAACGAGCATGAGTTGAAGGTGCTGTATTAATAAGGAGAGTTTCACAGGAAGCCATTTTCTAATGAAGACAGACTATTATGCTTATGTGTTTGACAGTAAGAATTAAATAAGGCACATGATCACAAATACTGCCTTTTGAAATAAGGGAGGAAAAATGGTCTTATGGTTAACTGGACTGTGTCTGGGGGAACCTATGTTATATTTTTGGCTCTGCCACAGGTTTGGGCAAGCTAGAGTGTCTCTGCTTTAGTTCCCAGTGTGGGGATACAACTTCCCTATATAATAGGATTTAGGAGAATATATTCATTGTTTTTTGAAGTGTTGGGTGCCTCATTGATGGGGCCCATACAGGAATCAGATTTAACAAAAAATATGCTAAACTAATAATTAATTGTTTTGTTTTCCTCTCAGACCATAGGTCATGTGCAGAAACTGGGGTAGAGTTAATGAGGCCATACCTTCATGAATTCCTGACATCTGCATATGAAGATTATGATATTGTAATTTGGTGTAAGTTATTTTCTTTACCAAGTTAAAATCTTGTAAATTGTTTGGCATGTAGGATGCTGCAGTAGAGATGTTAAATATACTTGCAGCTTTTGCTGTTTGTTGTAAAACCTGATGCAATACCTTAATTTGGGCTGTATTTTATTTAATCCCTGAGTGAGTAGTCGGTTCATGCTCAGTAGTAATTAGATCTATTTTTAGAAAGATGGTAGAGCTCAAGTAGCTAAGCACAGTACACTGCCCATGCGAACAAGTGAATGTGGTGAAGAAATGAACAGGGTATAAAATTATATTGAATATTAGTTTGTACAGATTAACAAATAATTGAAGGGATTAAGCTATATGTTAAACATCCATATGCTGCTTGGTGATGTGCATATATCCCAAACCAGATGACAAGAGTATCCCTCAGCAGAGTGGGGCAGGAAACAAGCAAAACTCTGTCACTATTATTACAGGGCAGTCACTGATTTGCCTGAACACACCAGTTGGTTTCCTGTCTTCTAGCAGGTTGAGGCTTGTCTCTAGCTGAGCTAGTCTAATTTTTTTTTATCTAGCTTTAATCATGTTACAGCAAAAGGGTTGATTTAGTTTGAATAGTCTGCCTTTTAAAGTGTATGCAATATTTGATCTAGTCTGTTACATTTTTCAGGCTAAAAGGAATTAGTTAGCTTCAAGTAAATATTTTATATAGGAAACAAACTTTAGGACAGTGATGGATAGAATATGTAATGATAGTTTAACTTGTACCAAGCAGGCAAGTCTGATAGCTGAAGAGAACTGAAACTTTACCTTTCACTGGTTCATCTTGATAAAGTGTTCTTTTTCCTCTTCCCCTTGTTCTAGCTGCTACTAATATGAAGTGGATTGAAGCTAAAATGAAAGTAAGTTATGTTTAGAAATATCATTTGTTTCTATTATGTTGTCAATATTTGGTAGATATGAGTTTGTAACCTTTAATCAGACTGTGTTCAGCAGCTTATATAGCAATACCAACAGTTAGGAATTGTGGGCAGGGAGATCAAAAGCTTTTTGGGTTTTCTAAAAGTTCATAGTGTTTTTAAAACTGTCTCCCTCTCAAAACTGAGAATAATCCTAATTTTAGAATTCTATATAAATTTTCACTGCAGTAAGTGTTAAATTTGCACAGCTAAAATATGAGAGGAGGTGCTAGAGATTAGATTGGTCATGCAGGTTTTGCCCTGTCTTTTGTATATATAATCTGTAATTATAATATCACATACTCTTTCATAAATGTAATGCAGTTTTTTAAAAGTGACCATAGGTACACACACAGCATCCTAGAGATCCACAACAGGAAGCTCCTCTCATTTTTTCCTTGCGCCTTCCCCAACGTTGGAGCTCTGCTCTCTCCTGTGCCTCTTACAAAGTCTATAGGAGCCCTTTTAGATCCAGTTCTTTACCGATTTAAGCACAACAGGCAATTAGCTAGTGACTGCATAGCTGACTTAGCCGTGAGCATATTTGCTGCTAGCTTTAGCTGTCCACTTAGTGAGTTTAGTAAAAATTGCTGCATGCTTGGTTTGTAATTTTCAAAACTCAGTCAAATCAAAAACAGTTTCAATTCCAAAATTATGCCTTTTGTACTTCTGCTGTTTTGGCTTTGTGGCTGCCATTTTATCAGTGTTTTTAATTGAGAAAAGTATATTTTCCACTTTGCTTATGCTCAGAATAGTCATGGTCTTTTTATAAATCAGCCTTAGGTAGAGATCAGTGACAGAGAACTTCAGTCAAAGCTATGAAAGCTTTGAGTTATGAATGAATGAAATTGAGGTGAGAATGGTAAACATTACACATCCTTAACTATGGTCAGATGTACCTCACTCTGATAAATAGGTCTGTCAGACTTTCCTGCTCTTACTGGCTAGCATTTATTGCAAAGGAAATGTCAGAGAGCTTAAATTTCAGTTCACTGGTACTAAAACATGGTTTCAAACCAATGTGAGTATATGATTAAGTATCTTTGTAAAAGGGTTGCTTACCACTCATGTGAGGTGCAGCTGCTGCCTCAGTTTCCCTTCTCTGGTTAGCACTCTGGATAAAAAACAATAGTCCTGTCATAGGTAAAGGAAAGTCCAATGAAATGAAATATCTAGAAAACAAATCATTTACCTTCCTTTGGCCACAGCCCATTCTCTAGATACATGCAACAATCTCACCTTGATTGCAGGGATATAACTAGACTACCTCTAGATGGCACCTCAGCGCTCCAGAGGAGCCTGTGTGATCTCCCTCTGCCATGGGCTGCAGGTCGTCCTGGATAGCAAAGCAGCCATTTGCTCCAAACTCAGCTGTATTTGCTTCACACTCTCTGGCCTTCCTGGTTTCCTTCTCTGCTGGGAGCCCCACTGTGGTCCAGTCTTGGTCACTTGATTGCCACCAATAGCAGCTTGCTGCTTCTCTCTCTCTCTCTCTCTCTCTAAACTGAGCTGACGACATCTCTTATATTGTTGTCCCCTTCCATAGCTTCAAGCTTATGTTGCTTCTAGCCTACAGTTTGCATCGTCCATTTGGGAACAACAACTCCCAAAGTACCTGGCCTTAAAGGGCTGAAACAGAAAAAAGTTCTGGAGCTGTCCTTGAAGGGTCACCACACCCTGTTATAGTTCTCAGAGGTCACGTCTGCAGCAACAAAAGTCAGGCAGAATAACCCTGTTTAATTTTATTCTCAACACGCACATATAAATGGAATTCAGATGCTTTTTAGCATTTTGCTTTGGTATAACACTGACACTGCTCCATGTAGAGAGTACTCTTCATTTGTAAGAAGATTCACTTTGTACATAACAGCAAGGCATTCAAGTGTAGCTAGATGTCAGAAGGAAAGCTGTTGCAGTGGATGGTTTGTGCTTACTTGGTGCATGGCTCTGAATTTTAATTCTGGTATGTGCAGCAGAGTAATATATAAAACTTACACATTATAGCAAAGTTTAGTGCTACATGATATTTTTAAGAAAGGATTTGAAATAGAAATGATGCAGTGTCATTTACTCAAAGATTCATTTCTATAAATGATCTAAGTTGTCTGTGCTCCCATTGTTTCAGGAGTGGCCAGGTCTATAAAAGGTGAGCCACATCTGTTGCAAGGCTGATTCTTTGATTAGGCACTTACCCTTCTATTGTCCCACACGTTGACTACTATCATTTTTGCGTGGTCTTTGGGCCTGGCTATAATGTGGAACAGGAGCAAATAGAAGAAAAGAAAACACACACTATTTGTTACACACTTAGCTTTAGAGACTGAGCGGGGGGTCTGCATCATCTAGAAATTTTGGAGGATGCTCCCCCCTCTTCTCTTCTTGCTTACTGTGGATACAGGGATGATACTGATGTAGGTCAGAAGCTCTCTGGATCTTGCCTCTTCACTGAACTCACTTTGATTTTATACTGATGTAAATTATTTATTAAGTTTGACCCTAGGAATTGCAAAACTACACTCACATCAGTTTTTTCTGTTAGTAGAATTCTGTACTTTATTCTCGTTGGATAGGAAAGCAGACCTCTTTTTAGCATGTCTCTGTTCATCCTCAACAGCTGACCCCTTCACAAATATAATATATTACCATCAAAGTTTTTAACATAGCAGTAAAACTGTCTGTCTAGAATTTGTTATTAATCTCTGTTACCCAGGAGCTGGGAGTGAGTACAAATGCAAACTACAAGATAACCTTCATGTTGGACAGTGCTGCCATGATAACGGTGCACACTCCAAGGAGAGGACTAATAGATGTAAGAACCATTTGTATTTCCTAGATTAATGCTTTTCCTCATTTTAAACAGTAAAATTTCCTTTTAAAAAAGCTAGTGATCGGAACTCCCTTATATATTTTTGATTTAAGTTTGTGTTGGGACTTGCACATAAGAAAATCCTAAAACCCAACTGAAGTTCAGGAACGGGGACTGGGAAGAACAATCACGTTGTAGCATTTTGAATTTACAGTGTTTTTTTGGTTATAATGGACAATGTGGCTGTCAAACAAAAAATAAACAGGTCTATTGGGAGAACATTCTTGTGTGTCACAAGACTACTTTTCTTAGTGGTGGCTATACTGAATCTGCTGAAATCACCAATATACATTCAATAAGTCATTTTGAAGTGCTATATTGAAGACAATAGACTGCACGCACCTGCTAATTCTTCAGCAAAAGGATAAGTGAAAAGTACAGTAAAGTTGCAACATTGATGGTATGATTTCCATGTCTCTTGTAATCTTTACATCACATGTTTTACCTCAGGTAACTCTTACACACTTCTATTTGCAGGTGAAACCTCTTGGTGTTATATGGGGCAAATTTTCAGAGTTTTATAACAAGAAAAATACTATCATGTTTGATGATATTGGACGAAACTTTCTAATGAACCCACAAAATGGACTAAAGGTAACTCAATGAAATTATTAGCAGAGCAGCAACAAATGAAAGTAAATAATTGACTTCTTATAGCTGCTTTCTGTATTTCTTTGTTGTTTTTAAACTACTGATCAACAAAACACAATGCATATTTGATAGTTTAAAAACAAAGAACTCCTCTTTGGACTAGATAGTCACTTTTTAGTAGTAAGGGAGATGTACTCAATATGGTATTTTGATTCACTGTTAAAGTAGAAACATTTAGACTACTGAAATGAAGTAGGAGGAGTAAAATTCTTATTATTTGTGTATATATATTATACATTTACATTGTAGTAGTGCCTAAAGACCACAATCAGATTGGGCCACGCTGTGCTTGGTGCTGTACAAACATAGGATAAATGACAATCTCAGAAGTGTGCTTAATGGTCAGAAAATAACTCCATTAAATATCTTGTTACTATACTTTTATCAGTAGTTAGCCAATATAAAAAAAGGTCCTGTTCCTATGAAATCATACGGAACAAAATTGCCCCCTAACTTCTGTTTCCAGACTCCTCCTCATTGATGTTGATTTACTGAACAGAACGTTGAATTGAACGTTCAGTCTGACTAGGAGGAGATGTGGTGAGACTGACAGAACAGTATTGTTACTTGTTAATGAGGGTACAACACAAGTGTGTTACAGCCCAGAATATATTGACAGCAAGACAAATTGGAGATGGTTGTTGAGAAAGGATGTTGGAGGAGGGGGAGTCAAGATCAGATTTTCAACCTGAGGCAAAATAATTTAATCAGCTACGCCTCTTGGGCTTTACCAGTTTGTCCAAAAGCTTATGATACAAGTAGATAGCGAGATATGGAGTGAGTTTCACAGCTCCTTTAAAAGGTCACAGTCAACTCAAAATCATTTACATTTTTGAATCCTCTATTGTTACAAGCAACACCAGAGATTACTGTGACAAAGGGTTACACAAAACTTCCTTTACAGTTTTATTTTGTGCATTTAATGGCACTTTGTGTACAGTCATTTTTACTTTGTTCCCTTCCCTTTCTCCCCCCCCCCATTGGTGGTGTGTGGGGGGGTGTCTTTCACAGAATAATAGAGGAGAGAAAAATGATAGGGAAATGTAAATGTAATGCCTCAGCAGGGAAATTTGGGGCAGATGCAATACCTGAAGCTTCAGTAACTTGTATTTGACTGTGTCCCTCTAACTCTGAAGTCAAATAACCAGGAATAGGCATGTTCAAGCTAGAATAGCAGCAGATTGATCTTTAACTGGAAAATACTTTAAGTTCTTGCTATAATTTTGTAACCTCTGTGGTGAGATTGCAGCAGGGACAGACTGAGAACGGAGCAGTAACAGTCATGTTCTGTTAGGAAATCTCTTAACTATCCATATCTCTGAGGTAGAAGGTTTTGTACAGAGACTTGTGGAAGTGATAATTTAATATCTCAGTTATGGCCATCCAGGCTTCCAGATTCCAAATGCAGTATGCATACCATATAACTTGAGACTTCAGTGAACTGAGCTTCAGATTGTAGGCATCTCTGAACTAACAAGCAGGAAAGTAAGTATGAAGAATACCCTTCTTTGTTCCTGTTTGAAAACAAACAGCAAGAAATTTTTTTTCTAGTTGGCTTCAGCAGGTGAGCATTTTCATGAAGGATGAGATCTCTCAAGAACTAAAAGCCTATAAAATACCCTATTCTATATACTACTGGAAAAGACTTGGTTGGTAGAGTTTGTATATAGATTGTGTAGACTTTTCTGGGATTTCTCTTTGAGTGGCAGGGACGCCTAACTTACTCTGAACAGTATACTTACTTAACAAATAATTCACAAATAACCAAATGTGAGAGAATTGCAAGTGTTGTGTTAGGCAAATGCTTATACTTCTGTCTCTCAATAGATAAGACCCTTTATGAAAGCACATTTAAATCGGGATAAAGACAAGGAGCTTTTAAAGCTTACTCAGTACCTCAAAGAAATAGCAAAATTAGATGACTTTTTGGAACTGAATCACAAACACTGGGAAAGGTAAGAACTATGTCACGTTTTCTCCCTCCCTCCATCCCTAAATACTATATCATGTTTTAAAATTACCTGGAAGGAAAGACTGCACTGCTGCACATGCTTCAACTTGAGATGGGATGGGTCTCTAGTTTTCAGTTGGAACTTAGGTCATAAATCAAAGCCGTAACACACTAAATGGTTTGGGACCCGGCAGTTTGGGTGAGCAGGGCACCTCTCGTTCCATGTGATACTACAGCAGCCGTGATCAGCGGAAGTGTTCGACCTCACTGCTCTATAGCATGGGATGGGGGGCTGTGGTTGGGATGTTCTCCATCAGCGGTCCGGGGCCTGGAAGTCCTCCTCTTCCCACCCATAGTCTGACAGAGTCGAACTTTGGTTAACCTTCGGGGCATATTACAATGCTTGGAGCTGGTTGAATGTGGATCTCTACATAATGAGGTTCCTAATTGTTAATGAGGGTTTATGGTATGCATGGTGGTTATGTTGTGCACCAGGTTTGGGCAGTAAAGTATTTTATTAAGGCTATATAGCCTTTGGGGAGAGACTTTCAAAGGCATAAAAGGTAGGTAAGTGCCTAACTCTCACTGAAAGTCATTGGGAAGTTGGGCCTCTAACTCATTTGTGCTTTTGAAAGACTTCCTCATAATGTTTATACAAGTGCCCTGAGCTTTGAGAGGAGCTTGCAATATCACACAATAAATGTGCCTGCAACATGTTATTGTGGAAATGTTTGCTTGTCTCAATAAAAACAGCTCTAGAAATCTATTGTAAATCTTAATTTACTAGTGCTGTATACAGCTTAGAATGGAGGGCCAAATGCCAAGTTTATTTTAAATTAACCCTTTGGAACTCTCTGCTGTGAAGGCCAGTTACAGGGTGTTTTTAATAGAGATTAGAAAAGCTGTGATGTTACCACCGTGCTTGACATCTCCCAACTGTAGTAAGAGGAGAACCCTAAAAGTGGAGTAATTGAATAGCCTTATTCTTTAATGAATGGTCATCAAAACCTTAATCTTTAAAGGCATCTTCCTTCAACCTTAGGAGTCTGACAAATTCTGAACAGAATTTTTAGACCAAAGGAATTTAAAGATAGCTATTCAGGTAATTTCAGATTAATTTAAACTTGAGTTAAATGTGTTTGTATATTTAGTTAGCTGTTACTTTCAAAAATAGTAACCACGCCTGTGTTCGATTGTAGAAAATCTACTTCACAGAGGGGAATGATGGTGAAATCTTGAAAGCTGCCTCTAACCACCACCTTTCCATCACTCGGTGCATTAATGATCATATGTCTGGAATCATTCCGTTTGTAATAATTCATTCAAAAACATACTGGTTCTTAAGCAGTGTCATGCAGTCTATTATAAAAGTGCTTGTGTACTAACGTTATTCCCCTTCTTCCCTCCCCCCCATTTTATTTTGGTTAAAAATAATTTGTTTTGTTTCTTTCAGGTACCTTTCAAAGAAGCAAGGACAATAGCTTTAATAAACTCTTGTGGCACTGAACTGAAGAAAACAACATAATTTGAGTCGTTGGACCTTTCCTTGCTTTTCTGCTAGAACACAATAGTGCTGGACACTGAATCCGACACCAGAATGACTGCTTATACTTGGTCTTCCAGTTGGTTTGTTCTATTTTTTTTTTTTTAAAGATCACAGCAATAAGCTCAGAGAGAGAAATAAGCCAGTTGCTTTTTCTTGCATTCATTTCCCGTGTTGTTCTTTAAAATATTTTCTTTCATTGCTGCCATAATACCACCATAACCATTAAAGAGCAACACCATTCTGAAACTGGAAAAAAAAAAAATTTAGACCAAAACGGTTGAGTAAGGAGCTAGTCTTGGTATTCTCTGAATTCTATCAGTCCTCTTTCCCCTCTGTCTTAGAAACAGTCTCCCTCTCCCATTCCACTATTTAAGACTATAAAATACCAGCTGTCTAAGTTTGGTATATATTAGTATGTCAGTGTTTTTGTGCAAGACAGTTCAAGATTGGAAAGCACCACCTCTAAGGCAAATATACACTAGTGTGCACATTTAGATTATAAAGCAGTGATTACTGGAATACAAAAGACAAAAATCTACAGAGGGAGAGAAATCCAGCCTTGTTTGATTAAGTGAAAAGCAGTCTGCGTGAAGAAAAATTCTCCTAACCAGATAAAAGGTGTAAACTTCAAATGAGAGAGTCACATTCCTACTAAAGCATGAACAAAACCCTTGTTCTGTTCTAGTTAATTTTGTCAGAGTGCAAACACTGTGTTTCAATTACAATATTCAGCCATACTGGTTTTAAAGTATAATTTACTTGCGCTGCTTGAGCCTGCACTATAGAAGTGTGATGTGACTGCTGTTTTGTATTACTGACAGTCCTGCATTATGCAGTTCTTGTATTTGAAAGAAGATTGACCCTTTCAAATAAAGATGGTATATATTGTTCTTAAGGAACTATAGCAGTTGTGTAAATAATAAATACCTTTTTCTTAAAGTGTTGGTTGCATGTGTCTTATGTTGTCATTTTTTAACAAGGATCTCTCTCTTCTCCTTCCCATATTAACCTTACACAATATTTTCCCCTCTGTGTGAATAACACTATCATCGTATCACACAAGGGTTTTTTGCATCTAATTGTCCTGATTTTAGTGGGAAATAGTTTGGGGTTTTATTGTCAAAGAAAACAGGTTGGAAAAGATATGTACTTCACTAACTGCCTTTACTGGGTAAATGAACTTTGAAACTACATTTCAGGACTGATCAAACTTGCACTGAACTTAATAGACCTTAATGCTGGGAGTTGATCAGGCCCTTATCTAGCTGTGCACATATGCCCAGTACATGTACCATTAAGGCCACAGGTCTGCCATCAGATCCAGGAGTGCACATCTTTGCATTCACTTGGAGTCCCACTGAAATTAACAAGAGTCTGCCTCCATGGATCAGTTGGCAGGATAAGGGTGTAAGCATGCAGCTTAAATTATTACTTGTGTTTTGCACTGAAGTGTCTAAACTTATTTTAAAACTAGGTTTCCAGACTTAGAAAAATGTACCACTAATTAAATATTTACATAGTCATTTTTTTTAAAAAAAATTGAGATTTGCTGTCTAAGCTGGGAAAGTATTATCCTGCCTCTACCACCTTATAATGCTGAAAAACAGGTCAGCTAAGCTAGTCAACAACCAAAGTAATTGGTGGGCAAGAACGATCAAAGAAAATGTCAGCACAAAAGATGAATTCTTCAGAAAGATGAGCATGGGATTAAAATTGCAACCTTAATTATAGTAGGGGCAACTAATAATATATACTTTGGGTTTAAAAAATGGATGCTCTGCATATTTTTGATTTAGCAAAACCAAAAGCTGTGAACTTCCAATAAGCTAAATTGTGGGTACTAGTTAACACTGTGACCAAGAGTTTTTTGGAGTTGAAGCTTGTAACTCTGAACTCCATATCCATTACCTCCCACTGTTTTCATAAGAATTTGGTATGGATTCAACAACAGTAAATAAAAATGTAATGTTAGACTGTAACCATATGTAGGTAAATTAATATTTGTGTCTTTACCAAGTGTCCTTTTTACGGTCCAGGAAAGTAATTTTGTTTCATTAGCATTATACTCTCAAATCACAGAAATGTAGGACTGGAAGAGACCTCAAGAAGTCATCTAGTCTATCCCTCCCCCTCCTCCTCCTCCTCCCCCCCCGCCATGCTGAGGCAAGACAAGTATGCCTAGACCACACCTGATGGGTATTTGTCTAACCTGTTCTTAACAAGCTCCACGGATGGGGATTCAACAACGTCCCTTAGTAACTTATTCCAATACTTAACTATCGTTATAGTTAGAAAGTTTGTCCTAGTATCCAATCTAAATCGCCCTTGCTGCAGATTAAGCCCATTGCTGCATGTCCTACCTTCAGTGGATGTGGAGAGCAATCACCCACTTATCAGGTCCCCCAACACTTTTCTCAAGACTGAACATGTCCCAGTTTTTTAAAAACCTTTCCATGTAGGTCAGGTTTTCTAAACTTTTGATCATTTTTGCTCTCCTCTTGGCTCTCTGCTGTTTGTCCACATCTTTCATAAAGAGTGGTGCCCAAAACTCAACACAGAACTCCACCTGAGGCCTCACGCATGCAGAGTAGAGTGGGACCATTACCTCCTGTATCTTAGCTACGACACTTCTTTTACTGCTCTGCAGAGTTACATTAGCCTTTTTTGTAACAGCATCCCTGCAGCTCATAGTCAATGTGTGAGCCGCTGTAACTCCCAGATCCTGTACTGCAGTACTACACTGCCTAGCCAGTTATTCCCCATTTTACAGATGAACATTTGATTTTTTTTCCTTCCTAAGTAGTATTTTGCTCTTATTTTATTGAATGTCTTCTGATTTCAGACCAGTTCTCCAATTTATCAGGGTAATTTTGAATTCTAGTCCTGTCCTCCAAAGTATCTGAAACCCTTCCCAGCTTGGTGTCATCTGCAAATTTTATAAGTGTACTCTCAACCCCTTAGTCAAGTGATGAATAAAAATGCTGAGTAGTACAAGACCCAGGACCAACTTGTTGGGATTTCTGAAGGTAAGACGGTATTAAATAACCGTATAGAAAATCACAATGGGACTTATACTCAGTTTTACAGTTACTTCTTGCAATTGATTTAGAAATAGATCTTCCTTTTTT
Source organism: Gopherus evgoodei (assembly GCF_007399415.2). Classification (NCBI taxonomy): domain Eukaryota; kingdom Metazoa; phylum Chordata; order Testudines; family Testudinidae; genus Gopherus; species Gopherus evgoodei. The sequence goes on along the minus strand of NC_044329.1, from coordinate 2,212,308 downwards.
TAATCAGTAGCCATTAACAATTCTCATTCTTCTGTTAGTGCTAAAGAAGAAATAAATTAGCCACGGTCTCTTAATGTTGATACTATAACACAACTATTGTGGTGAGATGAGTGCGTGTGAAATAGGAGGCTGGTATAGGCCAGGGCACATTAGACAGATGTTGAGATCCTGAAGAGCTTGGCTGTCTTGGACGAGAACCATGGTAGTAAGGCTACGTCTACACTACTGCGGTAAGTCGACCTAGACTACGCAACTCCAGCTATGTGAATAAAGTAGCTGGAGTCAATGTACTTTGGGTCAAGTTACTGTGAGGTCGACTGGAGAGCGATCTGCTGTTGATTTGGCAGGTCTTCACTAGACCCACTAAATCGACCACTGGTGGATCGATCTCAGAGCATCGATTCCAGCTGTTGTGTAGACCTGCCCTAAGTGTCAGAGTGTTAAAGCTGCAGACACAAATGAGCCAGTAAGATGAATGCACTATAGCACGGCTGACTGACTTGTCAGAAAATATACAGTTTCCTATCCACTGCTCCTTGGGGCTTTGTGCCAAGCGTAATTGAATTTTAAACAAGCAGACCAGAAAGCTGTTAAATGCAGATCTTTGTTTTAGGTAAATAAAACTGTTTGGGGGTTTTTTTAATTCAAAATGCCCCAGACTTTTCTGAGCCAAAATCAGAGACTGGCTTACAGATTTCCAGCACAGAAATACTTAATGACAAACCCTGAAGTTATGGAAAGCTTTGAAACAGTGACTCTTTCACTTGGATATGTTGCAATTGCTATAATAGTAAAATATACATCTGATTATTTTATATGAAACTATTTTAAAACTCATTAATAGTGGCTCACACTAAATATATACTCCAGTTAATAATGATAATAAATAACCCAGTAAGAGGACCAAAATAATGCCACCATGGCTAAATAGCAGAGCAAAAGAGATAGAGATGAAAAGACATCCTTTAAACATTGAATGGCAAATCCTACTGAGGGAAATAGAAAAACGCATAAACTCTGGCAAGTCCACTGTAAAAGCATAATCAAGCAAGCCAAAAAAGACTTTGAAGAACAATTAGCAAAAGACAGAAAAACTAACAGCAACATTTTTTTAAGCACATCAGAAGCAGGCAGCCTGCCAAACAATCAGTGTGGCCTCTGGCCAATCAAGGTGCTGAAGGGAGCACTCAAGGAAGACAGGGCCATTGCAAAGAAACTAAATGAGTTATTTGGATCGGTCTTCACTGCAGAGGGTGTGAGGGAGATTCCCACCTGCGCCATTCTCTTTAGAGGACAAATCTGAGGAACTGTCCCAGATTGAGGTGTCAGTAGAGGAGGCTGTGGAACAAATTGGTAAATTAAACAATAAGTCACCAGGACCAGATGGTATTCACCCAAGGGTTCTGAAGAAACTGCACAATATCATATTTGAGTTACTAACTGTGGTATGTAACCCATTGCTTAAATCATCCTTTGGATAAGATGCCTGGAGCTAATGTAATGCCAATTTAAAAAAAAAAAAAGACTCCAGAGGCAATCCTGGCAATTACAGACCAGCAAACCTAAGCTCAGTACCAGGCAAACTGGTTGAAACTACAGTAAAGAATAGAATTATCAGACACGCACATGAACATAATTTGTTGGGGAAGAGTCAACAGGGCTTTTGTAAAGAGAAATCATGTCTCACCTTCCTATTAGACTTCTTTGAGGGCATCAGACATATGGACAAGGGGGATCCAGTGTATATAGTGTACTTGGACTTTCAGAAAGCCTTTGACAAGGTCCCTCACCAAAGATACTTAAACAAAGTAAGCTGTCATGGGGTAAGAGGGAAGGGCCGCTCATGGATCATTAAGTGGTTAAAAGATAGGAAACAAAGGGTAGGACTAAATGGTCAGTTTTCACAATGGAATGAGGTAAATAGCGGGGTTCCCCAAGGAGCTATACTGGGCCCTGTGCTATTCAACATATTCATAAATGATCTGGAAAAGGGGGTAAACGTGTGGCAAAGTTTGCAGATGATACTAAATTATTCAGGATAATTAGGTCCAAAACTGACTGTTAAAAGTTAAAGGGATCTCACTAAACTGGATGACTGGGCAACAAAATGGCAGATGGAATTCAATGATGATACATGCAAAGTAATGCACGCTGGAAAACATAATCCCAATTATACACAGGTTCTAAATTAGCTGAGAAAGAGATCTTGGAGTCAACCCGTGTAGCTCTCTGAAAGCATCTGCTCAATCTGCAGCAGTAGTCAAAAGAGCTAACAGAAGTTAGGAACCATTAGCAAAGGGATAGATAATATGACAGAAAGCAGCATAATGCCACTATGTAAATGCATGGTATACCCACATCTTGAATAATGCATGCAATTCTGGTTGTCCTTCCTTAAAGGAGCTACATTAGAATTGGAAAAATTACAGCAGAGGGCAACAGAAATTATTAGAGATACGACACAGCTTTCATACATGGCCTGTGCTGTGTAGGAGGTCAGATTAGGTGATCAGAGAGATTTTAATACTAGAAAAATGTCAATTAATTTTGTACATTTTAACCTAAAATCTTAATTTCTTGGCCATAAGGGTTACATACAATTATTTTTAAATATATATTTATAAAATCTACAACATTCTTGTAAGGATTTTTACCAGTAAGTTGTTGATGTTCTCAGCCTTAATTCACCTTATTTTTGAAGTATCTTGCTGTTTGCTCTCTGAATAGCATGTAAGTCCCCTAATGACTCAGAACTTCAAGTCCTGCAGACTCCAGCCTCACTAGACCAATGAACTGAAAAACCTTTGTTTTTCAGTGTCACTTCTTAGAGGGGATTTTTGCTATTTTAAGAATATCACCAGGTATTATAGCAAGGAAAGCGGGTTATGTTAGAGTAAAATGACCACAAGGGGGTGCCATCACAATTAAAAAAAACCCCATTGACTCCTATAAAGAGCTGCTGAATTCATTACCTGTTTCTGTTTTCTGAACAGGAAGTAAGAGAGATTTTCAGAGGCAGAAGCAGCTCTGATTTATTGTACTTTATAACAAAGCATTTTCAAGTTGAGCACAATGATCTATATCCATTTATAAAGTACACTACTAGAATCTTAAACTTCCTGATTGCTTCTGATGTGCGATTACTGAATAGGAAAGAAAGCACAAAGTGGAATTACGCAGAGACAAGGTACCCAGTCATGTTTTGTTTCCACAGAGTCCTTCAAAATAGCATTTCCTCTGTATGTTGCACTCTGAAAATCATTAGATCCAGTGAGATCAATTCTGCCCCAGGACACAGGTTCAATTCTAATGGAAGTCACTGTAGTCAAAGAGGGTGGTGCATTTGCAAAGAAACATTTATAGACATTTGAAGGAAACTCAGAGAAGGGTAATGAAGATAATTAAGGAGCTGGAAGGACTGATTTAAATGCAGCATTAAGGGGGGACTTTAAAGGCACAAGAGACCGAAGCCCAACTCCAATGAAAGCCAAAGGGAGTTGGCTGCCTATTTCCCCTTAGTGTTTCCGAAAATCTCTCTCTAAAAACGAAAATGGGTCAGAACCAGCACTGGTGTAAACCCACTGAAGTCGGTAGAGTTACGCCAGTGGAAAAGGGCCTGTTATGTTTACCTGGGCTAAGTGACAACCAGGGCTACATCTACATTGCAGCTGGGCGAAGTAAGGCCCTGCTTGGGCAGATGTACACAGCTTGCTCCGAGTCAGCGAGCATGCTGAATATAGCAGCGTGGCCGTGGCAGCCACAGAGCTGGCCGCTCTGGCTAGCCACCCGAACACAATCCTGTCCAAGAACCTAGGTACATACTCGGGCAGCTAGCCTGAGCCAATGCCCAGGCCGCCGTGGCCATGGAGCTATTTTTAGCTCACTAGTCTGATCGGAACTAGTGTGTGTATCCACCCCGCTGCTTTGTATACGTCCTCCAAGGGGAGAACAGTGAGCAGCCCACTGGTATTAGAAGGTTGTACTAAGAACTGAAGCAACTAAGATCATATAGCAAGCCAATGGCTGAATCTGGCACTAATGTTAAGCTTCTTAATCCCGGCCTCGTGCCTTAGCTACTGGACCACCCTGCTTCCTCAGGTCTTCAGTCCCTTGCCTAGCTGCATTATATCCCCTGGCCCCCTCTGTGATGTCTCTAGCTTGGTGGAAATAATGTCAGGTCTCAGCCCCCTCTCAGCCATCCAGCAAACACTGCCAGAAAAAGGCACAAAATAGATTACCTGAAGTGAGCAATATAAATACATACAATCTTCCTTTTGCAGCCCCGAGCTTCATTCTTTAACTCATATTTATGCCTTTTGTTCAGCTCTAGGAATACATAGATCCTGCTCTGACACACTGTAGGCACTTAGATCTGCATTTAGTTCCCAAGAGCCTTTGCAGACATTGGCATGTTTCCTCTACCCCCCGACTGCCATGTCATTATTTACTGGTTTCCTGTCGCTGTCTCCTAATAAACAGCTCCAACGTCAATTAATTTTCTTTTGGACAATAATCAGGGACAAATCAAAGAAAGCTTGTTCTTGGATTGCATAATGTTCCTACTAATATGTGCAGTGTAGTGGGTGCAGGAAAAGAAGCGGATCATTAACATTTACTTGAAAGTTATTTATTTTCTTTCTGGGAGTTCATTTGACATTCTAAGTGCATCTGTTATGCTACTACAACACTGAAAGTTTTCATGGTGCAGGTACATTGGGAAGTAACTGAGTCTGTAATTCCCACTGTGGTAGGGGACCCTCTTAAAACATTGCAGCTTCTCTTAGCACAATTAAAACATGAGTTATTCTAGAGTGCACCTGGGACTGATGCCACATTTCCAGCCATGTTCCATATTGTTCTGCAGCCCAGCTAAAAATCCAAGATCTGTGGAAGTGGCTAGTGATTTTTTTGATGGGTGTTTCAGAAAGCAAAGTGGACCCCCCCAGAGTTCAGACACCTCCAAGATATCCCAGATTGAGCTCTTAAAAATGGATGCCCCCAAAATCACTAGTAACTTCTGAAAATGTCGGCCCAGACCTATAGCATGCCTTGGGAACATAGTTAAAACATGGTGCCACCCCATCTGCACTCCAGGTTGAGCCATGGTGATCTGTTCACAGCCAGGGAGTGCGGTTCTGCAAGAGATGCCTTGAACACAGCAGCCGTTACAGTGGAAATGGGGTTTTATTCTGAACAAGCCCATCATGAAGGGCTAACTGCTCCCTAAATGGGCTGTAAAAAGGGACTTTCCAGGTCTTCAACATAAGTTGTACATGGAATTTCCTTTGGGCACTGGGTACCTTCCCGGTTTACAATGAGATTTTCTCATTTTCCGTCAGCATGATGTTCTGCCCCCATCCTCCTCACACTGAGATTTTTAGACAGCTTATCCGCTGCTATAGGCTGTTTGCTGACACAGGCAGGGGAGATCAGACAAACACAGAGAGACATCTCTGGAAAAATACCCCATGAAATGCAGTTCCAGGCTCCCTGACACGAGAGACATGACAGGGGCACAGTCAGGTTAATAAGTTCTACTGAAAACAGGCAAACCCATCCATTCAGTTCTTAACAGTGTGGGCTAGATCCACAAATTGACTCGCACCGAATGCCAACATTTCGTCACCACTGAGATCCTCAAACCCCACACTCAGCTGCTGCCTAATTCCAGAGGCACCTAAGTTTCCACTGGCAGAGTCCCCCGGGTGCCTAGGTTTCCATCAGCACCCATGCACAAAAAGGCTGAAGTCCTGGTGTCACTGAGCTGTTCAGCTCCTGGGTCACATCTAAGCCCTGGCAGGAATCTCACCCTAGACTTTCCCTGTGGTATCTTGCCTGAGCAGTGGCAGCGGTGGCCCCATTATAGCCCAGTGCAGTGTGGACACCTGCATTGGAATCCCTGCTCTGCCTGATTTGGAGCAGGGACTTGGAGGCAGGTCTTCCACATGCCAGGTGTATAATAGAAGCCACCTACCAACTTTTTTTTTTTTTTTTTTTTTTGCAAGAAAGGCACCTAACTCTAGGAGAGGGTTCCTGGCTGTGAATTCTGAGAGAGGGAGGCACCTTCCTCCATCCCAGAGTCAGGTCCTAAACTCCTTGCAATGCCCAAGTACCTTTTGGATTTTCCCCTGAGGGACTTCTAAAACATTCTAACTTGTGCTTCACTAGTTAAGCTGTTGGTTGTCCTTTGCAGGAAATGGGTCTGAACTGCGTCAGAGTTCCCAGCAGGTGTGAAAAATCAGGACTGGGGTTGGGGGGGGGGTAATAGGAGACTATATAAGACAAAGCCCAAAATATTGGGACTGTCCTTATAAAATCGGGACATCTGGTCACTCTATAGAGGAAGACAACAGCCTCAGCAGCAACAGTTTACTGCTCCTCATCAGAATGACACAAGATAAACCTCCAAAGCTAAGATGAGACCAAAAAATTTAGGCACAGAAGTGGATGCTGATGTCAGACCTCGCGTTTGATATCAAGCTCAAGAGCAGCAAACCACCTTTGGGTGCTTTGAAGACCATCTACCCAATTTGTACAGTGGGTGGTCAAATATTACCACAGACAGATGGTTTTTGGACCCTATAAAAGACGTTTATACCATCCAGTTTGAAACCCTCTCCCACCCTCACTCTTCACAGACCCCTCTCATGAGAGAGTGTTAAGGTCAGAAATCAATACTCTACTTCTGGAGGAAGCAACAGACAAATACTAATAAACATCAGAAATCAGGGTTTTTTTTCACTTTTGCTATTTTCTGATTCCAAAGAAAGGTGAAGGACTTTGCTCAATCCTAGAGCTGAGGAACCTACCAGCTACACCGGAAAGTTTCTCTTCAGAATACTAACTCTAGGATCCGTCCCTCTGCTATCTAGATTGGATTGCTGCTCTCGACCTAAAAGATACGTACTTCCATATCTCGATAAGACCATCACACAGGAAGTACTTTACCTTAGGGCAGGGCCATTTCCACTACAAGGTCCTCCCCTTTGGCCTTTCTAGTGCACCCTGAGACTTTACAAAATGTGTGTCAGCTGTGGCTGCTTTCCTGCGAAGAAGAGGCATTTCCATTTTTCTGTGTTTAGCTGACTGGCTTCTGATAGCCTACTCTGAAGATGAACTAAAGTCAGTCATTCACTACTCTTGCTCTATGTTCTGGGGAAAAAAAATCTCTGTTGTCCCAACACATGAATCGTGGCCAAAACGAACAAGTTTTCAAAGCATTACAGGTGCCAAATGTCTCATTGAAACAATGCAAAACCTCCATTGCTAGAAAGGTGAGAGATTTTTTTAAAACTACATTTAAACGATTCCCTGAAGTTGGTTGGTCTCACTGCAAATGTGTCCAATCTTAGCAGTGGTGGAATGTTTTTATATATCAAACTCTTTGAAAATAAATATGATTGAAAATAAAAAAAAAATCACTCTTTGCCTTACATGTTAAAAGAATGGAGTTTTAAACTCCAGACAAAAATGTGCTGGTAAGGAGCAAAACTTACGTGGCAGTGATGCAAATGACAAGACTAACTGCAGAAGTTATTTTTATGCTTATTACAGCAACTTCTGGCAAAGCTAAATTGCCAGCCCATCTATTTATAGCCTAAGCATGCTATAAGCTTTGCAGTTAAACCTGTGTCATTAGTTCTGAACCATTGCTCTGGGAAACATTGAATGATGTGCCTAATTGTATATGCTGAGAATCTCATAGTGTAACTCCAATCAAGGAAGCTTCTGTGGACCTGACATGCTAAATTGCCTGGCTGGTGTCCAGAGATAATAAACGAGCCTAGAGATGTATGGAGGCTGGCGACTTCCAGATCTCATCTGTGCTCACATTTAAAAGTTCACGCAGCATATTAAGGAGAGAGAATGCAAACAGAGGGCAAGATGCATTTGCTTGAAAACATCAGTGTTGGGTGAATCAGATTTTGAGCTATTAGGGTACAAATCCAAGCCCCCTTAATTGATAATAAAGGACAACCCTAGTAATAAAACAGTTAACTGGTCATGACATCTCAGAAGTCAGTAATAACAATCGCTCGGTGGCTAGGGAAAACATGGAGGGAGGAAAACAGCAGTCTCCAGGTTAAACCATGAGATGCAGGTTCATGATGTGTTTAGGGAACATACATCAAAGTCATTTTGGCTCTGAAGGCCAAACTCTGCCCTTGATTATGTGCTTGCAGTCCCCATTGACGTACCTGGGAGTTGTACTCCCAGCACAGTTTGGCCCTTGGTGAATATCACTTGGCAGTCAAGCTGAAAGCAGCCAGGACCATCAGCTGAAGGATTTTGGGGGCTCTGCCAAAACACAAGTAGATTTGGCAGAGCATTATAAAGTTTTTGTGCCCATGGCACCATAATCCTTTTGCCAGGTATTAACAGCTGCTAATAGGGCCATGTTCAACATGATGTCTAGGGTTACAGCCAGGGCTCCGTTTCAGAATAAATATAACACTGGGCTCAAGCCCCCACCTAAAACCTTATTCACTCCCAACTATTTGGAATGCTAAAGTAAAATCCGGATTACCTTTAACAGTGTCCCTCTGCCCTCAGCCAATATACACCAGGGTCTCTGGGATCATGAAACACAGCTACTTAAAATACAAGGCTAACACAATTTTGAAATAAGCTTGTTTTAAAAAATAGAGAAAGCCTCCCAAAATAGGTGCCATCTGGTACAATCCTCAGGCCCTTTTATTCATGGGCTGATTTGTTAGGACCCTTGAAGTCTTACTCAAAGCACAATCCCTACCCACCGAAGGCATACTCACAATTCTGACTCAGCAGTTGTCAAGCAGATGCAAAGTTGGTAGATAACTCCTTCAGCTAGATTGCTGTGCACAATTCTAGGATGCTTGTGCAGGTCCAGTGGTCCACTGCTGTCTGTTGTGCCTAACCATTATGTTGACTCTATCCACTTAATCAAGTCAGAGCCAGTCAATCACTGCTAGCTTTCAGCTAGTCTGTATTGCAACTCAACCTACACTACCAACTCTACTGCTGTTCTCTTACATCACAACTACTACATGATATACATGTCCAATATAAGATCCTAGGTCTTGTCAAAGCAACTGTTTAACAAAATCTGCTTTCTCACTTTCCTATACCTGCCATTCAGCTACCCTATCTGAGCCCACTGTCTACTAGATTAGGGTGTCCAGCCTTTCCCATGGAATAATCAACATAAATTCATCTTCTCACCTACCCTTCCACATCAATGCAGCTACATAGTTTATTTAACATAATTCCTAAGAACAGAAGACACAGAAACACCATATGAGGCAGCCTCAAGTGTTCTGTGAAACCATTCTATTGTTCTGTGAAACCATATGCAAATAAACCTGGCAGCTGGTAAGGAATCCCCTCAATTTCTCCATTTTTCCTATAGGGGGAGCCAGAACCTAATATGCAAATAATGAGGCTAGCAACACACTCTCAATGTTCCCTTTTTACCTATAAAGGCTGCCAGAGAACTTCCAGTCCCAGTAAGTTCCTTCCCATGGATTAATGGCACAAAGAATTTTGCAGTGTTAACGTTATTGCACAAACAAAGCCAAGGGGGGAAGCTCCTGAGGTCGCCATGGAGCTTAGAATGCCAGAAAATGAGTCTCTGTGCAGGGGTCTGCTCACAGAAATGAAAAACAAAAGTAGCACTGAGAATCTGCTGCTGCAGGAGTGTGAGTGTGTTAATTCTGAAGCTGCAGCAACAGAAAATTTGAAGGGGCTGGGGAATGTCTCCCTCATCTTCCCTGGGGTCATGGCCTTGGGTGAAAGGGGACTCAGTTCTTGGTGTCAATGTGTCTGCATGGTCCATAGTACCTGATGCAAAATTTTCCATGACGGATACTACTCTAGGACTCATAGCCTTTCCCACAGTGACAGCCATGGATGGGAGGGCAGGGAGACGCTCTCTTTCCATGGAGGGGCAGTGACAGCCATACCCTTCAGAATGGGATACAGTTGAAGACCCTAAACTTAGAGAATCTTATGCATGGAGATAAAGGGATACATAGAAGGCCGGGGCCAGCCCCAGGATCCCATTTGCTCAGCTACAGTCCCTCAGAGCACCCCCTGGGTTTATAAACCCATCCTGTAGAGATGCTGACAGCTCTGGAAAGCAAAAGACATTTATTTCTATGTGACATGCCCTGCTGTCGACAATGGCTGGTATGAAAGAGGCTGTCACACAGAAAGACAATTTACGGTAGTATTGCTTACCAGAATAAGTCCCTCATGCTGGGTTGGAAGCGGCAACACTTGGTACAGTGATTACCCCTCTATCTCCATGTGGAGCTTGTCTATACTAGAAGGTAAGGTTGGCATGTTGCAGGGTCAACTAACCCATTTCTGAAGTCTAGTCTAGACTTTAACACATCCTAAACTGGCTGAGTTAGGTCTTAGTGTGGACAAGGCCATCTTGCTTTGCTTGTGCAATGAAATAAATACAGCAGAATTCTTTGTCCTCTTTTTTAACTCCCAGACGGGAAAAATAATAAAAAAATAATGAGCAGTTCATCTCATATGAGGTCTTTCTCATTTATAGCAAAAAATAAAATAAAAAGCATGGGAGTAACATTCCTGAGAAGTAGAGATTGTAATACCAATAACACGCACTAGGTGGCTTCACTTATTACAGGCTGTTGTGATATATTCTGAAATGAAACACTGATGACGGGTGGCCCAGTTCTAGGGTATCTTTGTTCATTGACGTGGTCTGACGGGCATGATGAGAATCCCATTAGCTGCCCCATATGGATATCTGTGCGGAGGGTTGTGTAAGTTGCAGCCTGAATCAGAGCTGCCTCTTGGAATGATTCCAGCTGAGGACTCAGAGTGCCCCGTGTGGATTTCCTGGGGACCCCAAGGCATCTAACCCTGAAACCCCTCCGTTACTGAATACATCTGTTATCTGTGCTTTATTTGGCTAACGGAGAGCAAGGGGCCAATGGCAGCTGTTGACTCCATTAGGAAAGCCCTTAACCCTTTGGGGCAATGAAAGAACCAAGACCGGTACCTGTGTTGAATTTATGGTGCTTTATTCAACCAACAAACTGAGAGCATGTGATGGCCTTGGGTGGCTGGGGAAGGCAGCACACAGGAACGGCAGCTGTAGGTGGAGATCCCCGAATCAAGCCTAGGTGAAAGTTTAGCAGTATCCCTTGTGCTTTACAGCAGTTCTCCCATCACTTCCCCTAGAGAGGGAGAAATCAGAGGTGTCAGGGTAGCAGGCATGGTACAAATGTAACCCACACACCCCTGGGTGTGGTGCTCTGTTCCCTCTAGAGCCAATGAGACCACTTAGAGATTAATGAGTCTGCTACAGCCTCAGCTAAGGGCCACGTGGCTGTTAACTCATACAGTAGAGGCTCATACACTAAGCTCCAGAGATCCCAGGTTCAATCCTGCCCACCGATGACCAGGGTCTGTCAGTGTTACACAAATACCTGAGAAAATGAAAGGAAAAAAAAAAGATAGACATTGGAGATTCTGGTCTCAGCACCTTAGGGCCAGGAAGGGAACCGCTCCAGAGGTCCCTGCTAAATCAGACATGAGCTACTGGGCTCAGATTCCTGCCAGAGCCAAGTAGAAGTCAAAGGTTGAAGTGCCACTGCTCTGTGTGGGTGTGTATGCTTATATTCATCTAGCACCAGAGGAAGGAGTGGGGAGGAGCTAGACCAGAAAGCCTCCAGCTAGGCTCCTCTCTCTTACCTAGCCCCCCCTCACCATAGGATCTGAGCACATCACAGTCTTTAGTGTCTTTATCCTCACAATCCCCCGGGATACAGGGCAGTGCTAATATCCCCACATTATAGATGGGAAACTGAGGCCCAGACAGACTAAAGGTGCAGTCCACAAAGTCCCTTTTTGGGCACCTCTGTGATCCACAAAACCTCAGCCTAGCTGCTGCCTAATCCTAGAAGCACCTAACCTCCCTGGCACTGCCATTTTTTCCTCTGGCCATGTGCAAGGCAGCCTCCCGCCAGGCTCCGGTTACCTACCTCCCACCTCAGCCCTGGAGTGATTTGCCAGCCAGGGAAGAGAGGTGTTTGGCTGCTTAACTCAGTGCCAGAGCCCAATCCGGTAGGCGGCCTCTGAACTCTCTTACTGGATCAGGAGTTTTGTGAGTTCACACAAAAGAAGGTTTTCCCTTATCACCTTTAGCCCAGAGGGTAGGTACTCACCCAGGAGGTGGGAGACCCCTGGTCCAAGTCCCCCTCTATTTGAGGGGAAGAAGGGTCTGCCCAGGGACCTGCCACCTCTCAGGAGAGTGCCCTAACAACCAGGCTAAAAGCTCTGTGCAGAGATGCTCACCGTTGTAAGGCCTCGGTCCCTTCATGGATCCCACCCAGCATGACATGCCCAAGTTCACACAGGATGTCAGTGGCTGACTCCTTAACCACTAGCTCATCCTTCCTCCTCCACCCCTTCTGCTCACTCACTGGTGGCTGGTGCTGAGGGTGCACATGCTACATCCTTCTAACGGGCAGGATAGCTGCTGGCTCTGAAACCTTTTCCTGTGGTGGCATCCTGCCCGCCTCCTTCTTCAGCACGGAGAACAACCTCCGGGCAGCTGCCTCTTGGGCACCAGGATTTCCACACCCTGCGAAGCTGGGCTCCTGCTCCAGAAGCAATGGCAGTGCTCAGCGCCTCCAAGACCCTCTCCTTTTACCAGAGTCTGGTTGAATCAGAGCCACATGCTCAGCTCTCCAGCCGGAGCCTAGGATCCAGACTCATTCCAAGCCTGAACTGTGTGGCTTAGCCTCATCCATGTCTATTGTATTAATACCAGAAAAGCCAAAAAACCCTCTGAAGGGTTTGGCCCCAGTCTCGGGAGCCTTCCTGCCCTGAGCTGCTGCAACCAGCTCTTAGTTTTGTCTCAACATTCAAACAACAAAGAGTCCGAGCAATTCAGACTCTCCTGAGTGTAGGCTGCTATGCCAGCTACCCTGCCTAGAAGGCTGATGCCATGCAGGCTGCTGAATATGTGCAGTGTTAGGATGCAAAACATGTGCCCTGCTGGGGATTATTGCTTTGATGGGAAATGAGCTTTCAGCTGATAGTGGTTTTTCCAGCTGAACTTGTGCAATAGATCTCAGGGGTCCAAAAGATACAATTTCTCTGTTAATTATTCTCATTAGCAAAAGCATTTATGTACGACCCCAGCTGGATCATCCAGTTATGTCTAGGCCAATTAGCAAGGTTTTACAGCTCAGTTTATGGGGTTTCCTGGTGTTCCTCCTTTTCTCAGCTGTTGGAACACAACAGTTTTGGAGCATAGTTTGCTCATAAGCAAAGGGGTTGGCTTAGGGGATGTGTACGCTGCATTAAAAGACCCACCACACGAGGCTGGCCCAAGTCAGCTGATTTGGGCTCCCAGGGCTAAAAATTGCCATGCATATGGTCAGGCGTGGGCTGGAGCTCGGGCTCTGAGACCCACCCCTTTGTGGGGTTTCAGAGACCAGGCTCCAGCTCTATCATCCACGCTGCAGTGTTTAGCCCCATAGCCCTACAAGCCTGAGTCAATTGCCACGGGCTCTGAGACTTGGGACCATGGGTTTTTGTTGCAGTGTAGCTGAACCCTGAGTGGCCCAAACCTAAGATTTGAAATACCTGGAAAACAGGTTGAAATCCCAGAAGAGTCGGCCTAGTCCCTTCATTCTCCTGAAGCTGATAAAATAAATCTCCTATGATTTCCTGTGGGTGGCTCTTTGGGATAAGTCTTCTCTTTGCCTCTGGTGTGGCCATTAAGTACCCCAGGCAACCTCTCCAAGAACAGGCCTTTGGCAGGTGTGCTTGGTCCCAATCCTTTCCCCCTGACTGGAATGCTGCTCTGCCTCAGCTGATTAATGTCTTCTGCCTCCTGGCTTCGGAGAGTACAGGATGTGGATCCTACAGCACTCTGGAGTTTGGCCTGAACCCTATAAGTGTACAATATTATTCACCTGTCTCAGGTAACTGCAATTATCGTCACTAAATATACCCTGGATCTACCTGTGACTTGCATTCTCCTTCATTCTCCATGCTGAGCTGGGTTCCACTTTCCCTGCAATAATAGGAGAGAAAGATCCACTATCACACTGCTTCACATAAGACCACTGTTAAATTAAGATCTGGGGTGCCCAGAACGAGCAGTGTGGCTGGGACAGGCATGTTCACATTTAGTGCCCACACTGCCAGGCGGGTATTGCCAGTTCTGTCCATTGGAGCCAGTCCCTTCCTCACCCACAGGCTGCCGGGAAGACAGTGCCTCTTCAGGCATTCTGGTAGCTTTGGTTTGACCCCTCAGGTCTCACCAGACTCTAGAGAGAGACGCATGGTCCCTGTGGTGCAGACTCGTGACATTGGCATCATGGGTGTTGGACGCCCGCCTTGGCTAGAGGATGCACTGCTCTGAGTGGTGACCTAGGAGCAATAGGCACTGCAGAAACCATAACAAACCCCAGCTGAAAGGCTGCCTGCTCAGCAGGAGGTGATCAGTGAAACCACCCACAGCATCGGGAGTTCAGGCCCAAGGCTCCCAACGTCTATTGAAATCCATGGGCCTCAGTCCCTCTTCCTCAGGGCTGCATTAAAATGAGCCAGCTCGACATAAGTTCTCCATCAGCCAGGTCCTTCCCGCTGACCCAGAAGCCGATCTACAGCCTCCAGCTCTCGCTCCCCCGCCTGGAAATTAAGAGTCGCTCCGCTCCCTTCTGCTGAGTCCTTTCTCCAGCTCCCAGCCTTCCTCACCTGCTCCCTTCAGGTCTCTCTCCCAAGTCACCTGCCTGGGAGCTGGGGAGAACCTCTCTACCTGAGCTAAGCCTGCTCATTATATACTGGCTGGCCTGGCTCTGAGTCCCCAAGCTTTGACCATGTGATCCTGGAAGGGGGGGTGAGCCTGGGGCAGAGTGCAGCTTAAAGCTGGGCTCGCTCGCCCTGTGACACTGCCCCTCGGAAGGAGCTAGAGGTGTACAGCTGCTCTCAGGAGAGCCCGTCTGCACTCACCATATTGCTGAACACCGGAGACATCTGTTGCCATATTTCACACCATCCGTGCCACAGATGGGATCGTACCCCTTTGGGCAGAAAAAGGGGCCACGCTTCTTTGCTTGTGGATAGTTACTGCAGTCAACCTGAAAAAGCGATTGCACGGTGCTCCAAACTCATTCAGTGAGGTTGCTGTTGCAGTGGTTTGCCCGTCTATAGCATATTCTAGTAAGCAGAGGACATCTTTTCTCTCCCCCTTTTCCTAACTTCTCTTTCCGCTGTGTTTGTCTGTGTTCAGGGGGCAACCGACTTGACGAGACCAACAGCTTTGGTGAGCAGAGAACATTTTAGCTGCAGACCTGTTGCCATTTCCATCAATGACAAAACCAAAGCAGGACCTGTAGCTCAAAATGTTCCTGCCCAGTGAGGCCAAGAGCAGAAGCTTTGTGTCTTGTGCGGCTACTGAGCCTTAGCCCACAATAAAAGAAGCCTAAGATTTGGCACTAGCCGTGGGGGGACATGCAAGTGATATCGAAGTAACTATTAGCCGCACCAGGTAGCTGCACGAAGATTTTGAGTGTAGAGCTCTTTTCAGGGGAGCGGAGGGTGTCATGCTAGAGACTGTGGGAACTGGAATTTCTGGCCCACAGAAAGTTCACGTTTCTCCCCCAGAATTTTGTTCCGAATCAGAAGGAACAGCTGGAAACAGGAAGTTTTCTGCAGAAGGAAAAATTTCAAAACATTCCATTTTGGAAGGGAATTTTTTCAAACTTTCCAGCCCAACTCCGTGGCTGGCTGGCTCGGGAGCTGAGTGGCCTAGAGAACCTGTCTGCCCCCCAGCCCAGACGGCAGGCCTGGAGTTCCCACAGAACGTTTAGATTCCATTGAATCAGGGCCACCCAGAGGGGGGGCAAGTGGGGCAATTTGCCCCAGGCCCTGGGCCCCACAAGGGCCATCATGAGAATATAGTATTCTATAATATTGCAACTTTTTTTTATGGAAGAGGCCCCCGAAATTGCTTTGCTCCAGGCCCCCTGAATCCTCTGGGCAGCCCCGTGTTGAATCAGCATGTTCTGATGGAAAATGTCCAACCAGCTCTGCTTAGAGCTCCTTGCTGAATGCCTGAGACACCTTGAATCGCAGGCTCAAATCCTATCAGAGTCCTCTCAGCTCTACATTCTTGCATGGTCGATGTGTTCACTTCTCTGCAGTTTCCTTGTCTGTAAAGCAAGGTCCTGTCTCCTCTGTGTGAGGCTTAAAGATCCCCTGGCAGGTTTTATAGGAACAGGACTTTTCCATGGGGTGATATTACTCCTCCCCACCCCTGTACAGAAGTGGACCTCTGCACTCCACCCCAGTGATGGCTGCATTTCCACAGGGCACTGTAGTTTGTAAAGCCTGTAGGACTGAACGCCATATAAAAATGTAAACTATGATATGCCTAGATTTACCTTTTCCCCACATTTTCCTTTATGCTTCATGCCAATGTTGATTCCAATTTCCCTGGGAGAGAGAAGGAGAGATTAAAACTACTGAGTCTCCTTGCAGAATATGACTATAATGAACTTCTGTGCCCATTTTTCTCTTGTCTGCTATACCAGGATGATATATTTGCCCATTATTCTAGCCTGAACTGATTTTTTCACCCCCATACCTCCATGAGCTGCCTCCTGATGCATTCTGGGATCTGATTGCGCTAGGTACCATACTAATATATCATAAAAAGATCGCCCCAGGCCCAAAGAACTCACCAGGTTGCTGAGCACAAGAGGCACTTGATGCTGTACGTCTGGTCATTTGTGCCACAGACGAGCTTGTACACCTTTGGGCAGAAAAAAGGCCCTAGCTCCTTTGCTAGAGGGTACCTGGTACAATCGACCTGCCAGAACAATTACACACATGTTATCACCACTGTCAGTAAAGCCAGTACTCTGCCCAGAGACAGTACAGAGCAGTCAGCCTAACCAACGCACCCAGAGGTATGTTGATATTATCTCCATTTTACAGATGAAGGGAGTGGAAATCTTCTGGCAGAACCAGGAAGACAGGCCTGTTTTCCTACCTCCCAGTCGTGTGCTTTCCCCACGGAACCATCCTTCCCTTGGCTTTAACCTCTGTCTATCCATCCCTCTGTCCACCCAGCCACCCACAGAATGCAAGTAAAATGGGCCCAGCTCCATGGTTTCAAGGCAACACTGGGAGTCTGCTGCTCTGTGCGATCTACCTCTTGGCAAACAGAACAGCTGTTGTCAGGCTAGTGTCTGTCTGAGCTGCAATGCGCCGTGGAAGTGGCAAGAAACTCGGCTGCTGTTTGATTCATTCGCATTAAGAGAACAACAATATCAAGGATCATTCAGTTGCTAATAGCGAAGGGTTTAAAGCTTGGCATTCTTCTGAACGTGTGCCAGGACAAGGCTTTGGAGCAGTTTGCTTTCGAGTGGCAGAGAGGGCTTAGTGCTCCAAGCTGAATGTCTGAAACGCCTTGAATCACAAGACAAATCCTATTAGAGTCTACCCAGTCCTCCACTATCCCATGGGCGATCAGCTCAGTTCCTTATCGCATGTAGGTTTTTGACTGGAAAAACCAAGGTTCCAACTCCTCTGAGTGAGCGTTAAAGATCCCCTCACACTTTTGTAAAAGTAGGATTTTCCCATGTGTCTTTCCTTGGTCAATACTTCCCCTTTCCACACACAAGTCGATCACTGTGCTCCACCCTAGCGATGGCTGCAGCTAAGGTGACCATATAGCAAACGTGAAAAATCAGGACGGGAGGAGGGGGTAATAGGTGCCTGTACAAGTCAAAGCCCTGAATATCAGATCTGTCCCTATAAAATCAGGACATCTGGTAACCCCCGCTGCTCTGTGTATATACAGTAGTTTGAAACCTGCCAGGTAAACGTAACGTAGAACACACCTGGCTTTACCTTTGGCTTGCACTCTTTTTTATCCTTATGCCAATTGGCTCCAGTTTCTCTAGATGGAAAAAGAGAGATTATGAGTACAACTATTCCCTTCAGAATAAAATTTCTCATCTGAGTTGAATTAACCAGAGGAAGATGAGCTGACCCGTATGAGAGGTTCTGTTGGGGCAGGGCCATTCACATTTATCCTCACTGGTATACAGGCATGTTACCCAAAATTGTTTGCAATTGTTCCAGTTTGAACCCATCCTTTTTGTGCTAACTGTTGCCATAGTCCACAATGCGCAGACTCCACACATGTTCTGGGGTTTGTAGTCTGAGCCTCCAAGAAGAAGCCTGAGCAAAGCCTGTGGGAAAACAGTAGGGTGACCAGACAGCACATGTGAAAAATTGGGATGGAGGTGGGAGGTAACAGGTGTCTATATAAGAAAAAGCCCCAAATATCAGGACCGTCCCTATAAAATCAGGACATCTGGTCACCCTAAGCAGTGAAGTCTTAACTCAAAAACAATTACTATGCAAATATGTTAGATGAAATCCTAGACCCACTGAAGGTAAAATTTCCAAGGAAGTCAGTGCAGCCCCAGTGTCGCTTGTTGCCGTCTCACTTCAGAGATGCACCCTGGAGTGTCTGAGCGCAATACATGTTGAAACAAAAAGAAAAAAGTTTCTCTACTCATTATGCCTGCTCTGCAGGAGAGAGCCAACCCAGCCGAGAGCTCAAGAATTGAGGATTCAGTGGGTCTTGTGCATTGTCAGCAGCATGCAACTCACATCTGTGCAAACTCCCAAAGAGAGCAAAACTGGAAGACGATGGGGGTTACATGGTGATCACACAATTTAGCCTGCAGAACCTTTTTTGGATGATGCTATGCAAGATGGAACAAACCCAGCTCAGCTGTCAGAACACAGGCTGAGCTCTGCAGGTAGAAAATAAAATTGCTCATAAACAGGGCACGTTTGATGACAGACAACAACCATGAAGCACGTGAGCCGGTATGTCATTTTCAGCATCACTGCTGAGAGTAGCACCTGAGAGTGAGAACTGTCCTGTCCCATTGACACACACACCTACTGGCATGAGGACTGACAGCTCCAATGCCACATCCTCTGCCCCAGGAACATCGGGGAGCTAGCAATGAAGGCACTCGCCGTGCTGCTGCACACAAGAGGCACTTGTTGTCGTAGAGCAGACCATTACTGCGGCAGACTCTGGGGTGCAGATAAAGGGTTTGCCCTCTGCGTGTGTCAGGTGCTCACTGCAGCCTTCCTGCAGAAGGTTCCAGACATATTCACGAGTGAGTTTTTATCATTGTTACTATTTGTTGATCCTCGTGGAGCCTGATTCACCACTATGCTTATGCCCATTTTACACCAGTGGAACAATGAGTGAGAGGAATCAAGCCACAGGTTATTACTGATCATAGCCAGGCAGAGTGATAGATGGAAGAGTCCCCATACTGTCTAAGGGGCAGAGTCTCAGAGAGCTTTAAGTCACCTGTAGCATTTGGCTTTTCTTAGCAGCCCTGGGCATTTTCACTAGTTTCTTGGTGCAAACTGGGTTGGGAAAAAAAGACAGTCTAGTCGGGGAATTCTAATTTGCTCCAGGAGAAAGGTGAGCTCAGACACTGTATGAAGGGAAGGTCCCCTGCAGTAGGGTGCTCATACATCCAGTTTTGGCTGGGATAGTCCCTTTTTTAAGCCCTATCCCGGTCATCCCTGCTTTTTTGGGGTTCCAGTCAAGAAATGGGAGTGGGGATGGAACGTGAGAATTCTGAAAGCAGAAGAGCTGAACTAACCTGCGTCTCACCTCGACAGGCAACACCTGGAACAAAAATTGCAGACACACAAGCTAGGATGAGACAAAAATCATCTGTGAGAGAGACCACATTTATACACATGAACCCTGCTAGTGAGAAAACTTCCACTGAATTAAGGTTTCCTGCACTGAATCGCACCAACCATGTTAGTAAATAAAACACGCTTTTCAATTGCTTATTTCAACATATTTTTCAGGTTTGCTGGTCAACAAAATAATGCAGTGTATCAGCACCGAGCTGGCAAACGTGTCCCAGGATTGTTGGCTTCTGTGGAGTCTGACCAGTTAGCCACTGGCATTGTTTGTGATGTCACAGGGGAGAGGTCCCAGAGAGTGTCCCTTTTAGAGGGATGGGATCTACATAGGAAAGTTAACAAACCAGGTGAGCACCTTTTATGCATAGGGCCCACATTTGCTCCCATTTAAGTCCGGGGGATAAGGACTAGGTCCAGAATGTTCAGTTTCCCCAGTGACAGCCTTCACAAAGATCTCTTTTTGGGAATCAATCATTTTTCCAATTTCATGACTCAATAACAAAGACTGTTTCATGTTGCCAAAAGAAGATGGAAATGCAGCTACTTCTGGGATGCAACCAGCTTTACACAGGACATTCCGCAGCAGTGTGGAAAAGAAGGCAAATATCATCAAAGGACCCTGATGCTAATCCTTGCGCTTATACAAAGAGCCCTGAAGTCTCTGCTGCCCTTGCAGAACAAACAGCACCTCAGCTGTCTTCATAAAGGTGTGCATGATTCTGACCATTAAGGGTCCAGGCTGCACAAGGGTGAGCCGAGAGGTGGAAAGCGAAGAGTTATGGCCCAGTTACAGCAAAGGTCACTCACCCAAGAAGCAGAAAGAGGGAAGTGCCAGAGGAAGGGGCACAGAGATCCTTTTTGACTTCCTGGTGGAGGTAACTGTGCAATCCATATGGAAATCATTTGTGCTCTGCTCAGTAGATGCTTTCTTAATAAGCCTCAGAGGCACAATCCACATACGCTCCTGGGCCGAGCAGGGGTGGCTCTACACATTTCATCGCCCCAAGCATGGAGTCATGCTTTGGGGGGCGCTCTGCCACTTGCCGGTCCCGCGGCTTCGGTGGACCTCCCGCAGGTATGCCGCCGAAGGCACCCTGCCTGTCGCTCTTCCTGCGACCGGCAGAGCGCCCCCCGCGGCTTGCCGCTCCAAGCACACGCTTGGCATGCTGGGGCCTGGAGCCGCCCCTAGGGCCGAGTGTCCACCCCAACTGCGAAATCACCTCCCAAAGCCAGCCCGACACTGGACAGCATGACCAGTTTCCTCTGGGAGGACGTCTCCACATGCACTTTGCCCTCTTTGCCTTTTGCCTCACCAGGTTTCGAGATGATTCTCTGCCTTTGCCAGACTGGTAGGTCAGCGCCCGAGCTGAGGTGTGCTGGGATTGCACCTGATATAAATCTAATGAGCCCAGAACCTTCTGCTGAGGAGCAGATGCACTGGCACAGCTTGTGGGACTTTTTGTCCTGGGCTCCATGGAATGCTCAGCAAGGCTCCTGTTTGTTGTCGTAGAAACTCAGCCGAGTCCAGCGCATGCTGGCCAACAGCCTCACTTCTCCCCACCAGCTCCAAATCCCTTTGGACTGATTGTTCATTTCCACCCCCCAAAGCCTCCCAGGTGCGAGAACAATGGGGTATTACTCATCAGCCTGAAGGTGGATAAGCTCTGGTGACCTCCTCACCCACTCAATGGTTGGGTGAGGCCCTGCTGCATTCTGGGAAAACACAACTCAATACTGTGGTCCCAATGCACACGATGTATTGGTTAACGCTGGAATATAATAATTAAAAGAACTCACAACGTAAGGATCCCCGTGGAGCCGCTCTCTCACTCTTTAAGGTGTCCCCTCAGGGCAGACATGATGCTATGGGTGAGCCCTGCTTGGATTTCCTCACCCTGAGTATAAACACGTCCAAGCAGGCCTGCAGGTATTATCAGCTCCCTCTTTGGAGGGTCTCATTTATACACCAGAAAAGAACAACACAAAAGTGGAACCTGAAGTCAGCAATGCCACCAGAAAATGCGCTGCCTCCAGGTTAAACAGTCTTACGTCTTGGTTCTATAGCCCTGGGGCACTCAGGCCGAATTCCCTGTCTTGAGATCAGCCTTCTGTGGAGCGTTCTGCCAGCTGCCACTCTTCCCTTGACAGTGTGTCTCTCTTTGCTAAGTCCCTCATAGCAACCAGGAAGGCCCCATGCCCAGTTTGTTCTCCAGAGCTGCTCCTGTCCTTTCCCTGGGAACACTTTCTCTTTGCAACTGCTTCTCTCTCTGTAAACCCCTTCTCTCCAGAAGTCCCTTCTCCCTGGCAGTAGCTTCTTGGCACACTGGGCTTCCCGCTACGGTCTGAGAGATCCCTTTGCTGAGACCCAGGTCTTCCTGGATGTCTGCTTTCTGCAGCTCTCCCTTGGGAATCTCCTGCCTCCAAGAGCATCTCCTTGGCTCCTTGTTCTGGTGGGATCTCCAGACAGTTCCCTGTCTCCAGGGAGCTCTGGTGGTCTGGGAGCTCCTCTCCTCAGGATTGTCCTGAGGGTATGTCTACACTATGAAATTAGATTGATTTTATAGAAATTGATTTTTTATCAGTCAAATTTTATACCGTCGATTGTGTGTGTCCCCACTAAGTGCATGAAGTTGTTGGACTGCGTCCACAGTACTGAGGCTAGCATCGACTTTTGGAGCATTGCACTGTGGGTAGCTATCCCATAGTTCCCGCAGTCTCCACCTGCTGAAGGCTGACCTGGGGATACTGGAGGGGATACGGGAGGAGAAGTAGCTTTCTTGCAGGCAGTCACAGGCAGATGGGCCCTGATTCCCCTTAAAGGGCCAGTTGCCCTATGGTACCCTGAGTTCTACCACTTATCCAGTTTGAATCAAAGGAGTTAATGTCCATTTGGGAAGCTGGGCTCCTGTTATACAGCTACAGGTCCTCAAATGGAAGGACATTCTCAGTGCTGTCTGGATTCAATTTGTGGTCTAGCTTGAATGGCTTAGTACAAAAAGGGACAAACCCTAAATACACTGACTTGATGAAGATGGCCAAATTACTGCAGTCGGTGGCAGTTACCACCAAGACAGCTCTGAGTGTTTTCCATCTTTATAAAGCCAGAGCAGGCCAATAACTGAATTGCTGACTCAGTGACCATCGCTTGAAACACAGATCCCACCCAGTCTACCTTGGCATAATCTAGATAGCTCCTTCACATATCTTAACCATGTAATAGCCTTCTAAGCCCATGGGCCAGCGTCGCAGGAGAAGAAAATGCACAGACTCTCCAATCATATGGTTTAGCCCTGTGTTACTCTGCAGCAGAATTCTGTGCTCTGGTCTGGCTCCATTCATCTCACATCAGGTTGGCTGGCGCACATCTGCACTCAACCATGCGCATCGTAACTGGGACAATTCGCCCCACACCAGTACTGTGGCTCCCGTGTTAAGCGACATCACGCCTCCACATGTCTGCCGTGAGGGTGCTACATCTAGGATGGTTGATAAGATCAGGGCAAACTCAAGCCTACCCCTGTACACAGACCTCTTCCACCCCCCCATGAGCGCACTTGTCTTTGAGTCAGCTTTTGTGGGGGCCCCTGCCCTACCCAGATGTCTCTGTGCCGTTGATGTGGTGTGAAGAATGACTTGCAGCTGATGTCAGAAACGGGTCTTTTATAGCTGACCCACCCACACGTGGACCTGGCTTTAATTTACCACACTGCTCATGGGTCCTTCTGAACCTATGTCAAGTGAGCCAGGGTCAATGTGCAGCCGTCCCTTCACTCCTGGGGCCACCGGGAGGCCCCCCTCATGGGGCTGAGGCCAAAGGCAGACAATGCCGCACACCTGTGACGCCTGCCCCCAACTAGATTTGATGCTGGTCTGAAGGGCTCTGCGCTTCGCTGATAGGGCTGCCTCAAATTGGCTTGGCAAGAGCTGCATCCAGTCAGAAGAAGCTCTAGTGCAACGTGTGGCCTAGCTGAACGACTTAGTACAAAAGGGACACACTGATCCTCAGTTCCAGCCAATCTTTGGCCTGTGATCCCAATAGCAATTGCAAGGCCTTCTTCCCAGCTTCAGTTACTATTCAGCAGACACAAGTGGCCAGCACGTACCTTTCTTCTTCTGCTCTTTCCCCAAAGCCCCCCATAGAGGCTGGGGCTCAGGGCCCCTTTGTGCTGGGTGCTGAACAGACAAAGAAAAGCGTCAGGCCCTGCCCTGGGCGGTTTACAGTCTAAAGAAACAAACAGCTGACAGGTGGGAAATGGGGCTACAACGTGCAAGGTAGGAGCCTGATGAAGAATCGCTTCAAGTGTATTAGTTAAATGGGTTGTGTCGTGTCCCCCCACCCAAAAAAACTTATAAATATTAAACAATGAGGCTCCCAGCTAGAGCTGGTCAAACTAGTAGTTGGGAAACAAAATGATCTGCTGAATTGAGGCATTTTTATTCTGGGCAGGAACTGGCTAAGAACAGACTTTGACATTGGAAGTGTCTGTTTGAAATCACTCAGCACCAAGCTTTGTACATTATCTTGGCCCACAGCAGAGGAGGAGAGATTATTTACATTCAACCATATGGGTCGAGAGCTCCTTTGCCTCCTCACAACAGCCACCTGGCATCCCAGGCACAGTCAGCTCTGCTGTCATTCCCAAGTAACCCAGCCCATTCTGGGCTCCAGGTGCCCAGTCCCTACAGCTGTGCCAGCTGCTTTCAAGTCCAGGCTCCAGCCTGTTTGTGTGTAACTCTCGTTTGGACGGCCAGTCTTGGCCTGGCAGGAGGGGAAGGGTTACGTGGCATCAATGGACAGCCAGGGATGCCATGTTCATAGGTTGGGGGCAGAGGGAGACTCCCCCCAGTGCAGCCCCAAATTGAAGTAGCTGATACTCCTGCTGAAGACCAAACAAGGTCAGCAGATTGTTGGTCTGCTGCACAGGAGCATGAAGGCACCACAGACCCTGGCCAGAGGGTCCCTGTGGTCTCCTGTGCACCAACAAGGAGATGGACAGCCTCTGCAGCTCCTGGGTCTGGGTGGGTTTGGGAGGAATGTAGGGAGTGAGTTGGGTGGGGGGGGGAGGGAAGGTTAAAAATCACAGAAGTAAAGAATTTGGCTGAGTTTACTTTATTGAACATCAGCTGTAGAGTTAGCAACGGTGGCAGGAGCCCTCGAAATGGAGGAGGAGCAGAGAGCATGTCTCCATGTGGGGATCTGCTGGTGGGAACTAAAGGCAAACAGGGTCCAGGTCCTCCTCAGCCCTCAGCACCATCAAGGATTCAGCATTCTCCTTCTTGCTTAAAGCAAAGACTTCCAAGCTTTTCCCTAGAAGGAAAGACGGAGACACAGAACTCAGGGCTGCAACCCTTATGGGCAACGAGGGCAAAGCACCTGTCAAGGCCTCAGTATGTCGAATTAACCAGAGCTTATTCGCTGACATGAAAAATTAGACTGAGTAAGTTGACCCAGCCTGTAGGAGGTAAAGACAGATGGGTGCAGGCAGCGGCTACAGTTACACGACATTGGGGTTTTAGTTCTTATGAGTGGGCCATTTGTTCCTGTACTCACCAGGCTGCTTTGCAAAAGAAGCATTTGTTTGCGTATGTTTTGTTATCAGTGCCACAGACTGGGTGGGGATCCTTGGTGCAGACAGAAGGTGGCTTCTGGTACTCACTGCAGAAACCCTGTGGTTGATATTATTATTATTAATGCTATTCTTTGTGTTACATGAGGGCCCTGCTGGTGTCCCCTGGTGCTGGGTGTGCTATGAACACAGAAGGGACAGTCCCTGCCTCCCAGAGCTCACACTATCTAACCTGCCCCTCAGCTCTGATGAACTGATTTTCCCCTCTTGCTGCCAGCAGGAGCTAAGAAAGGGCTACCACACAGCCCGTCTCCCTGGTCTCCCAGACTCTTCCGAACCCACATCACAAGGTGTCTGAGTGAAGGGACATCTGTGCAGGCAGCTGATGCTCAGATATTAAACTCCTCATGCTCTTGTGATACCGTCCCCTCCCCCTTCTGTCTCTGAGTTGCTCCCGGTGCCTCCCCCAGGCCCATCACAGACGGTGTCCTGTCCAGTAAAGGATGGAATCCATCCCTCGGACCACACGGAGTCTCAGCCCCAGGGATTCACTCTCCCCTCACTCAGGCACAGGGTCAAGCCTGCTTCCAATTTACTCTTGAGTCCTTGCATGTTTCTAACCCAGAGATCATGGGCACCTTGATGTTACAAACTAGGGGAAGGGAACAATTAATGAACAGTGAGAGTTGGACTCACCTTACCATCCTGAGCAGTAACATCTGGAACAAAAACACAGACATAATGACACAATGAAGGGAAATGCTGGTGGGAAAGTCACTGAAGAACATTCATCTCTGCAGGACAATGCATGCAGCTTCCTCACTGGCAAATGCGACCATGGGAAGGTTCCCTACGCTAACCCCAGTTGTACAGTAATGTAACTCCTTGTCCCTCCCCAGCAGGTCCACAGCAGTGTGTGTGAGATGAGAATCAGCCCCCCGTGGGAATGGAGATTTGCAATCAGGCTAGAAAACCACAAAGGAATGGCTGATGGAAGCATGTAGACAAATGCACCCACAGTCAGATCAGTAAATACTATCATCATTGCCCCAGATTAACTGCAGGTGGATTGTTTGCAGCTCCCAGATTGGGGTTTGGGTAAAAGCCCATAATGGCCCCTCAGTAACATCTTTCCAAAGGAAATGGCTGTTTCTGCCATGAGCCACTTCCCCTGCTTATGACACCCAAACGTCTGTAGCGGGGGCCGAGCTGGTTTTTAACAGTCGAGTCCCTGCTGAAAGTTAGAGGGTCAGACACAGAGCTCTGTACAGGCTGCAGCAAAAGTTACTCACCCTGAAAGCTGGAGAAAAGCCCCAGAGCGAGGAACACAATGACAACTGCTGTCTTCATGGTGGATGTGGTTCGTGGGTCTGTTAGAGTCTGCTAGTGCTGAGCTCTGAAGATGCTCTCTCAATGCAGCCCAAGGGAGGAGATCTCATATATATAGACAAGAGGTTGGGTTCTCCAATTGGATTATGAAATCCCTATCGAAATGGTCACTGATTCTACAAACCAGTACAATGAAAGGTCATTCCCTATTCCTATTCATGATGGCTCATTGATCATCTAAGTCAGATGTACATTTTGCTCCCTGATTAGTTGGCTAAAACTTTTGCAGCCGGAAGGCCAGGTGTGCCGAGCAACAAATAATAATTACTCTTGTTCATGCATGACAATTCTTCTTGTCATATAAGCCCAGGTGTTTGCATGAAGAACGTTCCCCATCCCTTATGCAAATAAACCTCACAATACAGGACGCTCATAAGTGGCGGCTACGAAAACACTTTGGGGATTGCAATAAATATTCGTGAGGAAAGTTACATTGTTCTCACCCGCATGGCTAATTCTACCCAAATCGTAAATCTTTGTACACCATTGTAGAGAGAAGAGATCATTTACTTTTGGCCTATGTGTCAGTGCACTGTTGCTTGCTCAGAACAGCTGCTTTGCATCACTCATGCTAGTCTATGCTATCACGCCCCAGTAACCCAGCTCATTCTAAGGTCTGTGTGTCCTGCTCCTAACACACCAGCGGCTGCTTTAGTGTTCATGCACCTGCCAGCCTGTTTGTAACATGTCTTGGGACACTCGAGCTCAGGCAGGAGGGAGCAGGTGTTTGGCGGATAAAGGTGTATGCGCAGATGCAACAGATGTAGAATTTCTACTTGGTACCTCACAACATGCTGACTAAAACCAATATACATGATCATTATGCAGTTAGCATTATACAGTATCAACAGAGCACTTGTTAAATGGATTATTAATTGCCACATTCATAGGCCTCAACAAGTAGTTGTTAAGAGGAAATAATCAGTGAATGAGGTGGTTCTAGTGAGGTTCTGCATGGATCAGTACTAGGCATGGCAGTCTTCCACTTTTTTCATCACTACTCTGAAGTGAATAATAAAGAAATGCTGATACAATTTGTAGATGACACAAAAGTTGGAGGAGTGACATCTAACGATGAAGGCAGGGCAGTCAAACAGAACGATCTGGATTGCTTTGTAAGATGTTCTGTAACATACAAAGTAGGTTTTAGTACAGCCAACGGAAAGTTATCCATTTGGGTCTACAGACTGCAGGCTGGCCCTATAGAACAGAGGTCAGTCTCCTGGAAAGCAGAGACTGTGAAACTGAACATCAGCTCCCGGTGTAGTGAAAATGACTAATGCGTTCCTTTGGCTGTAGAAGCAGGGGAGTGTAGAAGTCAGGAGGTGATTTTACC
This sequence comes from Gopherus evgoodei, assembly GCF_007399415.2. NCBI lineage: Eukaryota > Metazoa > Chordata > Testudines > Testudinidae > Gopherus > Gopherus evgoodei. The sequence continues at coordinate 2,184,273 of NC_044329.1, read as the reverse complement.
ACTGTACATGACAGAGCGAACAGGGACATTTGAGAGGGGGAGAAGGAGATCCCCCTGCTGAACGAAGAAAATGTGAGGACTAACTTTGGGGTGAGTGAGTGTGTTTGGCTGTTTGTGTATTTCTTTCTCTTTCAGATTATTTCAGGTATTTTCACTTACTTCAGTTACCGGGTCAGTTGGGATTGTGGCTCTGGCTGCTATTTGAGCCTTTGTCCCCTGGATCATCCTTGATCACCTTTGATCAGCCTTGTGATCACTCTTCCCCTGGGTGTTTAACGAGGGGGTAGGGCTGACCTAGGAGAGAGGGCCTTAAAAGCCAGAGGCTAAGCGACCAAGGGGAGCTAGTGAAAAGAGGACTGGAAACAGAAGAGTTTGTAGGAGGGAGACATAATATAATTGTTATGGTTAGGAAGGGCCACATTGCCACTGCCAACACTGCTCCTGTCTCCTCCACCTGCACCTGTATCCAGACAGAGAATCTAACCATGGATGCCTCTACCCAGATCCTGGTGTGGATTTGCAGAGACTCTGGACTGCATTTCCTACATACAGAGAGCCAGGCTGGGGGGACTATCCAGTGTGAAAGGTGCCTGCTGGTGGAATCTCTCAGGAAGCAGGTGGGAGAGCTACAGGAGGAGGTGGCTGGGCTGAGGAGCATCTGTGCCCATGAGGAATTCCTCAAGAGTTTTCATATGGAGAAATCCAAGGCTGAGGAGGCTATCTAGCTACAGAGGACTTCTGTCACACCACCGGGGGAGGAGGATGTGGCTCTGTCACATGGAGGGCACTGGGTACTGGTTACCTCTGGCAGCAGGCAGTGCTCTATGCCCACTTCCAGCCCACCCACCATGGTGATGGAAAGTGGTTTTGCTGCCCTGGCAATGAGCAATGAGGAGTTGTCTCCAAAGGTGGAGGAGGAGAAGCCATGTACCCCCCAGGCTGGGAGGATCACAGCCACCACTCCCAGGAGGAAATGTAGGGTAGAGGCGATTGGTGACTCTCTTCTGAGGGGGACAGAGGCACCTACCTGTCACCCAGACATGGCATCCCGGGAAGTACGCTGCCTGCCAGAGGCCATATCTGAGAAGTTATGGAGGGATTGTCAAGGATCATCTGGTCCTCTGACTACTACTCCATGCTACTCATCCAGGTGGGTACTTATGATACTGCGAGGTATGACCCTCAGCAGATCAGAAGTGACTGCAGGGCTCTGGGAGTGAGGGTGAGGGTGAGGGAGTTGGGAGTGCAGGTTGTGTTCTCTTGGATACTTCCTTTCAAAGCAGAGAGAGATGCATCCTGGAGGTGAATGTCTGGCTGTGAGGATGGAGTCACCAGGTGGACTTTGGCTTCCTTGGCCACAGGATGCTGTTCCAGGAAGAAGGACTGCTAAGCAGAGATGAGGTCTACCTATCGAGGAAGGGGAAGAGCAGATTTGGATCCAGACTGGCTACCCTAGTGAGGAGGGCTTTCAACTAGGTTCGAAGGGGGCAGATGACCAAAGCCCACAGGTAAATCAAAACCATGGAGACCCGGGAGAAGAGTCGGAATTGGAGGTGAGAGGCATGGGCTGTTATAGTGAGGATAAAGGAGAGATAAGACAGAACTGGGGGTGGGGGTGTCAAATCAGTATCTTAGATATCTGTACACTAATGCGAGAAGTATGGGGAATAAGCAAGAAGAACTCAAAATGCTAGTAAATAAACACAACTATGACATAGCTGGCATCACAGGGATTTGGTGGGATAATATTCATGACTGGAATATTGGTATAGAAGGATACAGCTTGCTCAGGAAGGATAGGCAGGGAAAAAAGGGAAGAGGTGTTAACTTATATATTAAAAATGTTCACACTTGGACTGAGGTTGAGATGGAAACAGACTTGTTGAAAGTCTCTGGGTAAGGATAAAAGGGGTAAAAACCAAGGGAGATGTCATGGTACGGGTCTACTACAGACCACTGAACCAGGAAGCAGAAGTGGATGAGGCTTTTTTTAAACAACTAACGAAATCATCCAAAGCACAGGACTTGGTGGTGATGGGGGACTTCAACCACTCAGACATCTGTTGAGAAAGTAACACAGCAGAGCACAGATTATCCAACAAGTTCCTGGAATGTATTGGAGACAATTGTTTATTTCAGAATGAGGAGAAAGCTACTAGGAGAGAGGCTGTTCTAGACTTGATTTTGACAAATAGGGAGGAACTGGTTGAGAATTTTAAAGTGGAAGGCAGCTTGGGTGAACGTGATCATGAAATGGTAAACTTCGTAATTCTAAGGAATGGTAGGAGAGAGAACAGCATAATAAAGACAATGAATTTCAAGAAGGCAGACTTTAGCAAACTCAGGGAGTTGGTAGGTAAAATCCCCTGGGAAGCAAGTCTAAGGGGAAAAACAATTGAAGGCAGTTGGCAGTTTTTCAAAGACACATTAAGGGAGTAAGAGCAAATTGTACCACTGTGTAGGGAAGATAGGAAGTATGGCAAGAGACCACCCTGACTTAACCAGGAGATGTTCAATGATCTAAAAATCAAAAAAGAGTCCTACAAAAAGTGGAAACTAGGTCGAATTACAAAGGATGAATATAAACAGATAGCTGTAGGGTCCAAATTAGAAAGGCCAAGGCACAAAATGAGATCAAACTAGCTAGAGACATAAAGGGTAACAAGAAAACATTCTACAAATACATTAGAAGCAAGAGGAAGACCAAGAACAGAGTGGGCCCTTTACTGGACGTCTAACATAGTGAATGCCGGTGAACATGAGGTAGGATCAGAGGCTAAAATAGGAAAAGAACAAATTAAAAATTACTTAGAAAAGTTAGATGTTTTCAAGTCACCAGGACCTGATGAAATGCATCCTAGAATATTCAAGGAGCTGACTGAGGAGATATCTGAGCCATTAGCAGTTATCTTTGAAAAGTCATGGAAGACAGGAGAGATTCTAGTGGACTGAAAAAGGGTAAATCTAGTGTCAATCTATAGAAAGGGAAATAAGGACAATCCAGGGAATTACGGACCAGTCAGCTTAACTTCTGTACCTGGAAAGATAATGAAGCAAATAATAAAGCAATCAATTTGCAAACATCTAGAAGATAAGGTGATAAGTAACAGTCAGCATGGATTTGTCAAGAACAAATCATGCCAAGCCAACCTGATAGCTTTCTTTGACAGCGTAACAAGCCTTGTGGATGGGGCGGGGGAAGCGGTAGACAGAGTATATCTTGACTTTAGTAGAGCTTTTGATACTGTCTCACGTAACCTTCTCATAAACTAACTAGGGAAATGCCACCTAGATGGAGCTATTACAAGGTGGGTGCAAAACTGGTTGGAAAATAGTTTCCAGAGTGTAGTTATCAGTGGTTCACAGTCATGCTGGAAGGGCATATCGAGTGTGGTCCCGCAGGGATTGGTTCTGAGTCTGGTTCTGTTCAATATCTTCATCAATGATTTAGATAATGGCATAGAGAGTACACTTATAAAGTTTGTGGATGATACTAAGCTGGGAGGGGTTGCAAGTGCTTTGTAGGATAGGGTTAAAATTCAAAATGATCTGGACAAACTGGAGAAATGGTCTGAAGTAAATAGGATAAAAGCAGCAAAGAGTCCTGTGGCACCTTATATAACAGACATTTTGGAGCATGAGCTTTCATGGGTGAATACCCACTTCGTCGCCTGCATCCGATGAAGTGGGTATTTACCCACGAAAGCTCATGCTCCAAAATGTCTGTTAGTCTATAAGGTGCCACAGGACTCTTTGCTGCTTTTACAGATCCAGACTAACATGGCTTCCCCTCTGATAGTAAATAGAATGAAACTCAATAAGAACAAATGCAAAGTACTCCATTTCAGAAGGAACAATCAGTTGCACACATACGAAATGGGAAATGACTGCCTGGGAAGGAGTACTGCAGAAAGGGATTTTGGGGTCACAGAGGACCACAAAGCTAAATATGAGCCAGCAGTGTAACAGTGTTGCAAAAAAAACCCAACATCATTCCGGTCTGTATTAGCAGGAGTGTTGTAAGTAAGACACAAGAAGTAGCTTTTCCGCTCTACTCCGCACTGATTAGGCCTCAACTGCGGTACTGTGTCCAGTTCTGGGTGCCACATTTCAGGAAAGATGTGGAGAAACTGGAGAAAGTCCAGAGAAGAGCAACAAAAATAATTGAAGGTCTAGAAAACGTGACCCATGAGGGAAGCTTGAAAAACTGGGTTTATTTAGTCTGGAGAAGAGAAGACTGAGAGGGGACATGATAACAGTTTTCAACTACATAGAAGGTTGTTACAAAGAAGAGGGAGAAAAATTGTTCTCCTTAACCTCTGAGGATAGGACAAGAAGCAATGGGCTTAAATTGCAGCAATGGAGGTTTAGATGGGACATTAGGAAAAACTTACTAAGTCTCAAGGTACTTAAGCACTGAAATAAATTGCCTAGAGAGGTTGTGAAATCTCCATCATTGGAGATTTTTAAGAGTAGATTAGACAAACACCTGTCAGGGATGGTCTAGATAATACTTAGTCCTGCCATGAGTGTAGGAGACTGGACTAGATGACCTCTTGAGATCCCTGCCAGTCCTGTGATTCTATGATTGCTGGGACCAATACTGGAAGATTGACTCCAGTTGTGGTGTCTGCATTTGGAAAAAGATGTTTAAAAATTGGAGGAGATGCAGAAAAGAGCCATAAAAATGAGTTAAGAACATAAGAACAGCCATATAGGTCAGACCAAAGGTTCATCTAGCCCAGTATCCTGTCTTCTGACAGTGGCAAATGCCAGGAGCCCCAGAGGGAATGAACAGAACAGGGTAATTATCAAGTGATCCATCCCCTGTCGCCCATTCCCAGCTTCTGGCAAACAGAGGCTAGGGATACTCTCCCTATCCATCCTGGCTAATAGCCATTGATGGACCTATCCTCCATGAACTTATCTAGTTCTTTTTTGAATTGTGTTATAGTCTTGGCCTTCACAACATCCCCTGGCAAGGAGTTCCACAGGTTGATGGGGTGTTGTGTGACTCGAGCACTGGAGGAAATTCCTGAGCAGTGAGAGACTTAATGAGGTTGCTCTGTTTAGCTTATTGAAAAGAAAGCAGAGAAGTAACTTGATTGCAATGTGTAAGTACCCTGAAAGGGAGACAATACCGGGTACTAAAGGGCTCATTATGCAATCAGAGAAAGGCAGAACACGAATCAGTGGCTGGAACCAAAGGCAGACAAATTCCAATTAGAAATTAGATGGACATTCTTAGCAATGAATGTGACAAACAATTGGAACAAATTCCAAGAAAAAAAATGGTGGATTCTCCATCTCTGGAGACCCAGTCTAGGCGACTTTCCGGAAGATGCATCGCTGGGCCAGGTACAGGGGAAACTAGTGAAATGTAATGCCTGTGTTATACAGCAAGTCAGACTAGATGATGTAATGGCCTTATGATCTAAGAATCTATGGCTCTGTGATGTGGAGCTTGTCACATTTCTGGGGTTAACTGCATCCCTGCATCTCTGCTCCCTCCGAGGCCTGCTCAAGGGCACCCCCTTTAGCTCTCCAACCCACAGCCATCACCTTTTTATGGACCTTTTACTGGGGCTTCGCTCATGGTCTCATGATTTGGTCCATTGAGAACACTCAGTTGGAAGTGAGTCAGATACAGGGAACGTGTCTGGGGTTTGTGTAGGGATTTCTCTAGGAGGACAGGGCAGGGTAGGAGGTGATATAATACCTTTCAAAGGTAGAGCCATTTAATGCCTGTGACTGGTTTGCACTTTGTGTTCTCATTAACTATGGTCTGTAAACTGGGGAGAGCCCATGTGAGACACAGGAGAGCAGAGTCCCTCCTTGGAAAGGGGAAAAAAACACAGAGGTAATGAATTCTGCTGAGTTTGCTTTATCGGACATGCAAGGGGATAGTCAGCGACGCTGTCAGGAGCCTTGGAAATGGAGGATGAGATGAGAATGTGGCTCCATGCGAGGATCTGCGGGTGGGAACTAGAAGCAAATGGGGTTCAGCTCCATATCAGCGCTCGGCACCCCAGGGATTCAGCATTCTCCATCATATGCAAAGCAAAGACTTCTAAGGTTTTCACTAGGGAGAAAGTCAGAGACACAGAATTCAGGGCGGCAATCCTTACGGACAATGAGGGTAACCTTCTGTCAAGGCCCCAGTATGTCACATTAACCAGAGCTGATTTGCTAACAGGAAAAATTAGATTGAGGAAGTTGACCCAGCATCTAGGAGGTAAAACAGATGGGCGCAGGCAGGGGCTTGACTCACACCACAATTGTGTTTTGGTTTTTATTAATGGGCTATTTATTGCTGTAGAATAATAGAATCATAGGACTGGAAGGGACCTCGAGAGGTCGTCTAGACAGGTCCCCTGCACTCATGATCTAGACTAGTGGTGAGCAACCCGTGGCCACAGGCCACATGCGGTCCCTCAGGGTAATCTGATTGCGGGCCACGAGACATTGTGCTGATGTTGACCATCTGTAGGCAGGGCCCCCCACAGCTCCCAGTGGCCAATGCAGGAAGTGGCGGGCCGCAGGGATGTGCTGTCTGCCACTTCCCACAGCTCCTATTGGCCAGGATTGGCAAACAGCGGCCATTGGGAGCTGTGGGGGGCAGTGACAATGTCTTGTGTCCTGCAGTCAGATTATCCTGATGGGCCGCAGGCAGCTTGCGGGCCGCAGGTTGCCCACTACTGATCTAGACCATCCTTGACAGGTGTTTGTCTAACCTGCTCTCAAAAATCTCCAATGATGTAGATCCCACAACTTCCCTAGTCAATTTATTTGAGTGCTTAACTACTGCCATTTCTCCAATTTAAGCCCACTGCTTCTTGTCCTATCCTCAGAGGTTAACTAAAACAACTTTTCTCCCTCCTGATTGTAACAACCTTTTATGTACTTCAAAACTGTTATCGTGTCCCCTCTTCTCCAGACTAAACAAACTTAATTTTTTCAATTGTCCCTCAGAAGCCATGTTTTCTAGACCTTTCATCATTTTTGTTGTTCTTCTCTGGACTTTCTCAGTTTCTCCACTTTTTCACTGGATACAATAATCCAAGTGAGGCCGTATCAGGGAGGAGTAAAGCAGAAGAACTACTTCTGTGTCTTGCTTACAACACTCCTGCTAATACAGCCCAGAATGATGTTTTCTTTCTTTGCAAAGGTATTACACTGTTGACTCATATTTAGCTTGTGATCTACTATGACCCCCAGATCCCTTTCTGCTGTACTCCTTCCTAGGCAGTCATTGCCCATTTTGCATGTGTGCAACTGATTGTTCCTTCCTAAGAGGAGCACTTTGCATTTGTCCTTATTGAATTTTATCCTATTTACTTACAAGACTGCTCTACAAAAGGCACATTTGTTGCCGTATGTGTTGCCATCAGTGCCACAGATTGGGCGATAGTCCAAGGTGCAGAAAGTTTGAGGACTCTGGTACTCACTGCAGAACCCCTACAAGTGAAATTCATATTGGTGTTATTGTCTGTATTTCAGTTGTGCCCTGACATTCTCATGGTGTTGGGCGTGCTATGAACACAGAGGAAGGGACAGTCACCCCTCCCCCTCAAGCTCACACTATCTTATCCTGTCCCTTGTCTCTTTCAACTCTGGTTCTGATGAACTGACTTCCCAATTCCCCTCTCTCTGCCTGGAGGAGCTGAGGCCGTCTCCCTGGTCCACGAGACTCTTCCGAACTCGCATCACAAAGTATGTGAGCAAAGGAGCATCTCCTCAGGAAGCAGATCCTCAAATATGGAAAACCTCATGCTCTTGTCTTACCATCCCCTTCCACTTCCATCTCTGAGTCCCTTTTTGTGACTCCCTCAGGCCCATCACAGACGGTGTCCTGTCCAGTTGTGTATGGAGTCCATCACTTGGACCACATGAAGTCTCAGGCCAGGGATTCACTCCTCCCTCACTAGGGCCTGGGGTAGAGTCTGCTCCCATACTGACTCATGAGTTCCTGTGTCTTTCTAACCCAGAGGTCCTGGTCTCCATAATGCTACACACCAGGGATCGGGGAAAGTGACAATTGATTCACAGTGAGTGTTAGACTCACCTGACCATTATAGCCATAGCCGACAGCATCTGGAAGAAAACAGGGACACAAACAATATAACTAAGGGAAATGTCAGAGGGAAATCAGTTAACTACATTCACCTTTGCCTAGGACAATGCATGCAGCTTCCTAACCAGCAACTGGGCCATGGAAAGGTTTCCTGCTCCCTCATCCAATTGTTGTGACAAATAGAAACACTGAGTGTAATGCACCCACAGTCTGACCTGAAATACCATCACCAGGATGCACAATTAATTGCAGGTGCAATTGTTTGAAGCTCCCAGATTGGGGTTTGGGTAAAAGCCCATAATGGCCCCTCAGTAACATCTTTCCAAAGGAAATGGCTGTTTCTGCCATGAGCAACTTCCCCTGCTTATGACACCCAAACGTCTGTAGCAGGGGCCGAGCTGGTTTTTCACGGTTGAGTCCCTGCTGAAGGTTAGAGGGTCAGACACAGAGCTCTGTACAGGCTGCAGCAAAAGTTACTCACCCTGAAAGCTGGAGAAAAGCCCCAGAGTGAAGAACACAACAAAAGCTGCTGTCTTCCTGGTGGATGTGGTTAGTGGGTCTGCTGGAGTCAGTGCTGAGCTCTGCAGATACTCTCTCAATGCAGCCCAAGGGAGGAGATCTCATATATATAGACAATTGGATTATGAAATCCCTGTCGAAATGGTCGCTAAGGCTACAAACCATTACAGCAAATCATCATTCCGTCGTAAGTCGGACAAGAATGTGTCTGTATCAAATACCCTTTGGGGACTGCAATAAATATTAGTGGGGAAGGTTAAAGTGCCCTGACATACCCAGGTGAATTCAACGTAAGCCTTTGTCAATCATGTCGCACCTGCAGAGGAAAGCAAGCAAGTTATTTACATTCTACCAGGTGTGTCCGGGGCTCTGTTGGTTGCTGAGAACCACCACCTTGCGTCCCAGTCACATTCAGCTGTGCTGTCCTGCACCAGAAACCAGCATATTCCAGGGTCCACGCACCCTGCCCCTCAATCTCCTGCCAATCTCTTTGTAAAAGCAGCTTGGAAATTCAATCTGACCCAGGAGGGAGGGGAAGCGGCCACGTGGCACCAGCGTGCAGTCAGTAGCCCTGTGTCCATATGTTAACGGGCACAGGGAGAGCTCCCTCAGGCAGCCCCGAACTAAGGCAGCCGATAGGTCTGCTGGGATCCAGAGGCACGGGACGAGCGGTAGTTGTGCTGTATGAGGAGAAAGGCAGCACAGACCTCGTTCAGAGGGACCCGTCTGCCCCTTGTGCACCAGGAAGATCATGGCTGGGTTCAGGGTACAGGTCTCTGCCATGGGGATTGGGAGGGATGTGGGGCCGCTGTGGGTTATGGCACAGTGGGGCACCACATGGCCCCAGTGCTGCTGGGGGGAAGCGATGGGATGTTCCCTTCTCCGCTTCCAAATGCTGGAGCAGCTGGACACCAGGTAACTGTCTGGGTGCACTGGGCCCTGCTTCTGGGCTGGGGATTCCTCCTCCTCTTGCCCCAGGCAAAGCCCTTGAACTCTGGCTTGGCTCTTGGCTTCAGGACTTGCACCATTGAAAAACTGGGTCTGAGCCTGCTGACTTGTCACTGGGCCCCGTGACAGCCCAGTTCAGTGCCTGGTTAAGAGCTCCATAGTCCCTCCAGCACAGGGCCTGTAGTCAAGGGGAGAAGTTGCCGCAGAGGGCCAGGGCTGGAGCACAGCGTAACCAACCCTAGGCTTCAAAATTCATGATTCTGGACCCACAATCACAGGATTGGGATAAGGATGATAAACGGGGCAGGGGGGATTTTTTGATCTGCCTGCTGGTGCTTGATCCCTTAGTCGTCACATTTCCCAGGGCAGAAACTCGCTTTTTTAAAGAAAAGCCGAGACTCCCCATGTCCAGCTGGGTACAGGAGCTGGGGCTTTCAGAGCAGCAACCATGGCGAGACTCATCGGGGGGATCACGGGACACAGCAGGTCAGCCGGCTGGGAGCGGCTGCAAGGGTGAGGCCCATATAGCAGGCAGCCCGAGGGCTGGGCCTGGCGTGCCTGAGGACCAGGCTGGGGAGCAGCCTGTGGCTGGCAAAGGAGATGGCCATGGGGAGGGGACCAAAGGCCGGATCCCGGCTGGGGGACCTGCAGGCCCGTGTCTGATGGTCTCTGGGATGGAGGGAGGTATTCCTGGCACTGGGCTGAGGAACCCCCCAAATTCTGCTGTGTCAGACAGCCCCAAGGAGCTGAGCTGGGAACTGTGGAGTTTAGTAGCAGTTTTGGGCGGTTTGCAGTTTATTCTGGCAGCCCCAGTAAAGACAGGCTCCATGTAACCGAGTGGAGGAGTGTTTCTGGGAAGCCATTGAGACCAGCAGCCGAACCACTGAAATGCTTGGAGCACGGAAAGTCAGATACCGCAGAGCCAGGATACCCCAGAACTCAGGACACCCTGCAGTAGAGGTGGTTACACTCAGAGTCTGAGAGGGATGGATGCAGGCCACGTACCAGGTGTTTGCATGTGGATTTCTCTGAAAGGAAAGGAGATGGGGGGAAGAGGAGATACAATAACTCTTGGGGCCTGTCGTGCCTGGTCCTGCTATTGCACTTTCTATTCTCTGTCCAGGCCACACGAGAACTCTCTTCTTAGAGGTGATGTGACACTGGAGAGCAGCATCCATTCCTTGGCAAAGGGAAATACAGACAGGGAAAGTTTTCAGCTGTGTGTGTTTTACTGACCAAGCAGATGGAGTGAGACAGATGCTAACAGGGGAGCTGGTCCTGAAATGGAGGATGAGCAGAGAACTTGTCTCCATGTAGGGATCTGTGAGTGGAACGTGAAAGCAAAATGGATTCAGCTTCCTTTCAGCACCCTGTCCCATGAAGAACTCAGCATTCTCTGCCATGCTCAAGGTTTCCGCCCCTCGCCCTACGAGGAAAGGCAGCGATACAGAACTGACTCAGCGCTGGAATCTTCGAGGGCAAAGAGGTCAAAACATCTGCAAAGGTCCCCATTACAGGGATGAATTAATGCTGCGCTCTTGGGCCTACCTGTGAAGAGTGAGAGTCAGACAGTTGCTATGTGGGCTACAGACTGGTCAGAAACATTTTGAGGAAATGGTTTTCAATAAGGAATTGTGTACATGAAATTTCTTTATGGAAAAAGCACTACTGACATTGTCAAAATGATGAGTTCTGATTTTTCATTGAGAAATGACTTTCCATTTCAAAACTTCCTTTATTTCATTACCACATATTTTAAAACAATTTTTTCAAAAGGTCAAAATCAAAATGAAACATTTTGAAATTATAGAAAATACCAAATTGTTCCTTGAGTCTAAATACTGGTGAGAATGGCCATGAACCTGAGTTCCTGCAGAACCGTCTATGCTTTTTGTGTTTATTGGTGGGCTATTTATTCCTGTACTGCTTTACATGTGTGGAGAAAGGAAATAAGGAAGTGTTATTTACTCCTTGCATTAACACAAATATTTTGTAAAGCAGTTTTGTTTTTATCTGGGGGTGTTTTGGGCTTAAGTGTAAAGGAGTTTAAGGAATGTAATGTGTATCTAGCCCCCTGTGATGTTATTGATATAATCTGGGACCATATAGAACATGGTTGCAACCAAGGTCCTGTAGTGGCACCAAATCTTTTGTAAAGAGGGTCATATAAGATGTCTAAGACCAGGTTATGAGTTGCTGGTTATGATTATGCTATCTGTATCATTTTGTAGTTGAAGTTATGAGTATTAGCTCTATACTGTCTGTATTTCAACTTTGTGCTGTACTTCTGGGAGATATCCCAGACAAGTTGGTGTTAGCTCTGCCTAGCCTGCTTGATGGCCCATTAAGGACCATCAGCTACACAATTGACCCATTGAGAGGAGGCAGATGTGCTCCAGCCCTAGCGGTTCTGGTGGGACCCAACTGAGAGTGCCAGTTCAGGCCCAATTGCTTAAACAGGGCAGTTACAGCCCAAGGCTGGGGTTTCTCCACCTCTAAGGTAAATCAAATCAGCCAGACAAAGAGGACTTTGATCTCACCCCACTGGCTAACCACAAGTCACACAAGCAATTTCCTTAGACACTCCAGTCTCCCAGTATCACCACCAGTGCCACTTGTCCTGGGGATGAATGGTTATGAAGACCAACACCCCAGTAAAAGAAAATGGTTCTCTTAATCCCAAAGGATCAAGCCCCAGACCCACGTCACTATACAAATCAGATCTTACCCACAAATCACGCTGTTGCCAGTCCTTTAAAATCTAAAATCTAAAGGTTTATTCATAAAAAGAAAAAGAGATGAGAGCTAGAATTGGCTAAATGGAATCAATTACATACAGTGATGGCAAAGTTCTTAGTTCAGGCTTGTAGCAGTGATGGAGTAAACTGCAGGGTCAAATCAAGTCTCTGGAGTACATCCCCCGCTGGGATGGGTCATCAGTCCCTTGTGTAGAGCTTCAGCTTGTAGCCAAGTCCCTCCAGAGGTAAGAAGCAGAATTGAAGATGAGATAGGCCTGGTCCACACTACAGCGTTAAATCGATTTAAACAGCATTAAATCGATTTAACGCTGTACCCGTCCACACTACAAGGCACTTTAAATCGATTTTAAGGGCTCTTAAAATCGATTTCTGTACTCCTGCTCAACGAGAGGAGTAACCCTAAAATCGATATTACTAAATCGATTTAGGGTTAGTGTGGACGGAAATCGAAGTTATTGGCCTCCACTAGCACTGGAGGGAGGCCCCGAGAGACTCAGGGGAGCGCAGAGCCTGGGTGAGTATGAGTCCGGCCTGGGCCTGAGCAGGCAGGACTCGGGCGCGGTAACTGGAGGGAGAATAGGGGGGCGGCCTGTGGGGCCAGGCGGCGGCTGTTGGGTCCACTTGGGCAGCAGGACTCGGGAGCAGCCGCTGCTGTAGCTCCCACTGCCGCGGAGGGAGGAAGCGGCCGCTGGCCAAGCTCGGTGGCTGTGGCTCTGGCACCCATGAACCCCCCGAGCCCGGGCCTGCTGCGGGGACTCAGCGCGCACGCTGCACCCTGTCATAAACAGATAGCTAAGGGTTAATGTCTCTTCCACCTGAAGCACCTGACCAGAGGACCAATCAGGAAACCGGATTTTTTCAACTCTGGGTGGAGGGAAGTTTGTGTCTGAGTCTTTGTTTTCTGCCTGCCTACTTTCTCTGAGCTTTGGAGAAGTAGTTTCTACTTTCTAGTCTTCTGTTTCTAAGTGTAAGGACAAAGAGATCAGATAGTAAGTTATATGGTTTCTTTTCTTTGGTATTTGCATGAATATAAGTGCTGGAGTGCTTTGATTTGTATTCTTTTTGAATAAGGCTGTTTATTCAATATTCTTTTAAGCAATTAACCCTGTATTGTGTCACCTTAATACAGAGAGACCATTTGTATGTATTTTTCTTTCTTTTTATATAAAGCTTTCTTTTAAGACCTGTTGAAGTTTTCTTTACTGGGAAATTTCAGGAAAATTGAGTCTGTACTCACCAGGGAATTGGTGGGAGGAAGAAATCAGGGGGGAGATCTGTGTGTGTGTTGGATTTGCTAGCCTGATTTTACATTCCCTCTGGGGGAATAGGAAAGTACTTTTTGTTCCCAGGACTGGGAACGGAGAGGGGGAGTCACTCTGTGTAGTTTCACAGAGCTTGTGTCTGTGTATCTCTCCAGGAGCACCTGGAGGGGGGAAGGGAAAAAGGATTATTTCCCTTTGTTGTGAGACTCAAGGGATTTGGGTCTTGGGGTCCCCAGGGAAGGTTTTTCAGGGGGACCAGAGTGCCCCAAAACACTCTAATTTTTTGGGTGGTGGCAGCAAGTACCAGGTCCAAGCTGGTAGCTAAGCTTGGAGGTTTTCATGCTAACCCCCATATTTTGGACGCTAAGGTCCAAATCTGGGACTAAGGTTATGATACACCCAGCCGCTGGCCAGTCACATCGGGGCTGGCTGCCCAGCTGGTGCAATCCCGCAGGCGGCCCCGGAGTGGGGGCAGCAGGCCCCAGCCCCCCTCATCCGCTCGGGTCCTGCAGGGAAGCGAACGGGGTTGGGCTGCCGATGCCTCCGCCGTGGGATTGCACCAGCTGGGCAGCCAGCCCAGACACGACTGGCCAGGGGCTGGGTGCAGCGTGCGCATTGCTGGGTCCCCGCAGCAGGCCCGGGCTCGGGGGGTTCGGTCCCAGGCGCCACGTGCTTGGCCTCTTCCTCCCCCCGTGGCAGTGGGAGCTGCAGCAGTGGCTGCTTCCGAGTCCCGCTGCCAGGTGGGGAGAACAGCCCCCTCCTGGCCCCGTGGGTCACTCTCTACTCTCCATCCAGGTACCGCGCCTGAGTCCTGCCTGCTCAAGGCCAGACTGGACTCACACTCAGCCCTGCCTTGCACTCCCCTGCGTCTCCTGGGCACGGCAGGCTTGGCAAGAGGCGGGGATTTGTGGAGGGAGCCAATGAGGAAACGGGGCAGAGTTGGGGCGGGGGAGGGCGCGAGCCCTTCTGGGCTCTGGAGCCTTTGCTGTTTGTCCAGTGTCCCGACCTAACATTGGTCGGGACGCAGGACAAACAAGCAAATATCGGGACTGTCCCGGTAAAATTGGGACTTCTGGTCACCCTATCCTTAATGGGCCATCAAGCAGGCTAGGCAGAGCTAACACCAACCTGTCTGGGATGCCTCCCAGAAGCACGGCACAAGTTTGAAATACAGACAGAACAGAGCCAATATTCATAACTTCAACTACAAAATGATACAGACATACAGACAGCATAATCATAACCAGCAACCCATAACCTGGTCTTAGACATCTTATATAACCCCCCTTTACATAAGATTTGGTGCCACTACAGGACCTTGGTTGCAACCATGTTCTATATGGTCCCAGTTTATATCAGTAATGTCACCCCCCCACTCCCACTCCCCCTGTAAACTCCCTCGCTAAGCTCCCCTGTTAGCTGCTCCTGTTCACTAGCTTGAGTCATTTTGGGCTGCCCCTTTGTACCCACCTCCCCGTTATTTGTCTCTGGCGTCTCCCCACTCCCAGACGCTCCTGAGTCACTGTGACAGGGCGCTGCCTTACAGCCAGCACCAGCATAGTCAGAGATCTGTCAGGCTCCCCCAGGGCAGCCCAGAAGTGAAGCAGCTTCCAAGCACATGAAGAGCCAAATGTGGCAGGTTGTTGTCTGCTGCACAGGGCATCAGCGCAGCTCAGACTCCAGTCAGAGGGAAGCTGCAGTCCCCTGTGCACCATGGAGGAGACCGACGAACTGTGCAGCTCGTGGGTCTCTGGGGGAACGGGTGTGTATTGGGAGGATCAAGGGTTTGCTGGTGTGTAGGGTGTGGCGCACAGCATGGATCCACAAGCCCACAAGCCCTTAACAACTCCCACCCCGACTACTAGCCCCGGGTCCTATGTCTGGGTTGGGGAGCCCATCCTCTCCAATCCCTTGGTGTTCTCCTAGGTGTGATGTTATTGACATGAACTGTGACTGTATAGATCATTGTTGCAACCCAGGTCCTAATCTTGAACAAAGGAGGTCCAGTGAGGTGTCTATGAAAAGGTTATTATGTGCTGGTTATAATTATGCTGTCTGTATGCATGTATCAGTTTTGTATTTGAAGTTATAAATATTGGCTCTGTACTCGTATCTCAATGTGTTTGATTCTAAGTAGCGCCAGTGAAGCATTTGGCCAGTTTATTGAGAAGGGATCTTCAGATTATGTGTCCAATCGAGAAACACGTAACTGACAATGAACCTTGGGAGACTCCAATTCACATGAGAAGTCTTCCTATCAATGTTCAAATTAGCATGTGAGCAATGGCTGCTCTCCCGTAATGAACTGAGTCATGCATGGACATGTGACTTCCCCAAGGGACTCCACACTCCATCTTGTTGCTGTTATTTTCCACAGGAAGAACAAAGGGATGTCCTTCCACATGGCAGAGGATATAAAAGGCCCTGGAAACCCCTCCATTTTGTGTTCAATCCTACTTCTGACCTCTGGAGGAACCTTGCTACAAACTGAGGCTCTGAACAAAGGACTGGATGACCCATCCCAGCTGGGGATGTTCTCCAGAGACTTGATTTGAACCTGCAGTTTACTCCATCACTGCGACAAGCCTGAACCAAGAACTTTGCCATCACTGTACATAATTGATTCCATTTATCCAGTTCTAGCTCTCACCTTTTCTTTCTTTCTTTTTATGAATAGACCTTTAGATTTTAGATTCTGAAGGATTGGCAACAGCATGATTTGTGGGTAAGATCTGACTTGTATATTGACCTGAGTCTGGAGCTTGGTCCTTTGGAATCAAGAGAATCTTTTTTATTTTACTGGGATTTTGGTTTTCATAACCATTCGTCCCCATGAGCAGTGGTCCTGGTGGTGACTTGTGGTTAGCCAGTGGGGTGAGACCAAAGTCCTCTCTGTTTGGCTGGTTTGGTGCCTTAATAGTAAAGGAAACTCAGCCTTGGGCTGTGACTGCCCTGCTCTGAGCAATTTGTCCTGAATTGATGCTCTCAGTTGTGTTCTGCCAAAGGCAGCATCGTTACACCAGGCAAAGGTCTTTTTCTGGGGTTTTGCTCATAGTCTCATGTTCTGGTCTATGGGGAACACGCAGGTCTGGAAGGGAGTCAGCTACAGGGAATGTGTCTGGGGTTTGTGTATTGATTTATCCTGTAGGAAAAGCCATGGCAGGAGGTGATAGAATAATTGCCAGTCTGTGGCTCCCTTAATGCCTGTGATTGTTACTGCACTTTGTGTTCTCCTTAACTCCTGTCTGTAAGTTGGGGAGAGCCCGTGTGAGACATGGGAGATCAGAGCCCCCTGCTGAAAGGGGAAAAAATCAAGAGGTAACTAATTCTGCTGAGTTTGCTTTATTGCACAGACAGGTGGGGAGTCAGCAATGCTCTCAGAGGCCTGGAACTGTGGATGAGACGAGAACGGGACTCCGGGCGGGAATCTGTCAGTGGGAACTGAGTGCTAAAGGTCACCTTTTTGTTTTGCCTCCTCATGTGACTCGCATTCTCCATAGTGCGCAAAGCAAAGACTTCCAAGGTTTTCACTAGAGGGAAAGAGAGAGACACAGAACTGAGGGCTGCAACCCCTATGGACAACGAGAGCAAAGCATCTGTCAAGGCCCCAGTATGTCACATTAACCAGAGCTGAGGAAGTCGACCCAGCCTCTAGGCAGTAAAGACATGGGTGCTGGCAGGGCCTTGAGTTACCTCACAATTGTATTTTAGTTTTTGTTAATGGGCCGTTTATTCTGTTACTTACTAGACTGCTGCGCAAAAGAAGCATTTGTTGCTGTATGTTTTCCCATCAGTGCCACAAACAGGTTTGTATTCCATGGTGCATAATTCTGGAGGCTCCTCTTACTCACTGCAGAAACCCTATGAAGAAAATTAGTATTGCTGTTAGAGTTATTGTCTGCATTTCAGTAGTGCCCCGACGCCCCCACTCGTCCATGGGGCTGGGCATTCTCTGAACACAGAGGACCCTGGGAGCTCGCAGTACCTAATTCTGTCCCTTGTCTCTACTGACGTTCTGATTAACTGACTTCCCAGTCCCCCTCTCGCTGCCAGGAGAAGCTGAGTCCTTCTCCCTGGTTTAAGAGACGTTTCTGAACCCACGGCACATCCTCTGTGAGTGAAGGGGCATCTCCACAGGCATCAGATGCTAATCTGACATTACCCAGGGTACAATCTGGATTGATGAAGAGCTGTGTCTCCTCAGTTCTCCAACCTGGGGTGCATTTTACACTGCTTTGCTATGAAAGCAACCACTCCTGTTCCTGCTCACACACAGCTTCCAGCATGTAAATTACCCTGAGCTGTATGGTATGAGTACTTTAGCCAGCCACTCTTGAATTACACTGCAGGGAAACAGCAGGAAACTTCCAGTCCCAGACTTTCCCCCAGAAATGTGTGTCTTGTACTGCCCACCACCCTCCTGGACAATACAAGCTCATATAAAGTTTATTAATAGAAAATGAAATGCACAAATCCTATTATCTCAAATGGAGTTTTCCAAACACTTCAATCCAAACACACTGATTTAGATAAAACAATAAAACAAGTGCTTTAACTACAGAAAGATAGATTTTAAGAGATTATAAATAATGAGGCATCAAAGTCAGAATTGGCTACGAGAAAATAAAAGCAAAATGCCACTAATGCCTGACTTATCAAGCTAAGTGAATTCAAAGTTAAAGGTCTCTCTCACAAAATGCTTCAGCAATCTTACTGGCTGTCTTTTCCACCAGGACCCCTCCCCCAGTCCCGCGTTACTTTCCTTGTCCTTCAGGTGTTGGTGATGTCGTGGGCAGAGAGAAAGGGAGGAGTAACTTGGGCCATTTGTTCCCCATTCTTATATTTTCCCCTCTTCTTTGAGCATCATCTCCAGCTGGGGTTGATGCAACAGAAAGTTTGTGGGGATGGGAACTTCCAGTTGTTCATTTGCCAACAAGTAAATTTCTCTCTCACAACTCTTTTCCTGCCAAAGAATGGCCATGTAACCACATGATGATCTGTTTGATTACGTTGAGACCTGGCTGAGGTGTCAGTTTGTCTTTTGTCTCTGGGTTACAGCTGTTTCCCCAGACTGGGAACATGTCTTATACAGTAGAATATTATAACTTTACATACAAAGTTGCCTCACATATTTAACAGGACTATAATGTTTAGCACGTTATGAGTTTTCAAATGATACCTCACAATACTTTGTACAAAATGTATCATAATCTTGTAAAAGGGGTGAACATAGGGGTACAGACTGTCACACGCTAGTCTAAGAGATGCTCTTTCACTATCATTCTATAAATATGATGCAGGTTCAGAAGCATCTCCACAGGCAGCTGATGCTCAAATATAAAACTCCTCATGCTCTTGTCACACTGTCACTTCCTCTGTTCTTTCTCAGTTGCTCTGTGTGTCTCCCCCAGGCCCATCACAGACTGCCTCGTACAGTAGCGTATGGAATCCATCACCCTGACCACATCGTTTACGTCTACTCAGCAATGAGACACCCCTGGCTAGCTCAGGTCAGCTGACTTGGGCTCGGACTGTGCAATTGCTATGTAGACATTTGGGCTTGGGCTGGAGCCTGACCTTTGTTACCCTACGAGGGGGGAGGGTCCCAGAGCACCAACGTCTACACAGCCATTTTTAGCCCTGCAGCCCAAGCCCCCAAGCTCGAGTCAGCTGATCCAGTCCAGCCATGGCCGGGCCCGGGGTTTTTTGTTCCAGTGTAGACGTACCCAGGGGTTCTCAGCCCCGGCAATTTACTTTCCCTTGCTAGGGCACGGGGTAGAGTCTGCTTCTGCTCTGAGTCATGTGCTCTCGTATGTTTCTAACTCAGAGATCATGGTCCCTGTGATGCTACTGTAAGCAGAGTCAGGATAAGCTCTACTCTGACATCTGGTGGAAAGAATTTCAGAGAATGTATTTGCATAGGCACGCCTACCCTATCCCAGATTGCCAAGCTGTGGGACTGCTTGGTGACAAATGACTCACCCTCAGTTGGGTGGTACTTGCTAGACAAGGGACATGGGTTCCAAAACCCAGTGAACTGAGAGAGGCTGGGGGCAGGTATCTGTGCCTGGTGGTGCAGTCTCCTTGTGGAGCCAGAAGCACCATTTCCACCCTCTCCACTGTGGAATGTCAGAGTTGATTTTTTTATTCCCTCAAGAATCTAAATACAGGTTACTGAGCTGAACTCACTTTGGGCTAATGGTGCACTAGCACTGGGGCTCCCCTACTATGAGCTGGAATCACTAAGAGTTGAAATCACTAAACAGCTGAAATTACTGAGCTGAGAGCACTGAGTACTGTGCTAACTAGCGGGGGAGCCTGAAGCTATACTGTGGAACAGAGCAGCTGGCGGAGTGGAGCAGTTGTGGGGACGGCTGGAGCGGATCACAGGACAGCTGGTGGCAGCGGAGCGGCTGGCAGGGTTGTTGGACTTCGGGGTGATTGGACTTAAAACCCTAAGGGGAAAAAGGACAGTGCCAAACGTACTTGGAGGTGGGTTTTTGTTTATGGTTTGTGTTATAACCCTGTTTGTGGTGTTTCTCCAATGGGATGCCGCATTGATTCCTTCCTTTATTAAAAAGATTTTGCCACACTCCGACTCCGTGCTTGCGAGAGGGGAAGTATTGCCTCCTAGAGGCGCCCAGGGGGGTGTGATATGTGGGTGTCCCAGGTCACTGAGTGGGGGCTCGAGCCGGTTATGCATTGTGTTACTGAAACGGAACCCCTGGATACTGAACCCGGCCCTTGTTGCTGCCAACTCAGAGGGGAAGAAGGGTTACACTACAAACCAGAGACTGGGGAAAGTGACTATTAACTAACAGGGAGAGTTTGACTTACCATCCCAGCCTGGCCAGCAGCGTCTGGAACAAAACATACAGACAGAATGAGACTGTTTCAGATTCTCTCTCCCATCCTGGTGCTGGGGTTATTGATGTCCCTAGTTCTGACCAAGTCTCTCTCTCTATTTTTATACCGAGCCTTTTCAAATGGTCTGGTATGGGGTTGTGCCACTGGGGATGTCAGCTCTTGTACCAACTGTATTAACTGAGCTGAGATCGCAAAGGAGGAACGGAGGAAGAGGCAAACGTTCTTGGGACTTTCCATAGTGATCCTACTCTAGGCAGGTGTGACAAAGTGGGAATGTTCTTAATGACAGTTTCCCCTATGCCTTTATAAGTAACTAGGTGGTGGGAGAAGGGTATGTGATTGTTGCAGAGCCCGAGAGGGCTAGTGTGATGGTGTTTGGACAGAGAATGGCCGACACCCTGTCTCCTGGCAGCTGATGGTCTGGGCCCCTTTGCTGCAAAGTTGCCAATTGAAGATATTGGGGAACAAAGAGATCAGGTGACCACCTGGCCCGGGAAAGAGAAAAAGGCAGAGGAGGGGCTGGAGAGTTTCAGTGCGGAGCTGGCTGGGGAAACAGAGGGAGCCCCAGTACTGGGGTCTAAGCTCCCTGCCCCCTAGAAGGACGTGACTGAGGGGTCCTGAGTATACCTACTAATCCTGCTTGGGACAGTGTTCCTCTCATCCAATAAACCTTCCATTTTACTGGCTGGCTGAGAGTCCCAGTGAATCGCAGGAAATGGGGGTGCAGGGCTCTGACTCCCCCACACTCCATGACAGCAGGTGTCTCCTCTACAGGATCTCATCCTCGCCTTTGGGGGGAGGTGGGGAGTTTCCTACTTTTCCAGGAACTTCTGACAAGATCTCAGGGCTATTTGTTTTAACCCTTCTCCTTCTGGGTGAAGATATCCACTCAATTCAGTGAAAGGGTTCAGAAAACATTCCTGTTGTCAGCAAGACTTAATCATAAAAATGCAAAGAAATGTCTCTTTCTTTCTTTCTTTGGAGTTTCATGGGGGAACAGTTCAACCATATAGTGGGATCATGGCTGTCTTAAGCCACCTATAATAAAACAATGCCCACATGTTGATCTCATCTTAAGCGTTTGAAACACAGGCCCCTGTCACTTGAGCTGAAGAAATTGCTCTGTTAGCTGCCAGCTCCATAATATCCTGCTGTTCTTTCAAAGCTACACCCAGCCAACAGAGGCCAAAAAATGTCCACTGACGTCAGTGGAAGCAGGATTAGCCTCAAAACTATCCACAACAAAAGTGATTAATTGCTTTTGTGACAGAGTTCCTCCTCTGTCTTGGTGGGTCCTGCGCTTATTGGCAAATTTGCTCACATCAGTGATCTTCTCCACAGTCTGGGTCAACTTCTCCTGTGTCTGATGGCGAGTTGGGAGGTTTGGGGGGTACCCGGGCCCACCTTCTACTCCGGGTTCCAGCCCAGGGCCCTGTGGATCGCAGGTGTCTATAGTGCCTCTTGTAACAGCTGCATGACAGCTACACCTCCCTGGGCTACTTCCCCACGGCCTCCTCCAAACACCTTCTTTATCCTCACCACAGGACCTTCCTCCTGGTGTCTGATAACGCTTGTACTCCTTAGTCCTCCAGCAGCACAGCCTCTCCCTCTCAGCTCCTTGTGCCTCTTGCTCCCAGCTCCTCACATGCACTTCCTCGCCTCTGGCTCCTCCCCGCCTGACTGGAGTGAGCTCCTTTTAAAACCCAGGTGCCCTGATTAGCCTGCCTTGATTGGCTGCAGGTGATCTAATCAGTCTGTCTGCCTTAATTGGTTCTAGCAGGTTCCTGATTACTCTAGTGCAGCCCCTGCTCTGGTCACTCAGGGAACAGAAAACTCAGCCAGTGACCAGTACACTTTTCTCTCTACTAGACTCCTGTACCCCACTGGTTTGGGTCTGTCACACTTTGCTTTAAAAAGCCAGTTATGGAGTATTGCATTTCATACCACAGCCACTTTTCTGTCATTCGGTTCACCTGTTCTCAACAGGCTGTCTGGTCCATTCATTGACACTGTCTGGTGCTGGCCTCTGACACTGGACTCCACTTCAGGTGTCTTTGTTGTTCCCTGATATCTTTTTAAGCGTGAGGGGTTTCCTGGTTCTGCTTCTGGATCCTGCTCATTAGGGGCTCTGTTGGGAAACTTGTGATCTGGGTCTTCAGCAGTTAATTTTCAAAGAGCCAACCTACAACAATAGGGATTGAATTGTGCCTCGCTGTCTTCGGGAGCAGCCTGCTTGGTCTCTCTCTGTGTTTTTTGTTCTTGTACGTTAGGGTTCTGGATTCTGAGGCCATGTCTACATCTAAAATTTTGCAGCGCTGGTTGTTACAGCTGTATTAGTACAGCTGTATAGGGCCAGCGCTGCAGAGTGGCCACACTTACAGCAACCAGCGCTGCAAGTGGTGTTAGATGTGGCCACACTGCAGCGCTGTTGGGCGGCTTCAATGGGGGTTCGGGGAACGAGAGAGCAAACCGGGAAAGGAGACCAGCTTCGCCGCGGTTTGCTCTCGCGTTCCCCGAACCCCCCTGCAAACCGCAGGGAAGGAGACCTGCTTGCTCGGGGTTCGGGGAACGTGAGACCAAGCCGGGGAAGGAGACCAGCTTGATTACCAGAGGCTTCCTCAGCTATGCTGGGATACCTGCTTATTCCACGGAGGTCAAGAAAAGCGCTGGTAAGTGTCTATACTTGATTACCAGCGCTGGATCATCAGCGCTGGATCCTCTACACCCGAGACAAAGCGGGAGTACGGCCAGCGCTGCAAACAGGGAGTTGCAGTGCTGGTGGTGCCCTGCAGATGTGTAGACCTCCTAAGTTGCAGCGCTGTAACTCCCTCACCAGCGCTGCAACTTTCTGATGTAGACAAGCCCTCAGAAATCATGTCATATTATATTACAAGTATCCAGAAAGAGAGTCTTACATTTTACTCTAACATCCGTTTGGATGGTGTGAACATAACAGGGCACACTCCGCCATGTACCCCACAACAGGCTGCCTGGTCCATTCACTGACTGTCTGAAAGATCCCAGAACACTAAAGGTTCTGTCTCAGCAGCTGTTTTGCAGAATCCAGGATCTCAAGGGCAGCCATAAAAATCTCAGCAGCTTTTGACTCACTCTCTCTCTCTCCATTATTTGAGCTTCTCTTCAGAGTTAAGCATAGCACAGAATTACATCAGCAATTACTCAATTCTATTGAAATTTTTCATTCTGAACAGGTCTGACTCTGTTAATGAAACTGTATCCAGTTGACTAAGATATCAGCCCCCCCAAGTGAAGATTATCTATATTAAGGAGCATTGGACAATGGGATCATTCAGCGTTACAAGGTAGGGATTTAACCAAAAAAAGCAAGTGTTTGGAGAGGATCTAAATCCTCTGCTTTCTACTTTGGCAATGCCATAGATCTTGTCATGCTAATGAAGTATCATTGAATTGAATTAATTCAGGGCATGAAGCAACTCCTAAGTAATAGAAGGTAAGAAGAAATTTTTGCAGTGGGAACCTTCTCTCAGAGCTGCCGAGGGCCTTATATGTTGCTCTAAATACACTGGCGCAGGCTAGTGTTGGAAACAGAGATTGGGTAGATGGGAGCCTGGTGTGATCTAGGGTGGGAATTTTTGACTCCTGATGGTAGAATGACCAGATAAAAAGTGTGAAAAATGGAGGGTAGGGGAGGGGAAATAGGCTCCTATATAAGAATAAGCCCCAAATATTGGGAGTGTCCCTATAAAATGGCCAAAGAGTTCTGTCGCACCTTATAGACTAACAAACGTATTGGAGCATGAGCTTTCGTGGGTGAATATCCACTTCATCAGATGCATGCATGAAATCTATAAAATCGGAACATCTGGTCACCCTAGCTGATGGCTTCTTTGTGGAGTTTCATAATAAACAATGACAGGAATTACAATTATTTAAACAACTAGATCAAGAATTTTACTGCCAACCTCCTCAACCTCAACAAAATAATCAGAAAACAACCAGAACCTTAGATAAGAGGAAATTAAAAAAGAACGGGGAGTCCATGGATGTTTGGTTTCTAGGGGCTGTGACTCTTTTCAGCTGCCTCGGTTTCTGGCAGAGTCAGTGACATCCCATCCCAGACAGAAACCCTGGAACAGCCCTTCCGAGCTCTGGGATCCGTGCAGGGAGGTTAGAGCTCCTGGAATCAGCACCTGTGGGGATGTGCGAATCCCTGTATAGATCAGAGTGAGGCTGGCCACCATCTTTCAAGGGGACTGAGGTATCAGGGCAGGGCTCAGCACAGGCTACAGCCAAAATGACTCACCTGAGTAGAAGCAGCAAAGTGCCAGAGCAAAGAGCAGAACGGCCCCTGTTATATTCATGGCGGAGGTGTCTTGTCTGCACTGGGCTCTTGGTGCTCTGCTCCCTCAGTAAACCCACAGACAGAGCCCCACTATATACAGGGTGTCGGAGATGTGACATCATCCAAAATAGTCACTCACAATTCTGGCAACCGGACACAAAGCTCTCAAGGGAAATGCCAAGCTGTGAACAATGTTTCCTCCTCAACAAGATTCCAGGATAAGTTGGAGGAGGTTACAAGTCACACCCTTGATTTGGTGAATGATTGAGTAGTTATACAGGCTGAGTGCTCACCATGGGGCACATGGGCACCCAAACCTGGATATTCCTAATTGTTATGACTGCGAGTGCAGAACATATTGATCATGCTGCACATTAATGCCAGACCCAAGAAAGCACCTGACATTTACCGTGTTACCAGCCTCTTTCGGCCAGACTCTGCAGTGAGTCCCAGCAGCAGGGGATAAATCTGACCGTAAGCGACTGCCATGCTGTCCTGATCTTGCAAGTATTCTGCCTGCAGTTGGTGCCTGGCTTAGCTTAGAGGAGCGAGAGGGCAGGTCTAACTCATTCCACTGGCCTGTGACCCCAAGCAGCCATTTCCAAAGTCGTGAGATTCCAGGATCTTGGTTCTGTCCCTTTGCCCAGCTGTGCGCCCTGCGGCGGCTGCAGTGCTGGGGGGACCCAGGAGTTGATTTGGCAGCTGGAGATCTCCGAGCACAGGGGAGATTTTACTGTGCCCAGTGAATCCATTGTTAAGGCAGCTTTGCGATGGTGCCGCACCTTTAAACTGCCAGAACTCAGGGGAGGCTCTGACTCTGTGCCCAGCTCCCTGCTCAGCCAGACGTGAGAAAATCCCATCAGCATCTTCTCTCGAGCCAGCCGGCTTTCGGGAGATGCTCTTGCCTTTGTGTCTGCACCTCCTTAGCAACCCATTGACTCAGCCCTGTGCTCCAGTCTGCTGGGCCACTTTGTGGGACAGATGTAACCCAGTGTTGACTTAAGGCCCAGCCCTGAATGATTCTGGGCAACCTCACGTCCAGCTGAGAGCTATTTAGGACCAAACCAATCAGTGTGGCACTGATCCCAATCACAGGGACACCATAGTCCCTGGTGTCCCCTGTAGGAGATGGATGGAGTGAGCAACTCCTGGGTCTCTGGGTCATGGGGTATTGGGAGAAACGAAGCTGGGCAGGGGGTGTTGCACAGTGTGGCTCCACATGGCCACACATGCTCCAAGGGGAAAAAGGACAAACCGTGTACACCTCCCTCCCCGACAAGGAGGCTTGGGCCCTGTGTCTGGTTTGGAGAGCTCTCATGGGGGCCCCAGTGTGCTGAGGAGACTAGTGGTTAGTGTCCACTCCCTAGTGGGGCAGTGCCAGAGGAGCTCTGGTGCACTCACTCCATCGGGCTCCAACCCAGGGCCCTAGGAATGGCAGCAGCATTTGGCCCTCCAGGAGGGGCCCTGGGAGCTACCTTCCCTGGGTCATTCCTACTACTGCTTCCCTCCCTCGGCATCTGGTCATAGAATCATAGAATATCAGGGTTGGAAGGGACCTCTGGAGGTATCTAGTCCAACCCCCTGCTCAAAGCAGGACCAACCTCAACTAAACCATCTCAGCCAGGGCTTTGTCAAGCCAGGCCTTAAAAACCTCTGAGGAAAGAGATTCCACCATCTCCCTAGGTAACCCATTCCAGTGCTTCACCACCCTCCAGTGAAATAGTGTTTCCTAATATCCAACCTAAACCTCCCCCACTGCAACTTGAGATCATTTGATCCTTGTTCTGTCATCTGCCACCACTGAGAACAGTCTAGATCCATCCTCTTTGGAACCCCCCTTCAGATAGTTGAAAGCAGCTATCAAATCCATCCTCACTCTTCTCTTCTGCAGACTAAACAATCCCAGTTCCCTCAGCCTTTCCTTGTAAGTCATGTGCCGCAGCTCCCTGATCATGTTTGTTGCCCTTCACTGGACTGTCTCCAATTTGTCCACATCTTCTCTGTAGTGGGGGGGACCAAAACTGGATGTAATACTCCAGATGTGGCCTCACCAGTGCCCAACAGAGGGGAATAATCACTTCCCTCAATCTGTTGGCAATCCTCCTACTAATACAGCCCAATATGCCGTTTACCTCTTGGCAACAAAAGTACATTGCTGACTCATATCCAGCTTCTCGTCCACTGTAATCCCCAGGTCCTTTTCTGCAGAACTGCTGCTTAGCCAGGTCGTTCCCAGCCTGTAGCAGTGCATGGGATTCTTACGTCCTAAGTGCAGGACTCTGCACTTGACCTTGCTGAACCTCATCAGCTTTCTTTTGGCCCAATCTTCCAATTTGTCTAGGTCACTCTGGACCCTATCCCTGCCCTGCAGCATATCTACCTCCCCTCACAGCTTAGTGTCATCTATGAACTTGCTGAGAAAAACAATAAGGTGTTTGGTGGCACCTTAAAGACTAACAGATTTATTTGGGCATAAGCTTTCATGGGTAAAACAACCCACTTCTTCAGATGCATGGAGTGAAAATTACAGATACAGGCATAAATATACTGACACATGAAGAGAAGGGAGTTACCTTACAAGTGGAGAACCAGCGTTGACAGGGCCAATTAATCAGAGTGGATGTGTTCCACTCCCAATAATTGATGAGGATGTTGTGACACTCTGTACCTTGGCGGAACGCCCTTCCTCACCTATGTTCATCTTCATAAAATGATTGTGTGGTGTCCAACGCAAAGTTTGTCATGTTGGGTGTCTTTGGACGTCTCATAATGAGCTGCGCATGGTTGTTATAGGGATGATAGAGTAATTGTTACAGTGAGGTTATAGGTTATAATTTCTTGTATGTAGTTATGAGGCTGAAAATGTATCCTCATGGCTTAAAGCAAGTCCAGGCAAAAACTCTCCAAGAGCAGAGAGGCAGCTGACACCTGGATGGGACAAACCCAGCCCAGCCTCACAGGAACAACGGACATTGGCTCAGGCAGCAACAAACGATCTGTTAGACCCTGGAAGGAGTCACCCCCTTCCTCTGGGCAGTTTGGGGCTGCGATGAGGTGATGGTCACCTGACTCTGAAGGGGGGGAGGCAAAGCCAAGAGGAAAGAAAAGATACAATAAAAGGGAGAGACATTTTGCCATGTTCTCTCTCTTCCACCTACATCTGCAGACACCAGCACCACCAAGCGACTGAAGAGCTGATCAAAGGAGAGCCTGGCTGAAGAGCAACCAGCGGCCTGTGGTGAGAAGCATCTAAGTTTGTACGGACACTGAAAGTGTCAAGATCAGCTGAGAATGCATTTTGCTTTAATTTCATTCGACCAAATCTGACTTGTTCTGCTTTGACTTATAATCACGTAAATCTACCTCTATAGTTAATAAATCTGTTTGTATTGTCATAAACAGATAGCTAAGGGTGAATGTCTCTTTCACCTAAAGCACCTGACCAGAGGACCAATCAGAAAACCGGATTTTTCAACTTTGGGTGGAGGGAATTGTGTGTCTGAGGTCTTTGTTTTCTGGCTGCCTGCTTTCTCTGAGCTTTGGAGAAGTAGTTCTGTTTTCTAATCTTCTGTTTCTAAGTGTAAGGACAAAGAGATCAGATAGTAAGTTATATGGTTTCTTTTCTTTGGTATTTGCATGAATATAAGTGCTGGAGTGCTTTGATTTGTATTCTTTTTGAATAAGGCTGTTTATTCATATTTCTTTTAAGCAATTGACCCTGTATTGTATCATCTTAATACAGAGAGACCATTTGTATTTTTTCTTTCTTTTTTATATAAAGCTTTCTTTTAAGACCTGTTGGAGTTTTTCTTTACTTCAGGGAAATTGAGTCTGTACTCACCAGGGAATTGGTGGGAGGAAGAAATCAGGGGAGATCGGTGTGTGTTGAATTGGCTAGCCTGATTTTACATTCCCTCTGGGGGAATAGGAAAGTCCTTTTTGTTTCCAGGATTGGGAACGGAGAGGGTAGTTTCACAGAGCTTGTGTCTGTGTATCTCTCCAGGAGCACCTGGAGGGGGGAAGGGAAAAAGGATTATTTCCCTTTGTTGTGAGACTCAAGGGATTTGGGTCTTGGGGTCCCCAGGGAAGGTTTTTCAGGGGGACCAGAGTGCCCCAAAACACTCTAATTTTTTGGGTGGTGGCAGCAGGTACCAGGTCCAAGCTGGTGACTAAGCTTGGAGGTTTTCATGCTAACCCCCATATTTTGGACGCTAAGGTCCAAATCTGGGACTAAGGTTATGATAGGAGAGCCTGGCTGAAGAGCAACCAGCGGCCTGTGGTGAGAAGCATCTAAGTTTGTACGAACACTGAAAGTGTCAAGATCAGCTGAGAATGCATTTTGCTTTAATTTCATTCGACCAAATCTGACTTGTTCTGCTTTGACTTATAATCACGTAAATCTACCTCTATAGTTAATAAATCTGTTTGTATATTTGACCTGAAGCAGTGCATTTGGTTTGCAGTGTGTCAGAGGTTCCCCTTGGAATCACAAACCTGGGACATATGAATTTCTTTGTTAAATCAATGGTATGCCCACATCTGGAATACTGCATACAGATGTGGTCTCCTCATGTCAAAAAAGATATACTGGCATTAGAAAAGGTTCAGAGAAGGACAACTGAAATGATTAGGGGTTTAGAATGAGTCCCATACGAGGAAAGATTAAAGAGGCTAGGACTCTTCAGCTTGGAAAAGAGGAGACTAAGTGGGGATATAATAGAGGTATATAAAATCATGAGTGATGTGGAGAAAGTGAATAAGGAAAAGTTATTTACTTATTCCCATAATATTGGAACTAGGGGCAACCAAATGAAATTAATAGGCAGCAGGTTTAAAACAAATAAAAGGAAGTTCTTCTTCACACAGTGCACAGTCAACCTGTAGAAATCCCTGCCTGGGGAGGTTGTGAAGATGAGGACTGTAACGGGGTTTAAAAGAGAACTGGATAAATTCATGGAGGTTAAGTCCATTAGGGCTATTAGCCAGGATGGGTAAGAAATAGTGTCCCTGGCCTCTGTTTGTCAGAGGGTGGAGATGGATGGCAGGAGAGAGATCACTTGATCATTACCTGTTAGGTTCACTCCCTCTGGGGAACCTGGCATTAGCCCCTGCAGCAGACAGGATACTGGGCTGGATGGACCTTTGGTCTGACCTAGTATGGCCATTCTTATGTTATGTTCTTTTTTGACTGCCACTGCACATTGAGTGGGTGTTTTCAGAGAACTATCCACAGTGACTCCAATATCTTTCTTGAATCGTAACAGCTAATTTAGACCCCATCATTTTATATGTATAGTTGGGATTATATTTTCCAATGTGCATTACTTTGCATGTATCAACGTTGAATTTCATCTGCCATTTTGTTGCCCAGTCACTCAGGTTTGAGAGATCCTTTTGTAGCTCTTCACAGTCTGCCTGGGACTTAACTATCTTGAGTAGTTTTGTATCATCTGCAAATGTTGCCACCTCACTGTTTACCCCTTTTTCCAGATCATTTATGAACATGTTGAATAGGACTGGTCCCAGAACAGATCCCTGTTGGACACCACTATTTACCTCTCTCCAGTCTGAAAACTGACAATTTATTCCTACCCTTTGTTTCCTATCTTTTAACCAGTTACCAATCCATGAGAGAACCTTCTCTCTTATCCCATGACAGCTTACTTTGCTTAAGAGCCTTTGGTGAGGGACCTTGTCAAAGGCTTTCTGAAAATCTAAATACACTATATCCACTGGATCCCCCTTGTCCAAATTCTTCTTGACCCCTCAGAGAGTTCTAGTGGATTGGTGAGGCCTGATTTCCCTTTACAAACACCATGTTGATCCTTCCCCAACAAATTATGTTCATCTACATGTCTGACAGTTTTGTTCTTTACTATAGTTTCAACCAGTTTGCCCAATACAGAAGTCAGGCTTACTGGCCTGTCATTGCCAGGATCACCTCTTGAGCTCTTTTAAAAAATTGGCACCACATTAGCTATTCTCCAGTCATTTGGTACAGAAGCTGATTTAAATGATAGCTTACAGACTACAGTTAGTAGTCCTGCAATTTCACATCTGAGTTCCTTCAGAACTCTTGGGTGAATACCATCTGGTCCTGGTGACTTTTTACTGTTTAGTTTATCAATTTTTTCCAAAACCTCCTCTAGTGACACTTCAGTCTGGGACAGTTCCTCAGATTTGTCACCTAAAAAGAAGGGCTCAGGTTTGGGAATCTTCCTCACATCCTCAGCCATGAAGACCAATGCAAAGAATTCATTTAATTTCTCTGCAATGTCCTTATCGTCCTCGAGTGCTCCTTCAGCATCTCAATTGTCCAATTACCCCACTGATTGTTTAGCAGGCTTCCTGTTTCTCATGTACTTAAAAAATGTTTGCTATTACTTTTTGAGTCTTTGACTAGCTGTTATTCAAGTTCTTTTTTGGCCTTCCTAATTATATTTTACATTTCATTTGCCAGAGTTTATGCTCCTTTCTATTTTCCTCACTAGGATTTAACTTCCACTTTTCAAGGGATGTCTTTTTGCCTCTCACTGCTTCTCTTACTTTGTTGTTTAACCACAGTGGCTCTTTTTTGGTTCTCTTACTATGTTTTTTAATTTGGGGTATGCATTTAAGTTGAACCTCTATTATGGTGTCTTTAAACAGTTTCCATGCAGCTTGCAGGGATTTGACTTTTGGCACCAGACCTTTTAATTTCTCTTTAACTAACCTCCACATTTTTGTGTAGTTCCCCTTTCTGAAATTAAATGCTACAGTGTTGGGCTGCTGTTGTGTTTTCCCTGCCACAGGGATGTTAAATTTAATTATCCTATGGTCACTATTACCAAGTGGTCCAGCTGTTTTCACGTCTTGGACCTGATCCTGTGCTCCACTTAGGACTAAATCAAGAATTACTTCTCCTTTTGTGGGCTCCAGGGCTAGCTGCTCCAACTTGTCACTTTTTAGCTATCTCCCATTTCATGATGTAATTAAATGAGACTTTTTTTTCATTTGACTGTTTCCAATCAGATCCTACCTGTATTTTATCATCTTCCATCCTCTCCTCCTTACTAGGACACAGACAATCTCCATTAGCAGATCTTCCTCCTGTGCAAACCACATGCTTCTCTGGACCTGTCGGCTTTCCCCCAGACCTTAGTTTAAAAACTGCTCTACAAGCTTTTTAATTTTAAGTGGCAACAATCTGGTTCCATTTTGGTTTCAGTGGATCTTACCCTTCCTGTATAGGCTCCCCCTTTCCCAAACATTTCGTCAGTTCCTAATAAATCTAAATCTCTCCTCCCTACACCATCATCTCATCCTTGCATTGAGACCCTGCAGTTCTGCCTGTCTAACCACCTCTGCATGTGGAACTGGAAGCATTTCTGAGAATGCTACCAAGGTCCTGGATTTACCTAGTAGCCTAAATTTGCCCTCCAGGACCTCTCTCCTACCCTTCCCTATGTCATTGGTACCTACATGAACCACGACCACTGGCTCCTCCCCAGCACTACACATAAGTCTATCTAGATGTCTCGAGAGATCCACAACCTTCGCACCAGGCAGGCAAGTCACCATGCGGTTCTCCCAGTCATCACAAACCCAGTTAGCTATGTTTCTAATGATCGAATCGCCCGTTACTAAAACCTGTCTCTTCCTAATTACTGAAGTTCCCTCCCCTAGAGAGGTATCCTCAGTGCGAGAGGATACCACATCATCATCTGAAAGGAGGGTCCCAACTATGTGATCATTTCCCTCTGCTCCAGTTGGATGTTCTCCTTCCCCAAGACTTTCATTCTTCTCAACAGCGCACAGACTGTCAGACCGGGGATGGGTCCATTCTACTGTGTCCTTGAAAGTCTCATCTGTGTACCTCTCTGTCTCCCTTTGCTCCTCCAGTTCAGCCACTCTGGTCTCCAAAGCCCATGCACAGTCTCTGAGGGCCAGGGGCTCCTTTCACTTGATGCACACATAAGCCACCAGCCCACAGGGCCGGTAATCGTACATGCTGCATTGGGTGCAATAAACTGGGTAGCCCCCACTCTGTTGCTGGACTTCTGCCTGCACTCTCTTTTTACTCCTGCAGCTCGTTCCTTTCTTGAGGTTTTGTTTTTATCAGGGGGTGTTTTGGACTTAAGTTTAAAGAAGTTTAAGGAATGTAACGTGTATCTAGCCCCCCACTCTCCCACTCCCCCTGTAACTCCCTCACAAAGCTCCCCTGTTAGCCGCTCCTGTTTGCTAGCTCAAGTCCTTTCAGACTGCCGCTTTGTACCAACCTCCCTGTTATTTGTCTCTGGCATCTCCCCACTCCCAGAGGCTCCCAAGTCACTGGGACAAGGCGCTGCCTTACAGCCAGCACCAGCATTGTCAGAGATCTGTCAGGCTCCCCCAAGGCAGCCCAGAAGTGAGTCAGCTTCCAAGCACGTGAAGAGCCAAATGTGGCAGGTGGTTGTTTGCTGCACAGGGCATCAGCGCAGCTCAGACCCCAGTCAGAGGGAGTCCACAGTCCCCTGTGCACCATGGAGGAGACAGATGGACAATGCACTTATGGGTCTCGGTGTGTGTGTGTGTATCGGCAGGATCAAGGGTTTGCTGGTGTGTAGGGTGTGGTGCACAGCATGGATCCACATGCCCACAAGCCCTTTACAACTCCCACCCCGACAAGTAGCCCTGGGCCCTATATCTGGGTTGAGGACCCCATCCCCCCCATCCCTTGGTATTCTCCCAGGCAAAGGCCTTTTACTGGGGCTTCGCTCATGGTCTCAAGATCTGGTCCATGGAGAACGCTCAGGTCTGGAAGGGAATCAGCTACAGGGAATGGGGTTTGTGTATTGAATTATCCTGTAGGAAAAGCCATGGCAGGAGGCGATAGAATAATTGCCAGTCTGTGGCTCCCTTAATGCCTGTGATTGATTACTGCACTTTATGGTCTCATTAACTCCCGTCTGTAAGCTGAGGAGAGCCTGTGTGAGACACGAGAGAGCAGAGTCCCTCCTGGGAAAGGGGAAAAAACCACCGAGATAATGAATTCTGCTGAGTTTGCTTTATTGGACATGCAGGGGGATAGTCAGTGATGCTGTCGGGAGCCCTGCAAATGGAGGCTGAGATGAGACCATGGCTCCATGCAGAGATCTGCTGGTGGGAACTAAATGCTAAAGGTCTTCTCTCTGCTTGGCCTCATCGTGCGACCTGCATTCTCCATAATGCTCAAAGCAAAGACTTCCAAGGTATTTACTAGAGGGAAAGAGAGAGATACAGAACTGAGTGCTGCAGCCTTATGGCTAATGAGAGCAAAGCATCTGTCAAGGCCCCAGTATGTCACACTAACCAGAGCTTATCCACTGACAGGAAAAATTACACTGAGGAAGTCGACCCAGCCTCTAGGCGGTAAAGACATGGGTGCCGGCAGGGCCTTGAGTTACCTCACAATTGTATTTTAGTTGTTGTTAATGGGCCGTTTATTCTGTTACTTACTAGACTGCTTTGCAAAATTCACATTTGTTTGTATATGTGATGCCATCAGTGCCACAGATAGGGAAGTACTCCCTGGTGCAGGCTTCTGGAGGCGTCTTGTACTCGCTGCAGAAACCCTACGAAGAACATTAGTATTGCTGTTAGAGTTATTGTCTGCATTTCAGTAGTGCCCCGACGCCCCCACTCGCCCAGGGGGCTGGGCATTCTCTGAACACAGAGGACCCTGGAAGCTCGCAGTACCTAATCCTGTCCCTTGTCTCTAGTGATGTTCTGATTAACGGACTTCCCAGTCCCCCTCTCGCTGCCAGGAGGAGCTGAGTCCGTCTACCTGGTGTAAGAGATGTTTCTGAACCCACAGCATATGGTGTGTGAGTGAAGGGGCCTCTCCGTAAGCATCAGATGCTAATCTGACATTACTGGGTACAATCTGGACTGACGAACAGATGTGTCCCCTCAGTTCTCCAACCTGGGGTGCCTTTTACACTGCTTTGCTATGAAAGCAACCACTCCTGTTCCTGCTCACACACAGCTTCCAGCATGTAAATTACCCTGAGCTGTATGGTATGAGTGCTTTGGCCAGCCACTCTTGAATTACCAGCAAACTTCCAGTCCCAGACTTTCCCCCAGAAATGTGTGTCTTGCACTGCCCACCACCCTCCTGGACAATACAAGCTCATATAAAGTCTGTCATCTTATTAATAGAAAATGAAATGCACAAATCCTATTGTTGCAAATGGAGTTTTCCAAACACTTCAATCCAAACACACTGGTTTAGATAAAACAAGTTTCTTAACTACAGAAAGATAGATTTTAAGAGATTATAAGTAACGAAGCATCAAAGTCAGAACTGGCTTCGAGAAAATAAAATCAAAATGCCCCTAATGCCTGATTTATCAAGCTAAGTGAATTCAAAGCAAAAGATCTCCCTCACCAAATGATTCAGCAAACTTACTGGCTGTCCTTTCCACCACGACACCTCCCCCAGTCCCGCGTTACTTTCCTTGTCCTTCAGATGTTGGTGATGTGGTGGGCAGAGAGAAAGGGATGAGTAACTTGGGCCATTTGTTCCCCATTCTTATATTTTCCCCTCTTCTTTGAGCATCATCTCCAGCTGGGGTTGATGTAACAGAAAATTTGTGGGGACGGGAACCACCAGCTGTTCCTTTGCCAACAAGTAAATTTCTCGCTCCCAACCTTTTTCCTACCAAAGAATGGCCATGTAACGACGTGATGGTCCGTTTGATTATGTTGAGACCTGGCTGAGGCATCAGTTTGTCTTTTGTCACTGGTTTAGGGCTGTTTCCCCAGATGGGGAACATGTCTTATACAGTAGATTCTTATAATTTTACATACAAAGTTGCATCACATATTTAACAGGACTATAATGTTCAGCACGTTATGAGTTTTCAAATGATACCTCACAAGGCATACTTTGTACAAAATGTATCATAGTCTTGTAAAAGGGGTGAACATAGGGGTACAGACTGTCACACCCTGGTCTAAGAGATGCTTCTGAACCTGCATCATATAGAATGTGAGTGAAAGAGCATCTCCAGAGGCAGCAGATACTCATAAATAAAAACTTCTCATGCTCTTGTCACATTGTCACCTCCTCTGTTCTGTCTCAGTTGCTCCTTGTGTCTCCCCCAGTCCATCACCCTGACCACATGATTTACGTCTACTCAGCAATGAGACACCCCTGGCTAGCTCAGGTCAGCTGACTTGGGCTCGGGCTGTGCAATTGCTGTGTAGACATTTGGGCTTGGGCTGGCGCCTGACCTTTGTTACCCTACGAGGGGGGAGGGTCCCAGAGCACCAACGTCTACACAGCCATTTTTAGCCCTGCAGCCCAAGCCCCCAAGCTCGAGTCAGCTGATCCAGTCCAGCCATCCCTGGGTATTTTGTTCCAGTGTAGACGTACCCAGAGGTTCTCAGCCCCGGCAATTTACTTTCCCTTGCTAGGGCATGGGGTAGAATCTGTTTCTGCTCTGAGTCATGTGCTCTCGTATGTTTCTAACCCAGAGATCATGGTCCCTGTGATGCTACGAACCAGAAACTGGGGAAAGTGACTATTAACTAACAGGGAGAGTTTGACTTACCATACCAGCCTGGCCAGCAGCATCTGGAACAAAACATACAAACAGAATGAGACTGTTTCAGATTCTCTCTCCCATCCTGGTGCTGGGGTTATTGATGTCCCTAGGTCTGACCAAGTCTCTCTCTCTATTTTTATACCGAGCCTTTTCAAATGGTCTGGTATGGGGTTGTGCCACTGGGGATGTCAGCTCTTGTACCAACTGTATTAACTGAGCTGAGATCGCAAAGGAGGAACGGAGGAAGAGGCAAACGTTCTTGGGACTTTCCATAGTGATCCTACTCTAGGCAGGTGTCTCCTCTACAGGATCTCACCCTCGCCTTTGGGGAAGGTGGAGAGTTTCCTACTTTTCCAGGAAATTCTAACAAGATCTCAGTGCTGTTTGTTTTAACGCTTCTTCTGGATGAAGGGTAAGATTATCTCTATCCACTCAATTCAGTGAAAGGGTTCAGAAAACATTCCTGTTGTCAGCAAGACTTAATCATAAAAATGCAATGAAATGTCTTTCTTTCTTTCTTTCTTTCTTTCTTTCTTTCTTTCTTTCTTTCTTTCTTTCTTTCTTTCTTTCTTTCTTTCTTTCTAGTTCCATTGGGGATCAGCTCAACTATATAGCGGGATCATGGGTGTCTTAAGCCACTTATAATAAAACAACGCCCACATGTTGATCTCATCTTAAGCTTTTGAAACACAGGCCCCTGTCACTTGAGTTGAAAAAATCGCTCTGTTAGCTGCCAGCTCCATAATATCCTGCTGTTCTTTCAAAGCTACACCCAGCCAACAGAGGCCAAAAAATATCCATTGACATCAGTGGAAGCAGGATTAGCCCCAAAACTATCCACAACAAAAGTGGTTAATGGCTTTGCTTTAAAAAGCCAGTTATGGAGTACTACATTTCAGAGGCATTTATACCACAGCCACTTTTCTGTCATTTGGTTCACCTGTTCTCAACAGGCTGTCTGGTCCATTCATTGACACTGTCTGGTGCTGCCCTCTGACACTGGACTCCACTTCAGGTGTCTTTGTTGTTCCCTGAGATCTCTTTAAGTGTGAGGGGTTTCCTGGTTCTGCTTCTGGATCCTGCTCATTAGGGGCTCTGTTGGGAAACTTGTGATCTGGGTCTTCAGCAGTTAATTTTCAAAGAGCCAACCTACAACAATAGGGATTGAATTGTGCCTCGCTGTCTTCGGGAGCAGCCTGTTTGGTCTCTTTCTGTGTTTTGTGTTCTTGTATGTTAGGGTTCTGGATTCTGAGAAATCATGTCATATTATATTACAAGCATCCAGAAAGAGAGTCTTACATTTTACTCTAACATCCGTTTGGATGGTGTGAACATAACAGGGCACACTCCGCCATGTACCCCACAACAGGCAGCCTGGTCCATTCACTGACTGTCTGAAAGATCCCAGAACACTAAAGGTTCTGTCTCAGCAGCTGTTTTGCAGGATCCAAGAGCTCATGGGCAGCCATAAAAACCTCAGCAGCTTTTGACTCCCTCTCTCTATTATTTGAGCGTCTCTTCAGAGTTAAGCCATAGCACAGAATTACATCAGCAATTACTCAATTCTAATGAGATGTTTCATTCTGAATAGGTCTTACTCTGTTAATTAAACTGTATCCAATTGACTAAGATATTTGACTCCTGATGGTAGAATGATCAGAGAAAAAGTGTGAAAAATTGGCATGGGGTGGGGGCTAATAAGCACCTTATAAGAATAAGCCCCGAATATTGAGATTGTCCCTAAAAAATTGGTACCTCTGGTCACCCTAGCTGATGGGATCTTTGTGGAGTTTCATAATACACAATGACAGGAATTAAAATTATTTAAGCAATTAGATCAAGAATTTTACTGCCAACCCCCTCGTCCCCAACAAAATAATCAGAAAACAACCAGAACCGTAGATGAGAGGAAATTCAAAAAGAACGGGGAGTCCATGGATGTTTGGTTTCTAGGGACTGTAACTCTTTTCAGCTGCCTCGGTTTCTGGCAAAGTCAGTGACATCCCAGCCCAGACAGAAACCCGGGAACAGCCCTTCCGAGCTCTGGGATCCGTGCAGGGAGGTTAGAGCTCCTGGAATCAGCCCCTGTGGGGATGTGCGAATCCCTGTATAGATCAGAGTGAGGCTGGCCCCGACATTTTGCGGGGGCAGAGGTATCAGGGCAGGGCTCAGCACAGACTACAGCCAAAATGACTCACCTGAGTAGAAGCAGCAAAGCGCCAGAGCGAAGAGCAGAACGGCCCCTGTTATCTTCATGGCGGAGGCGTCTCTCTGGTCTGCACTGGGCTCTTGGTGCTCTGCTCCGTCAGAAAACCCACAGACAGAGCCCCACTATATACAGGGTGTTGGAGATGTGACATCATCCGAAATAGTCACTCACAATTCCAGCAACTGGACGCAAAGCTCTCAAGGGGAATGCCAAGCTGTGGACAATGTTTCCTCCTCAACAAGATTCCAGGATAAGTTGAAGGAGGTTACAAGTCACACCCTTGATTTGGTGAATAATGGAGTAGTTATGCGGGCTGAGTGCTCACCATGGGGCACATGGGCACCCAAACCTGGATATTCCTGATTGTTATGACTGCGAGTGCAGAACATATTGGTCATGCTGCACGTTAACAGCAGTGACCCAACCAAGCACCTGATATTTACCCGTGTTACCAGCCTCTTTCTGCCAGTGGGTCCCAGCAGAAGGAGTGTGGTGCAGTAAGACTCGCCAGCACAGCGCCTCCTGCTGGTTGTCTTGGGAATTAGCTCTTCAGGCCCAGAGCACCCTCTGCCTGCTAATGTCTCACGTGCCGCTGGCCCCCGCGTCCGACTCCGGTGCCCCTTGCTCAGGGGTTCTGCCCACTACAGCAACCCACGATCTGGGTCTCCCCACCCAGGGGAACCCCCAAACCCCATCCCCACCTTGCATCAGTGGCTACTGCCAGACTCCATTTGACCCCGCTCCCTGGGGCAGACGGCAGCCTGTGAACCACTCATCATCAGCCAGGGGGGTTGACCAGCTGCCTCTGCCTATATCTGGGCTGCCCCTCTGCAGCCCCAGTATCTTTTGTGGGCACTTAACTCAGCCTGCAGCCTGGGGATTTGCTAGGCTGGAGCTCCCCAGCTCCCTCTGCCCTTCCCCAGCACTGCTCCACCTCAGGTCCCCTGCTCAGCTCCCAGGCAGCCAGGTCCCACTCTCTCAAGAGGCTAGAGAGAGTCTGTCTCAGTCTCTGGCCCTCAACCTCTTACAGGGCCAGGCCAGCTGTGGTCTAATTGAGGTGTGGTCCCACCTGTGGCTCCTTCCCCCAATCAGCCCAGCTTTTCCCCCGCCCCAACACTCTCCCTGGGCTGTTTTAAGCCCTCCAGGGCAGGAGTGGGGTGACCACCCTGCTACAAGGGGGCAAAGCTGACCGTAAGCGACTGCCATGCTGTCCTGATCTTGAAAGTGTTCTGCCCTCAGTCAGTGCCTGGCTTAGCTTAGAGGAGTGAGAGGGCAGGTCTAACTCATTCCACTGGCCTGTGACCCCAAGCAGCCGTTTCCAAAGTTGTGAGATTCCAGGATCTTGGTTCTGTCCCTTTTCCCAGCTGTGCGCCCTGCGGCAGCTGCTGTGCTGGGGGGACCCAGGATTTGATTTGGCAGCTAGAGATCCCCGAGCACAGGGGAGATGCTGCTGTGCCCGGCGAATCCATTGTTAAGGCAACTTTGCGATGGTGCCGCGCCTTTAAACTGCCAGAACTCAGGGGAGGCTCTGACTCTGTGCCCAGCTCCTGGGAGCTGCAGGGTTGGAGGAGCAGGGCTAGAGGGGCCCAGTATAGTCCTTTAACCCCTTCCATCCCAGTGTGGGGTTTGTTCATCCCATCCTAGGAGCCCATCCCCACCAATCCCTTGCTGTTCTCCCAGGCAAAGACCTTTTCCTTCAGCTTTGCTCAAGTTCTTAAGTGGCTTCACTGAGAACGTTCAGTTGGAAGTGAGTCAGATACAGGGAACATGTCTGGGGTTTGTGTAGGGATTTCTCTGGGAGGACAGGGCATGGCAGGAGGTGACTGTCTCATTTAATGCCTGTGACTGGTTAGGGCACTTTGTGTTCTCATTAACTCCAGTCTGTAAGCTGGGGAGAGCTCGTGTGAGATACAGGAGAGCAGAGTCCCTCCTGGGAAAGGGGAAAAAACCACGGAGGTAACGAATTCTGCTGAGTTTGCTTTATTGGACATGCAGGGGGATAGTCAGCAACACTGTCAGGAACCTTGGAAATGGAGGATGAGATGAGAACGTGGTTCCATGCGGGGATCTGCTGGTGGGAACTAGAAGCAAATGGGGTTCAGCTCCATATCAGCGCTCAGCACCCTGAGGATTCAGCATTCTCCATGTCATGTAAAGCAAAGACTTCCAAGGTTTCAATAAGGGAAAAAGAGAGACACACAGAACTGAGGGCTGCAACCCATATGGACAATGAGGGCAAAGCTTCTGTCAAGGCCCCATTATGTCAAATAACCAGAGCCCTTTTGCTGACAGGAAAAATTAGACTGAGTTTACCCAGCCTGCAGGAGGTAAAGACAGAGGGGCACATGCAAGGGCTTGAACTACATCATAATTCATTTTTATGAATAACCCATTTATTCTGTTACTTACAAGACTGCTTTGCAAAAGAAGCATTTGTTGCTGTATGTTCTGCCATCAGTGCCACAAACAGGGCTGTACTCCCGGATGCAGGCAGACGGAGGCCTCTGCAGACACCCTACAATCATGTTAATATCAATGTCAGTGTTATTGTCTGTGTTGCACTAGTGTCCCGATGTTCCCTGGGTGCTGGGGGTGCTGTGAACACACGGGAAGGGACAGTCCCTGCCCTCAGAGCTCACACTCTCTGTCTTCATGGTGGCCGTGGTTCGTGGGTCTGCTGGAGTCTGTGAGTGCTGAGCTCCGCAGATGCTCTCTCAATATAGCCCAAGGGAGGAGATGTCATGTATATGGACAAGGGGTTGAGCTCTCCACATGGATTATGAAATCCCCGTTGAAATGGTCACTGAGGCTATGAACCAGTACAGCGAATGGTCATTCCCTATTCCTAATTCATCATATCTGGTTGGTCATCTTAGTCAGATGCACATTTGGAGCCCCCTGATTGGTTCATTGAAACTTTTCCAAAAGGAGGATGGCGTGTGCCAACTAACAAATACTCTTGTTACGAATGACACTCGTCACTGTCACATGATCACAGGTGTTGGCATGAAGAACAGCAGTTCCCCAGCCCTAATGTAAACAATCCCACATTACTGGATATTCGTAAGTAGGGCAAGAATATGGTTGTATCAAATACCCTTTGGGGACTGCAATAAATATTAGTGGAGAAGGTTAAAGTGCCCTGACATATCCGGGTGAATTCAACATAAGCCTTTGTCAATCGTGTCTCACCTTCAGAGGAAAGCAAGCAGGTTATTTACGTTCTACCAGGTGTGTCCGGGGCTCTGTTGGTTGCTGAGAACCGCCACTTTGCATCCCAGTCACATTCAGTTGTGCTGTTCTACACCAGAAACCAGCATATTCCAGGGTCCCCACGCCCAGCCCCTCAAGCCCCTGCCAATCTCTTTGTAAAAGCAGCTTGGAAATTCAATCTGACCCAGGAGGGAGGGGAAGCGGCCACGTGGCACCAGCGTGCAGCCAGTAGCCCCTTGTCCATACGTAAAGGGGCACAGGGAGAGCTCCCTCAGGCAGCCCCGAACTAAGGCAGCCGACAGTCTGCTGGGATCCAGAGGCACGGGACGAGCGGTGGTTGTGCTGTATGGGGAGGAAGACAGCACAGACCTCGTTCAGAGGGACCCCTCTGCCCCTTGTGCACCAGGAAGATCATGGCTGGGTTCAGGGTACAGGTCTCTGCCGTGGTGATTGGGAGGGACGTGGGGTCGCTGTGGGTTATGGCACAGTGGGGCACCACATGGCCCCAGTGCTGCTGGGGGGAAGTGATGGGATGTTCCCTTCTCTGCTCTGGAGCACAGCGTAACCAACCCCAGGCTTTAATTTCATGATTCCGGACACCACAATCACAGGATTGGGATAAGGATGATAAACGGGGCAGGGGGGATTTTTATTTGCCTGCTGGTGCTTGATCACTTAGTTGTCACATTTCCCAGATTGTCTCTGAAATCACAACCGCAGAAACTCGCATTTTTAAAGAAAAGCCAAGACTCCCCATATCGAGCTGGGTCCAGGAGCTGGGGCTTTCAGAGCAGCAACCATGGCGAGACTTATCAGGGGAATCACGGGACACGGCAGGTCAGCAGGCTGGGAGCGGCTGCAAGGGTGAGGCCAGACCCCAGCTGGGGGACCTGCAGGCTCGTGTGTGATGGTCTCTGCTATGGAGGGGGATATTCCTGGCACTGGGCTGAGGAACCCCCCACATCCTGCTGTGTCAGATGGCCTCGAGGACCTGGGCTGGGAACTGTAGCGTTTAGCAGTGGTTTGTGGTAACTTTGAAGATCTTGTACCCAGGGTACAAGGTTGGCAGGTTGTTGGTCTGCTGCACTGGGGGATGAGGGCAGCCGGACCCTGGCCAGAGGGACTCCGCAGTCCCCTGTACATCATGGAGGAGACGGATGGATTGTGCAGCTTGTGGGTCTCGGAGGGTGGGGTGCAAGGTTGGGTGGAATGTGGGGTGGTTGTTGGAGAAGGGCGCACACTCCAGTGTGGATCGACATGGCGCCACACACACCGGGTCAAGGAGAAGGACAAGCCCTTTACACCCTGACAAGTGGCCCTGTGACCTGCGTTTGGGTTGTTGATTCTATATCCTCCCATCCCTTCATGTTCTCCCAGACAAAGGCCTTTTACTGGGGCTTCGCTCATGGTCTCATGTTCTGCTCCATGGAGAACAAGCAGGTCTGGAAGGGAGTCAGCTACACGGCATGTGTCTGGGATTTGTGTATTAATTTCTCTTGTAGGAAAAGCCATGGCAGGAGGTGATAGAATAATTGCCAGTCTGTGGCTCCCTTAATGCATGTGACTGGCTACTGCACTTTGTGTTCTCCTTAACTCCGGTCTGTAAGCTGGGGACAGCCTGTGTGAGACATGGGAGAGCAGAGCCCCCCCCATGGAAAGGGGAAAAAACCACAGAGGTAACAAATTCTGCTGAGTTTGCTTTATTGCATAGGCAGAGTGATAGTCAGTGACGCTGTCAGGAGCCTTGGAAATGGAGGATGAGATGAAACGGTGGCTCCATGAGGGGATCTGCTGGTGGGAACCAGAAGCAAATAGGGTTCAGCACCCCGAGGATTCAGCATTCTCCATGTTGCGCAAAGCAAAGACTTCCAAGGTTTTCACTAGGGGAAAAAGAGAGACTCACAGAACTGAGGGCTGCAATCCATACGGACAACGAGGGCAAAGTTTCTGTCAAGGCCCCATTATGTCAAATAAGCAGAGCTGCTGACATTAAAAATTAAACTGAGGAAGTCAGCCCAGCCTCTAGAAGATAAAGATAGATGGGTGCAGGCAGGGGCTCGAATGACATCACAGTTGTATTTTCTTGTTTATTAATGGGCCATTTATTCTCTTACTTACTAGACTGCTGCGCAAAAGTAGCATTTGTTGCTGTATGTTTTCCCATCAGTGCCACAGACGGGTTTGTATTCCATGGTGCACATTTCTGGAGCCTTCTTATATTCAGTGCAGAAACCCTAAAAAGAACATTAAAATTGCAATTAGTGTTAGTGTCTGCATTTCACAAGTGGCCTGACGCCAACTCCCCCGAGCCAGGCTGGGCATTCTCTGAACACAGAGGACCCTGAGAGCTCACAGTACCTAATCCTGTCCCTTGTCTCCACTGACGTTCTGATTAACTGACTTTCCAATCCCTCTCTCACTGCCAGGAGGAGCCGAGCACGTCTCCCCAGTGTAAGAGATGTTTCTGAACCCACGGCATATGGTGTGTGAGCGAAGGGGCATCTCCACAGGCAGCTGATGCTCAAATATAAAACTCCTCATGCTCTTGTCACACCATCACCCCCTCTGTTCTGTCTCAGTTGCTCCCTGTGTCTCCCCCAGGCCCATCGCAGACTGCCCCGTACAGTAGCGTATGGAATCCATCACCCTGACCACATGGCTTACGTCTACTCGGCAGTGAAACACCCCTGGCTAGCTCAGATCACCTGACTTGGGCTCAGACTGTGCAATTGCTGTGTAGACATTTGGGCTTGGGCTGGAGCCTGAGCTTTGCTACCCCACGAGGGGGGAGGGTCCCAGACCCCGAACACCTACATAGCCATTTTTAGCCCTGCAGACCAAGCCCCAAGCTCGAGTCAGCTGATCCAGTCCAGCCATCCCAGGCCCTGGCTCTTTTGTTCCATTGTAGACGTACCCATAGGTTCTCAGCCCCAGAGATACACTCTCCCCTGGCTAGGGTACAGGGTAGAGTCTGATCCTGCATTGAGTCATGAGTTCTAGAAGTTTCTAACCCAGAGATCGTGGTATCTGTGATGCTGCAAAATAGAGACTGGGGAAAGTGACTATTAATGAACAGAGAGAGTTTGACTTACCTTACCAGCCTGGCC
The DNA here is from genome assembly GCF_007399415.2 of Gopherus evgoodei. Lineage (NCBI taxonomy): Eukaryota > Metazoa > Chordata > Testudines > Testudinidae > Gopherus > Gopherus evgoodei. The sequence goes on along the minus strand of NC_044329.1, from coordinate 2,139,442 downwards.
AGCAGCGTCTGGAACAAAACCCAGACAGAAAAGACACAATGAAGGGAAATGCTGGAGTCAGTTAAGAACATTCATTCCTGTGTAGGACAATGCATGCAGCTTCCTAACCAGCAGGAAGTATTAGCAAGAAGTGTCATGCTTACCACAGTCCTGCCAATACATCCCAGAATGATGTTCTCTTTTTTTGCAACAGTGTTACACCATTGAGTCATATTTAGCTTGTGATCCACTATGACCCCCAGATCCCTTTCCGCAGTGCTCCTTCCTAGGCAGTCATTGCCCATTTTGTATGTGTGCAACTGATTGTTCCTTCCTAAGTGGAACACTTTGCATTTGTCCTTATTGAATTTCATGCTATTTACTTCAGACCATTTCTCCAGTTTGTCCAGATCATTTTGAATTTTCATCCTATCCTCCAAGGCACTTGCAACCCCTCCCACCTTGGAATCATCCGCAAACTTTATAAGTCTTCCCTCTATGCCATTATTGAAATCATTGCTGAAGATACTGAGCAGAACCAGACCCAGGACCAATCCCTGCGGGACCCCACTCAATTTGCCCTTCCAGCATGACTGTGAACCACTGATAACTACTCTTTTAGAACAATTTTCCAACCAGTTATGAACCCACATTATAGTAGCTCCATCTAGGTTGTATTTCCCTAGTTTGTTTATGAGAAGGTCATGCAAGACAGTATCTAAAGCCTTACTAAAGTCAAAATATACCATGTCTACCGCTTGCCCCCATCCACAAGGCTTGTTACCCTGTCACAGAAACCTATCAGGTTGGTTTGACATGATTTGTTCTTGACAAATCCATGCTGACTGTTATTTATCACCTTATCATCTGCTAGGTGTTGGCAAATTGATTGCTTAATTATTTCCTTCATTATCTTTCTGGATACTGATGTTAAGCTGACTGATCTGTAATTCCTCAGTTGTCTTAAGCCACCATCATAAAACAACACCACATGTTGGTCTCATCTTTAGCTTTTGAAACGCAGGCCCCTGCCACTTCAGTCTAAGGACTCTTAGATGCCTGCTCTAATAATACCCTGATGTTCTTTCAAAGCTAAACCCAGCCAACAGAGGCCAAAAAATGTTCATTGACATCAGTGGAAGCAGGATTAGACCCAAAACTATTCACAACAAAAATGGTTAATGGCTTTGCTTTAAAAAGCCTGCTACGGAGTAGTGCATTTCAGCAGTATTTCATACCACAGCCACCTTTCTATCATTCATTTATCCAGTGCTGCTCTGGCGCTGGGCTCTGACATTGGACTCCACTTCAGGTATCTTTGTTGTTCCCTGATCTCTCTTTAAATGTGAGGGGTTTCCTGGCCCTGCTTCCTGACCCTGCTCATTAGTGGCTCTACTGGGAAACATGTGATCTGGGTCTTCAGCAGTCACACTGCAAAGAGGCAGCCTAGCACAATATAGGTTGCACTGTGCCTCATTGCCTGTGGGAGCAGCCTGCTTTGTCACTCTCTGGTTTTTGGGTTCTTGTACATTTGGGTTCTGGATTCTAAGATATAAATTCATATTACATTGCAAGCTTCCAGAAAGAGAAACTTATATTTTTATCAAACATCTGTTTGGATGCTGTGAACATAACACTGCACACTCCGCCATGTACCCCATCAAGGCTGTCTGGTTCATTCATTGACACTGTCTGAAAAATTTCAAAAAAACTAAATGTGTTTCAGCAGCTGTTTTGCAGGATGCATGACCTCATCAACAGCCAAAAACCCTAGGCAGCTATCTCCTATCTCTCTCCTTTATATGAGTGTGTCTTCAAAATTAAGTCAGAGCAAAGAATTGCATCAACAATTTCTCCAGTGTAATGAGATGTTTCATTCTGAACATCTGTCTTTGTCTTTTAATGAAACTGTATCCAGTTCACTAAGATATCAACCCCTCAGGTGAAGATTATCTGAATTAATGAGATATGGATAACAAGGTCATTCAGATTACAAAGTAGGGATTAAAAAAAAGTATTTGGAAAGGATCTAAACCCTCGTGTTTTCTACTTTGGCAATGCTGTACATCTTGTCATGCTAATTAAGTATCATTGAATTGAATTAATTCAGGGCATAAAAACTCCTAAGTAACAGAAGTTAAAAAGAAACTTTTCCTGAGGACAGCTTTTCACAGCTTCTCTTTCAGCCAGAACCATAGATGAGAAGAAATTAAAAAAGAATGGGGAGTCCATGGATGTTTGGTTTCTAGGGGCTGTGACTCTTTTCAGCTGCCTCGGTTTCTGGCAGAGTCAGTGACATCCCATCCCAGACAGAACCCTGGGAACAGCCCTTCCAAGCTCTGAGATCCGTGCAGGGAGGTTAGAGCTCCTGGAATCAGCCCCTGTGGGGATGTGTGAATCCCTGTATAGATCAGAGTGAGGCTGGCCCCAACCTTTCAGGGGGGCAGAGGTATTAGGGCAGGGCTCAGCACTGGCTACAGCCAAAATGACTCACCCGAGTAGAAGCAGCAAAGCGCCAGAGAGAAGAGCAGAACGGCCCCTGTCATCTTCATGGCGGAGGTGTCTTGTCTGCACTGGGCTCTTGGTGCTCTGCTCCCTCAGTAAACCCACAGACAGAGCCCCACTATATATAGTGTGTCAGAGAACCCACCTTCATTGTGACATCATCCTAAATAGTCATTCACAATTCCAGCAACTGGTCGCAAAGCTCTCAAGGGGAATGCCAAGCTGTGAACAATTTTTCCTCCTCAATAAGATTTCAGGATAAGTTGGCGGAGGTTACAAGTCACACCCTTGATCTGGTGAATGATTGAGCAGTTATATGGCCTGAATGCTCACCATGGGGCACATGGGCACCCAAACCTGGATATTCCTGATTGTCATGACTGCGAGTGCAGAACATATTGGTCATGCTGCACGTTAACAGCAGTGACCCAAGGAAGCACCTGATATTTACCGTGTTACCAGCCTCTTTCAGCCAGACTCTGCAGTAGGTCCCAGCAACAGGAGGTAAAGCTGACTGTAAGCGACTGCCATGCTGTCCTGATCTTGCAAGTGTTCTGCCCGCAGTCAGTGCCTGGCTTAGCTTAGAGGAGCGAGAGGGCAGGGCTAACTCATTCCACTGGCCTGTGACCCCAAGCAGCCGTTTCCAAAGTTGTGAGATTCCAGGATCTTGGTTCTGTCCCTTTCCCCAGCTGTGCGCCCTGCGGCGGCTGCAGTGCTGGGGGGACCCAGGAGTTGATTTGGCAGCTGGAGATCTCCGAGCACACAGGAGATTTTACTGTGCCCAGTGAATCCATTGTTAAGGCAGCTTTGCGATGGTGCCGCGCCTTTAAACTGCCAGAACTCAGGGGAGGCTCTGACTCTGTGCCCAGCTCCCTGCTCAGCCAGACGTGAGAAAATCCCATTAGCATCTTCTCTCGAGCCAGCCGGCTTTCGGGAGATGCTCTTGCCTTTGGGTCTGCACCTCCTGAGCAACCCAGCTATTCAGCCCTGTGCTCCAGTCTGCTGGGCCACTTTGTGGGACAGGTGTAGCCCAGTGTTGACTTAGGGCCCAGCCCTGAATGGTGCTGGGCAACCTTGCATGCAGCTGAGAGCTATTTAGGACCAAACCAACCATACTACTATGAATGACTACATCTCCCTGAACTGATCCTGTTCACCTTCACCATGGCAGCATGAATGCTACATTAAAGGTTGGGACTTACCAGTTGGGGCTATCTGAGTCCCCCAGTGCAAGTGGAAGGACATGACCAGAGATTTTTTTCAGCATTTTCCAGTCCAATGTTCTATCTTTCCATGTTGATGCCCCTTGAGTCCTCAGTGTCCAGCAACCCAATGGATAGCAATTCTTTGGAGATGAAAGTGTCTTTTGCATGTAATTCCTCCTCTCTGTATGTTATAGTTTGACTGCACAACTTCCTTTCCTCAGAGTTGGGAGGAGACATATTTTGGGTGTCAAAGTTTGTGTTCACACCATCCTAGAGGTGGTATGGGAACTGTAGAGAGATCTTAACGTCACTCTCTTCCAGGAATTGAAGCAGGGCTTCCTAGGAGATGCTGAGGTACCAGCAGTGTGTCTGTGCACATGGCACAATTACCAGTAGTTCTTGGGGCATAAATCTTGAAGAATGGGGAGGGAATTCCTGCTTGTCTCCCATTAGAAGCTCAAGACCCAGTGGACTCCAATACCATGGTGATGGGCAGGAAGCAAATGCCTAGGTTTGATAGACAGATGGACAGATAGAGAGACAATTTTTCCGGGAAAAAAATCAAGATGGTGTCCAGAACAGAAGGGGAAAGAGGAAGAGTTCATCATGGTGAGTAACTGGTGGCTCTTAGACACCCCATATAACCTGCAGCTTTGCATCGGAGGCTACAGATGATGGTCTCTTGGTGATATGGTGTCTCCATCAGTACAGCAAGTTGAAGGATGTTCTTGTGAGCTGCCCTGCTTGCTTATTTCCAGCCAAGAGGAGCAAGGGAGGGCAGCTGGTGATTAAGTACTAGCATATCAGATGCTTCCCGTACTCAAGATTCTTGCCTTCACAGAGGCCAAATTGTAAAGCCATTGTAGACACTGTCATGTCAAAATGTGCATGGCATCAAGATGGAGCTGTGTGCCATCTCAGCTTTTGGCCATGTGATGGAGCCTTGCATGCTTGACGGTATCGGGCAGCTCCTCAAAATGTGCAGGACCTCTGGATTTCAGCCTCTGTTTTGATATGTATGACAAACCTATTAAAGTATGCCCTGCCTTGACTCTCTCGGGGTACATTTTGACAGACATAGCAAGCCTGTCCAAATATGTCCTGCCCTGGTTTTCGCTCTCCGTGCCAACAGGGCAGAGTTGGGTGCATTTACTGAGCCAGAGATCTTCAGCTTCAATTGCCCTTGCCGAGGACATTTGGAAATTAGGAGAGAACACGGAAGAGATTTGTGCTGTTTCAATGAATCCATAAAAGCAGAACCGGGTGCCCATTAAGGCTGGACGAGACATCAATGTGCCTCACACACACTTTTTTAAATGAGGAAATGGAAAGTGAGAGCAAACAACACACGCCCCCCCCCACTCCTCTACCCAGCGACACAGGCCTCACTGCGAGCACCAACACCATGGGCCCCAGAGAATGTAGCCCAACCATCCCTTCTTCACAGCTCTGCCCTGCTCAAAGATCTTCTGAGATACAACACAAACATTCCCCGGCTAGCAAAATCCATTCCCTGTGCCCCTTGCTGTGCCTTGGGTTCAGATGAACTCAAGAGAACATTACAGATGAGGTGTATGACAAAACACTGTTGTATTCCTCTTCTTAACAGCTCTAAAAGGCATTCACATGCTGCCCCAGAGAACGGAAGGAGCCAGCATTAACCGCTTTCTCTGCTGGCTAACAAGGACACAGAAAGACTCAAGTTCTGTTGAATAAGGTCTTCTTTCTAAAACCCTACCTGCCCTTACCCTGTGTCAGAGAGCCGGCATCCAGATAAATTCTTGGTTTCATGGCGCGGACAAATTGTCTGGGGTCTGGATGAGAGGGGCTTCCTGGGGGTTTCACTTCCATCTCCCACCGCTCCCATATCTCAGCTCATGGCACTATCCCCTGCACTGGTGCCGTGTGCTTGGGTAAGTGGGAAATGCCTGTGGAAACAGACAGCAAAGTGCAGAGGGAGGACCAAGGCCTGACTGAGACCTCAGTTCCCAACGTACTGCGTGCACCCCTGCACAAGCTTGCTCCTTGTGATTAGAGCGCTTTGGTCATGCTCAGTAGAAAAATGGGCATGTTTTCCTGCAGTGCACGTTTTTGTCATGACGCCTCCTCCCCTAGCCTGTTCTGCTCTGGGGAAGTTTTTATAAACTTTGGGAAAAGTTCCCCTACCATGGGAGACCATTTCAGCAAAGGTTAAGAGCATTCTTGGCTCCACTAGCAGCAATAATTACATTTCAAGGAAGACAAGCAAACCCCAACTTTTAAAAGGCACCAGATTCAATTAAAAACCCTGCCAGAGTTTCCCATCAAAGGCGAGGAGAGATGTGTGACACTGGGTAATCCAGCCAAACTCCAGGGGTGTGGTGCTTTGCTGTTCCTCACGCTGTCATCCCTCTGGCAACCACATCCACACCTCTGCCTCTGATGATAGCGTCCTGGGGTCTGCACTGACTCATGCTCCTTCTAGCAGTGACTTCATTTCTACTGTGCCTAAATGCTAAGCAAAGGAGCAGGAACGCACTGAGGCGGAGAAAGAAGCGGTTAAGGCTCCTGGTCTTCTCTGCTTTTCCCCGCCTTCAGAAGAGGGGAAGCCACATCCTGCTATCTCAGGCAGAGACAATGGCTGAGTGTCATACCATGTATCTTTGCTGATCCCCAGAACTCAGTCTGAAGTGCAATGCAGCTGGAAGTTCCTTCACCTGTTCTCCAGCGGGCTCACTCACTGTCCCCATCTCATCCTCATCCTCCGACTGATTCCTTCAACCCTTCCCACAGAACCAAGGAGACGGCGCTGGAAAAGACTCCTTCTGTAGCTTCTGCAGAGGCTGGAAGAGTTGCGACCATGATGAATTCCTCATTAGAACAGAATGGGCAAAGCCTGTCCCAACTAGCAGACTTCACAGAAACAATGGACACATTTCAGGAGCCCATTGAACGCGGCCCTGCTTACTTAGCTGAGTGGAAATCAGGGGTCGGGGGAGAAAAGCTCCAAAGAGATTTGGATGGGAGTAACACTGATTTGGGTTGGTGATGTGAAACGGCCAGACAGAAAAACACATGGAATATATGTAAACAGCTAACCTGGTATCATTTGTCATTTCTTTCTTTCAAATAACTCATTCAGTGTAACAGTATATTACACTCCATTGGAACGATGATCAGAGCGGAGATGGGGGTGATGTTATGCTGGAAGATGTTAATAGCAGCCATCAATCACAGAGCTGGTTAAAACCAGTGGGTGTGCTAACCACCCTTCTTTCAGGTTCCATGGAAGGAGCAATTAAGCCCCATTGAGGCCATGAAATAGTAGGAGGCCGCTGCCCAAGGCACTGGGCCACATGGCAAGATCTGATCAGTGCTAAGCCATGTGGGTTGAGGGGTTTCCCTACGACTGGTTGCAAATGCAGGGGTGAGGGGTTGGATTGGTTGTAGCTCTGTGTATGTGTGAGACAGAAAAACAGAAGCCAGCGAGGGAAGCAGTATTGAGAATGGTCCTGAATGGAAGCAGACGACAGAGCTCCTTAGGGCACATGGCTGGATGGAGGGGCAGGCTTGGAAAGTGAACAAGGAATCTTCCTGTTGCTGTTTGTTTCTACTGAGCTAATAAGGACTCTGTAGATTAAAAATAAACAGGATCGCACCAAAGAAATAGCTGACTAATGTAATCAATTTCTCCACCTAAACAGAAACAACCTGCCAAGGCCCCAAATATTGGTTAACCACTCGGATCATAAGGGAAGCAGTTCATTCTGAGACAGGAGAAATCCAGCATCTCTTGAAAGGTGAATGAGTCTGAGAAGAATCTGGATCAGTGCTTTTCCATCTGTGGTCTGTGAACCCTGGGGATTGGCAGACTATGTCTAAGGTTAGCAAAGGGGTCCTCACCCCAATTTGAAAATTTTTAGGGGTCAGCAAAAGAAAAAAGGTTGAAAACCACTGCTCTAGATCAATATCATCAGAAGGGCGAATAGGTGTGGATGTTCGAAAGGGAAAGAGAGAGAGAGAAAGTTTTGTAAACAGAGAACAAGGAGCAGTGACTCACCACGGCACATTTCACTGAGCCTGGGAAGCCAGACAAAAGTTGGGTGTTGCCTGTCTCCTTTGAAATATAATGATTCCTATTCAGACGAGATGAGCTACCGCTCAAATCTTTGCTGGGAGATTATATGATGACAGGGAAGCATGTCTAATATTTATAAAAACATACTCAAAGCTGAGGAGGAGATTTATCCCAGAATATAGCCCCATTGCCTGTGGGAAGATGCCTTTGGAATCATTTATAACAATATGGCAGGAGCAAATGGAATATTGCCATTAGGAGTGAGGTCAGGCAAACCTCCAGAGGCTCATGGGGATGAGATTAGGACTGGTTGGGAATTTTTTAATTAAATATTTTTTTAATTGGAAAATGCCAATTTGTCAAAAACAAAATTTTTCAGGGGAAAGGGTCAGTGTAGATGAATTCTCTAACTTGAAAAAAATGTTGAAAAACTAACAGGTTTTGAAATTACTTAAACACACCAGTTAGACACGTTCTAACTGAAACCAGTGGAGGCTCACGCTCAGCATGTGTGAATTGCCGAACCCTATGGTCCAAAGTGAATCACCGTGGCCAGCATCTCTGCCCTCAACTAAGTGTAAATGTTTGAGATTGATGCCTCTTCTGAGAATTGCCTCTAAATAGAACAAATAAAGCAGAGATCAAACTCTGTGCTATCTGCCAGAGCTTCTCACATAGGGTCACTTCCTAAAAAAAAGTGACAATGTAACTGTAGTTCTTCAAAGACTAAAAACTTGCTCACTCTCTAAGAAAAGAACATGCAAGTCTACGTGTAGTGTCCTTTTGAAACCACCAGACGTATAAAGTGAGACAGAGTCTTGAAACGCAGCATGGTCTAGCGGCAAGCACACAGAGCTCCTGAGTTCAAATCAGGCTCTTCCACTCATGCACCCTGTGCCCTTGGATGAGTCACTTCTTTCTGTCTCAGTTTCCCCATTTGTGTAACAGGGACAACAGTAAACCACCGATCTAACATGGATGCTTTGAGAGTGCTTTAGCTAGTGCTTGGAATGTAGAAAAATGCTAATCAATATCAGGGTCATGGGGTCAAATTCATCCCATGTATATGCTGCATTTACCCCAGGTATAATTCAACCCATGCCCAAATCTAATACCTGCAGAGCAATGGGAAGTGAGCAATATCTGTTCTGGTAGGTTGTCTGGTGGCACATTACAGTGAGAAAACTCAGAGAGGCACTCAACAAAATTCACCTTCTGTGATCTCTGCAGCCGGGGATTGGAAAACACCAACTGCTGGTGACCAGTTAGAAGAGATGGACTGGTACCAGCCAGCTGATAGATATCACAATGGGACATGTTCCCCACTTTCTGGGATGTGTCAGAGTTAACACACAATAAGGAACCTGCCATATTCCTGCAAGCAGGGAGGAGAGTGGATCTGTGTGTAGAACAGAGCTTCACGCAATCACAAACCACCACACCCCAGTTCCCTCAGCTTCTCTTAGTGCTGTAGATTTTCACCATCCATCCCACCCACTTGAGGTTAATTGAGCCCTGGGGTAAGCAGGCGTGTCTTCAATGCTGCACTCACACCAGGAATCAGTCTGGCCCATAATGAGTCTAAACCCTGCTTAACTAAATGAGGGATGGTGTTAAGTGATAAGATCAACCACTTAGGGTAACCCACACTTACAATCACCTCCTGTCACCTGTGGGACTCTGGTGCAATCCCAGACCCTGCAAGATTGCCTGTTAATGCCCACTGGATGCCTTACATGGATCTGGCCAGAGGCAGGCTTCCCCAGCTGTGCAAACTGCATTGCAATCACTCTGCAAAGCTGCCAAAAAGCTTCAGGGGCAGGGAGTCCATCCAAACATGGAGAGTGTTCAGTCAAGTTGCTGAACATTGAGCTAGGACTGGAAAGTTAGTGCTTATTTGCTTTTATTCATTTTTCTCATGTTCTCAAACTTGCTTACAGCAAAGTAAAAGTTTGAGCACATCAGTAGCACACAAGTGAAAGCTATCTGAATGATCCTGTGTTAAGTAAGCCCTAGTTATAGTGGGCAACCATTTTGGAGACCCTCATGATGAATGTCAACAAAAATCCTGGGCTAAAATGTGTTTTCCTGCTTTACCTCACTAACTATACTTCTAGGGAAAGTCCATCCCATAATTTCTTCCTTCTGCTCTAACAAACGTGGCATGCATGATGTTCATTTACATTTGTTGCTGCACTGAGATTCGTTTTGGCTTTTGAAAAGTGCACTTACAAGAGCCAAATACAGAATAATTATCAAATTCCAAAGCGTACTAGAACAAGGTTCTCTGTGTGGTGCAACCGGATATTCCAGCCTGAAAGATATGCTCGTGGGGGAGGAGAGAATGCACGGATATTTCTGGGAAGGGATCTCATTAGGAGATGTTAATGTCAGTGGTACAATAGAGCATACAGCATGTGAATTTAGGATCCCCCTAAGTGCACCTTGGCTGGCTGGCTGGCTGGCTGGCTATCTGGAGGCATATAAAGGGTGAGGCTTATTTGAGAGGAGTTGGCAGATGTGGGAAGAACCCAGTACAGTGAGTTGGAAAAGTCTGGCAAGTTTAAACACAGTTTCTGGGACAAAATACCGCCGATCTGCTTACATTTGGGTTTGCTGGCTTTGCTTGACATATCAGGATCACTGCAGTCACAGGCTGGATGCTTCCTAAGATTGCGTGAAATGGCAAAGTCTATACAAATCTCAGAGCAGATGGGACTTGCCATAAAACAAGCTGCCATTCGATGTGCTGAGTGTATTGCCAAAAAAATCATCTTTGTTCTGAATTGTAACAGCGATGCCCCAACAGAAGGAATATTGTCAGAGTGAGTGTTATGGACAAGCAGCCAGCAAGTTATGGACAGCAAGTCAGTCAGATTGCATCCCGCTAAATGTCCCAAAGGTTTGGATGCTTATCTGAATTAGGGGCTCAAACAGTGGCATGATAGTGGAAAACGATTGCTGCCAGCGTCTCTTTCTTCTATCACTGAACAAGGCACGGTGAGTAAAGAGATTACCCTGTCTCCTTCTGCTTCCCTGGCAAGCTTCTGCCCAGAACCAGCCCTGGCACCTGCCTGCCTTCCCACTACAGATTTAAAGGAACAGCAGCACACATATCCCTCCCTCTCCCCAGCTTGTTTACCTCTTTGTAGTAAAGAGGTTCCTAATCTTGCCCAAGGTACAGAGGTTGTCCGCTCCCTGTCCCTGGCCTAATGAGTTGCATATACAACCCAAAGCTGCGCCAACCCCTTATTGCAGCTGTAAATGGGTGCTGTCCCAGAGCAGCCCCTCATGGCATGGGACAGTCCTGCAGGCACCCTGCCTCAGTTTCCCACAGTTCCAAAAATAATCCACCTACACCCAGAGTCTTTAAGAACAATAGTTCCCCTCTTTCAGGGACTAGTTTATTCTGATTAACTAGCTCCCCTGTTAGATTCAGGGTTTCACAGCCCTCATCTTGGGCTATGCCCTAGCTGAGTTGTTCTTCCTGGGAGAGAAAAGGGGCTCAGCAGCTTCCTCCTTTAATAAGCTTAGAACCTCTTTCTGAGTTACCTTCCCCCCACAGTTAGCACCTCAGCTGCTTGATTCTACACAGCTGAGTGTAACAGCCCCAAGCACCTGCCTGCACTGGGGGGGGGGGAGCTTTGCCCTCTCTCCCTACAAGGCTTTTGGTCCCAGATTTTCAAAAGCATAAAGGCCCCTAACTCCCACCAAAATTCCCACGAGGCTCTTGCCTATAGACTTTAAGATCATCTAGTCTGACCTCCTGCACAACGCAGGACACAGAATCTCACCCACCCACTCCTGTATCAGACCTGTGTCTGAACCATTGAAGTCCTCAAATCATGGTTTAAAGACTTCAAAGTGCAGAGAATCTTTCAGCAAGTGACACGTGCCCCACACTGCAGAGGAAGTCAAAAAACCCCAGGGCTTCTGCCAATCTGCCCTGGAGGAAAATTCCTTCCCAGCCCCAGATATGGTGATCAGCTAAACCCTGAGCACGTGGGCAATTAATGCCCAGATTTTGGCCCCACTGTGATCCACAACCCCCCACTCAGCTGTCGCCTACTTTTGCAGGTGCCTAAACTCATTGGGCACCTCAATTTCCCTAGGCACCTATGTTTCTGTGCCTGGGCACATCCTGCAGCCTCAGACAGGTGCCTGTGCCCCTATGTCCTGCCTAGCCCCTGGTGTGATCCCCGAGCTGCGGGGAGGCCTGTCTCCCTTGTGGGGCATGGCTCAGCATGCCTAACTCCACACAAAACAGCTGGGGTGAAGGGGACCTCCCTCGTAACCCCTAGCCCAGGTGTGAGGGTCTCACCTGGAATGTGGGGGAACCAAGCTGAATTGCCAGATGAGTACAGGGGTTTGAACAGGGGGTTCCCACTTTTGAGATAGGCCCTTAGTCTCTGGACTATGGTCTGGTCTTATGTGAGGATGTCTCAGTCTCGCCTGTTTAAGTTGCTCCACTTTGCGTTAACTATGAATTGGACCAGAATGAGAGAGACTGACCCTGTAGTTGGCACCTGCCCTGGCCTGAGAAGTGGGGAACCCTGGTTCAAATCCCTTTTGCTCATCAAGGAGTGGAGGCAATTGAGCCAGGGTATCTCTCTCTCTCGTTACCATTGTATCTGCTAACAATCTTCAGTGGTAAGACAAGACACCCCTGGTACAGATGGGGAACCGAGCCACAAAGTGACTTGGCCAAGGTCACACAGAGAATGTGTGGCAACGTTGAGAATTATTAACACCTGTCCAGCCGGGTCCTAGACACTGATGTAGGACTTAATCAACTGGTGCTACAGCCCTGGGTGTGGTTCCTGCTCTGTTTTTGATGGACTTGTCATTTCTTCTCTGGAAAAGGAAATATGATGCTGTAGTACAGTACTCTCCCATAAATTGGGCCCCCTGGTGCACATTGCTAGTATTACACACTCTAGTCTCAGGCACTGTCTCACTTCAGCTCTTCTGTGTTTGTGACGGAAAAAGGAAACAGTCAAAAATTCTGCTGAGTTTACTTTATTGGACAAGCAAATTGGAGACATTCTCGTCACCGGCAGCTCCTGGGGAAGGGCGTGTGGAGACCGTGGCTGGGAGCAGGGATCTGCAGCAGTTGGTGGAGAGTGAAAACAGAAGGGCAGCTTTCAACACTTTCCAAGACGCTCCAAACGAATACTTCCCAGACTTTTCCTATAAAAGGAGCAAAACAGACTCAGGCGCTGCTGGAGATAAGAGATGTTTAACTCAGTGCCACAGACACAGGCTAGGACCTGGCACCTGGGAACAGCCCAGCTTGTCTGTCTCAGACACTAGCCAATTCCTGATGTGTCAGAGGAAGGTTCAAGCCCCCTTTTAACTTCTTGCCCGAGGCAGAGCGGTCTGGAGAGGAGGGGGCTCTGGCTTTTCCTATAGGGTTTTAGACCTTGTTTCACAAAGACAGTCAGTCTGAACCCATTCAAACTTTGAATTAACATTTTTGCTGTGGGACAGGTGGCTCCAACAGCCCTGGAAACCCTGTAGACCCCTCTCCTGATGTTCTCAGAGATGCCGTTCACCCCTTGCGGAGGTGTGGCAGAAGATGCTGGGCACCAAGGCAGTTCACAAAAGAAGGCTCAGAAGGGACTGAACGGGGGGCACAGGCTGTGTGCCAAATCCCTGCATGCCTGGATTTCATTCAGGGAGCAGAAACTGCTTCCAGTGAATTTTGATTCCTCCAAGTCTGCTCTGGGTGAAGCACTTCACTGAGAAAACCTCTCACTGGGCCAGAATTATAGACTGGTCCATACAAGCAGAAGCAAAATGGAGAGAGGGCCTCCCTCATGGGAAGAAAATCAGGAAGTCAGAGCAGCTCTACTCATTTTAGTGACTGTTGCTTCCACTTACTTGACGGCCTTGCAGAAGGAACATTTGTTGCCGTATGTCATGCCATCAGTGCCACAGTGGGGGTTGGACTCCCTTGTGCAGTACACGCTGTCATCCATGAACTCCTTGCAGTCAACCTGCAAAAGTAATGATAAAACCCATTAAAACTCCCTCCCCCTTCGTTTTCTTCCGTGGCTCTGATAATCAATTGACTCACTTACTCTAGTCTTTCTACTGAGAGGAGTTAAAACAGCAGCAAGGGCGCTGTCCGCTCCCTGGAAAGAGAGATCCTTCCACGACCAAAAGATGTGGCATCAGAAGGAGCATCTCTGCAGGGCTGTAACCACCTACTTATGCAGAAGAAATTCTGGTTTCCCAAACAGGTTGGCCCCATCAAGTCGGAAGCAAATAGATATCAACACTCTTAAAACCAATCAGCCTCCAGTGTGGCTAGCTCCCTGCGAATCAGAGCCAGACTGGCCCAGGTGAGTGCGCCGACCTTTCCGAGGCATTCAGAAACTGGGTGAACAAGCTCAAGTCATGCAGCTTCCATTTATTAGGAAAGGTTAAGACCGAAATCGGTATAACATAACTCTCGGTACCTTCCCACCGGATGGACAAGCGAATTAGAGTTTGTGAATGTCTCCAACATGACAGTGAGTCAATTGGATTCTAATCACATTGTACAGCTGGTCTGGCTTTGGTCACGTTCCGGTATTTGACTCTGCTCTTGGGCCATAAATAGCTGTTGTAGTACCTCTCAGCAGTGTCGCTCTCCTGGGAGAAGACTGGGCAGTGGGGCTAGAGTGAAAAGGAGCAGCGTGACTGCTCAGGAGTACATTCTGCTGACACTGTGGTGTGCTGAGCCTGCTCAGGTCTCATCACATGGACAGGCCATCTTGCGGGCCTGCCTGTGTCCCCCAGCCCAGCTATATAATTGCATCCCATACACAAGGCTACATTGCCATGAGCGCTGGGGGATCCTGGAAGCACCCATCGGTTCCCTCTTTTTTTTAGGTTTTCCAAGGGCTGAGCTTTTCCTTACAAAGCCATGTCTCCGGAACTGGGAGAAAGTGCAAAGTCAGAAGCAGAAACAGTTGCACTAACCTGGCTCCTGTCTTTACTGGCCACATCTGAAACAAAAACACAGAGAGACAAGATTTTACAAAGCCACCAAGTATCTGAGAGAAGCTGAGTTAATTTACAAAAATCTTGAAATTACAGTATTTTTCTTAATATGATCTCCTGCAGTACAGACTGCGTGTGGGGGGAGGGGAGAGTTAGTCAGTCAGTGATTGGAATTGTTGTACAGTATTTTGTTAATTGACCAAAAATATTAAGTGACTTATTATAACCACTCAGCTGTTGCATTGCATCATGGGTACATTCAGCAAACTCCTTGGGGTGCTAGCTAACCCCTGTGGCAAGACAATGATTGCAGCAGCACTCAGCAGGCAAAGGTTAAAAGGGAAATTAAAAAATATATTTGAAGCTCTGTGAGCATTTTAGGTGGCAGTAAGTCTGAATGACTGAAGATGGCTGGTGCTGTCTGTGGCTTCTGAGTGCCTGGAGCGGAGACAAGGTTCCTTGTAGGGGGATGGAAAATTAGCCAGTCCAGGTGGTCAGCTTTAGACTCCTGGTCAGTCCTGTAGCCAGCAGTTCATCCCATGGCTGCTTCATCCGGGTCAGGACACAGGGAAACCCTGTGCAGGGATACTGAGCAGGACTCGCTGTGCTTAGATTCTCCCTGAGCCAGCCAGGAGGAACCATAGCAGCTGTCTGTTTCCATCAGCCTCAACAAACAATCAATCCCCTTTCTGTTTCCTCAGCCCCAGACAGCCTGCAGTCAAACTCTAGACCTGAATCCTTATTTTCAGCTGGGGGACATTGCAATGGGTTTAAGGAGGAACCTCCCAGCTGGGGGGTAGGTTAATGTAGGATCTTGGGGGCCCAGGTCACGTACTTGGTGCTTGAACCTGCATAAAAGAAGGGCTTGGACTCAGGGAGGCTCCAGTTTTGCCTCCCACGAGACAGGGCCACCATCGCCTCTCACTGCTGCTTCCCCACTGTTGCCAGGTTAGCGATTTTGTTGTTAGCTCTGGTGACTTTTGGGCCTGCTTGAGCGTCTTCCAGCTTTGCTGCGACACGTCATGAAACTGCTGCTTGTAATGAAATTGGGCGACTTTGGCTGGATCTTGTGACAGAATCGTTATGTCAGCAACACTGGGGAAGGCAGGGCTGAGGAGGTGAGAGCTGGGGGGGCAGGGAGGGGTGCCTGGGGGAGCAGGGACGATGCCAAGAGGGGCTGGAGTAGGTGAGGAGGGCACAGGAGAGAGCAAGGGGGTGTTGGGTAGGGAGAGGGCAGAGGGCATTTTGGTTGTTGGGGGGGCAGGTGGGTCTGTGATTGGTGGGGAGAGGGACTCATGGTCAGTTAGAGGAGGGGGAATGGAGGGTGCCTGGAGAGAGGGCAGGTGGGCTCTGTAAGGGGCATCTGGAGGGTCCCCATTCCCTCTGGAGGGAAGGTAGCCCCAGGCTGCTCCCGGCTGCCGGCCCCGGAGAACTCAGCTGCGGGATGCTTCTTTGGGGCGGACGATGCAGTGTAGGCTCACCCCGCCCCCTCGGGGTTTCTGTACCCAGAGGAGCAGGTCCCCGTGGAAGGGGCTCAGCCTGGCTGGAAGGTGCCCGGTGTGAGCAGGAGATACGGCTGCTCTCTGCTCCGGAAGGAGGGATGGCACTGAGCCCAGATCTGGACTCTGGGGGGTTCTCCTGTCCCCAGGAAGACCCCCCCAACCCCTAGACCCAGCTCTCCACTACAGACGGAGAGACAGCGGCTTGGCAATCAGAAGTACCAGAACACTATTGTGCTGGCATGACACGGCACTGCCCTAACACCCCTCCTCCCCTGGCTGCCAAGGACTCAGCATCTCATGACACCCATGCTTGGCACAGGCAGCTTGGCTGGAGCCTCAGACATCCAGCCAGTCACTCCTGGCTTCCAGGAGCCACTGGTGCCCCTGTTCTGCAGGTACCAGCCAGGCAGCCATACTACCTCCCCTCCCCACCCAACTGCCCCCTAAATATCCATCCCTGCTTCTCCACCACCCACTCAGCACTCCCTAGAAATCCTAGCCCACTCCCCTCAGAAATCTCAGTTACCCATCCACCCAATCCAACCTGCGCTAGCAATTTTTATGCCTATCTATGTTTTATCACTGCTGCTTTGGGCAGGCTGTGTGGTACTGGGGCCTGTGCTTTAAGGGCTGAGCTTCCCAGAGACAGAGACTGGGCAGGGCATGGTGACAGCCTTGTTGTCATGTTGGGCCAGCTGGACACAGAATAAAGCAGAGCTCTGGAGAGCAGCGTAAGTCCCAGCTGATCACTGAACACCACAGGCTGGGTTGACCATAAACTGCAGTTTATGTCTCTGTGCAAATCTTTTGGAAATTAGCTCAAGAAATACTTTGCATAAAATGTCACAGGTGGAGAGTGACGAGACTCATCAGTGGTGCCCTTAGATGCCTGTTTGGCTTGTATAAGAGCACAGGGCCTTCTGGTGTCCTCCTCCTCTGGATCTAGTAGATCTCTGCCCTGATTAAGTTTCACTTTGAGCTGGGTGAATAAGCCATGATCAATCCCTTATTCCATGCCTTTCCCCTCTCTTTGTCCATGCACAGCCTATATTAGCAGAAATTCGTGTTGCATTATTTGCTCAGTTTCAATTTTATCTCACCCCTGATATCCAGTAATCAAGGCTCCCTAGGGCTAGAAATGTTAGCCAGGGCTATGTACAAGCGGCAGGAAGAGTTACTCACCAGAGAAGAAGAAGAAAAGAGACAGGCCAAGTAGCACAAAGAAACCTGTTGTCTTCATGGCTGTTTAATGCAAGGCCAGCAGGCTGCTCAGTAAATGCTCTCTCAGCAATAAACCCACAGAGAGTGCTTATGTACCTGCCTCTCCATCTCTTTATATATACACGGGCACTTTCACATTCCTCACTTGCATTATGAAAACTTTCTCCCTCTCGTTTCTCAAGGTTTCTCAAGTAATCATTGGCCCTAGGAACCAGCTGCCATTTATGAGGCTCCATTCCAGGCGTTAGGAATGTTGCCCTATCCACATCAAACCCTGAGAACAGGGTTAAGTATGCAAGTCACAGGCTACGGCTTGTAAATGGCTCCACCAATGGTAATCTCCCTTTCTCCAATAATCACAGGATTCTCACAAGGGAGAACTTTCAAAGCAGTGACTCAGAAGGGAGGCTGGTAATTGTCCTGCTATGGGGGCCCTTCCTGAGTACCCGCAGTGGGGTTTTGCAGAGCAGCATGCTGGCTCTTCAGGGACATGTAGGAAGTGACTCACACCAGGAGAATGGAGTGGGTGTGAAACCAGTTATTTGGTGCACCCTTTCTATTTTGGAAGTCAAGACTACATTTGTTCAGCTGGGGTGGAGAGAGGCAGCGTAAAGTGACATGATGCTCCTCCTTCAGCTATTTAAACTAGAGCTATACTTTGTTTTTCAGTTGTTCTAAAACATGAGAGCACATCCTGGCCCAGTCCTACCTTAAGTGTCAGCATGAAGGCACCTGCTGGAGAATCAGATGAGCTGGGCACTTACTCTCCGTGTAACCTGGGACCCAGCACAGACATTCAGTTTGCCCATCTGTCCAAAGGGGATAAAAAGTCTTTTGAGACAAGAAATGTTATGTATCGATTTCATTTGCCCGTCTCAGACAGACAGTTTTATTGAAGACAATGGGGCTTCTTGCGTAAGGACATAGCAGAGTGAGATCTAGTCTTGGTTCCTGGCACCTGTATTGTCACATGGTGCCTTTGGATACAAGCGGTTAGAAGAATCACATTAGCAAGGAAGAGCTATTGTCAGGTCACTTCAACCAAGAATGGGAAGTGGTTCATGCAGTGCCACCATTGCTAACAGCTCTGAAAGCCCTCCAAGAATTACAATGACGGGGAAAGGATTTCACAGTGTATAAACCTGCCACTGAAATCAGAGGTGGGCTGGATCCAAACCTCAGATGCCAGCACTCCTAAAATAAGGGCAGAGTATTTACCATAGAGTAAGTCACAGTTAAATATGTCACATGTAAACTGCTAAGCCACCTTTGAACTACCAGGTAATGGTGTTGTACACTGACAAATAATATTGGCGCTAAGTCGTTAGTATAACTATCTGCGTGAGGATAAAAGGTTTTTTTTGTTTCCTTAGCACCAGTCAGGTCTTCTTACAATAAAGCAGAGAGCTGCTCAAACATAGGTCAGTCCATGATCCCGCCCAATGGGATTTGGGGGTAGAAGCTGGAGTGAAGAGTGCCTCATAACACAAACATTCCCTAAAAAAATCCAAGACAGGTTTGAAATGCATCTGGTTTCGGTGCAGATTAAAAAAAACTGGGTTGGTTAAGTCTTTTGAAATGTAATTATTACTCCTCTGCCAGTGCAGATGCCTCTTAAACATTTGGAGAGACGCTGGACAGTGGCAGAGGAAGCTTTACCAAAGCCTATAAAAATGTCATCAAAGTGGAGCTGGCTAGGACTGGTAAATTACCCTAGTGTCAATCACACGTGATGTTTGTTGAGTGTGTTGTGATAATGTCTATGAAACAAGACATTACATGAGGACAATAGGAGGTAAACAAGGGGAATATTTGCATTAAGACACTCGCATACTTGAGGAAAACTACAGCAGCCATGTGTTCTGTCCTTCTAGGTCACCCATCACCATGGCATCTGAGCAGCTCAGTTCCTTACAACATACCCGGGTCAGCGTTTATCCTATAATGGAGCATGCCTGGATTGAGCAGAACATTAAGAAATGTGCCCTAGGGAACAATCCTGCATGGGCTGAGTGGAGGACTAGACTAAGGACCAACCAAGTCTTGCCAGCTGAATGATGTTTTTTTTCACCTTTCCCAGCAGCATCTGGAACTGGCCACTGGCTGCTTTGCTCTGGGGTAAATATTCCAAACTCCCTAACTTGTTTGGGAGCTTCTGACCTGAGAGGGAAGGTTTGACGATTGAGGGCCAGACTCTCAGCGGGGGAAATGGGTGTAGCCCCACTGAAGTATGTCTGGCCCTGAGTTCTTACCACGCTGTAGGCAAGTCCCTACAGAGTCAGCCAGTCACATGGACGATGGTAGCACAGGTCTCTGAACTGCCTTGTGGTGGCACAGCCGTGTAACCTGCACAGACTAGCTGGGAGCCCGTGCACCACCGCTCT
This sequence comes from Gopherus evgoodei, assembly GCF_007399415.2. Lineage (NCBI taxonomy): Eukaryota > Metazoa > Chordata > Testudines > Testudinidae > Gopherus > Gopherus evgoodei. The sequence goes on along the minus strand of NC_044329.1, from coordinate 2,119,599 downwards.
GCTGACTCACGCACTGCTCTTCCCTGAGCCTCTCGCAGGCTGCATGGGGCCACGGGCAAACATTGAACTGGATGCCTGCCTCCCTCAAAACCTGTGACACAGCAGAGTCAGTGGGGGCACCCCCAGAGTGGCAGGTTTGCGATTCAGATTCACAGATCCAACATGATTCACAGTTGGAGAGAGGTCCCTGCCATGCTCCTGTCTCCACTCTTCCCCAAGGAAGCTACACCCCTGTTAGCCGATCAGGAGCCATGGTAACCCACAGCCCACCTCTCCCCTGTAGACTTGGTGATGGTGCTGCCAAGCACACGAGGCAGAGCACGGTATAGTGCTTTCCCAAGCAGCCTGCGGGATGCTGGCAGCAGAGCCCTGAGCAGACACCGATTCCTCATTTCCCCCACTGGCAATGGCTCCTTCTGTCCATTCTGACATGACAGCTCTATCTGTTCCCATCACCCGGGGTAAAGGAAGGGTATGACTGCTCCCAAAACCACATTTTATATTGCATTGAATTATTGATAAACTGGAAATATGGGGAATGCCGAGTTACTAGGCCTTCTACTGAAAATTGCGTGGTTTTAATTCTGGAAGGAGGGAGACAGCAGCCTAGCCCACGGAGAGAGGAGGTTGGACTGTTGCTATGCCAAGGAATGGAGTAAGCAAGGCCAGGAAGGGGGATTGGAAGTCCCAGATTGGCCTCTCCAGGGCATGCATCCGCTGCACAGCAAGTGAGCGGAAGGTGGAGAAAGGAAAGAGAGGTGAGAAGGCATCAGACCAGGCAGGATGTTGTTGTGATGGGTTGAATCACATAAACCCCCTCGGGAACTGCCAAATGCTGGGCCAAGATTACTTCTGCCCCTGCTTTCCCAGCCAGTTCGGGACCCCAGCACCCTGTCGTGCTGAGCCAGACACTCCCTTCTGCTCCAGCACAGACCCAGGGTCTGAACCACGTGCCCCAACGCTGCAGGCTTAACTGAAAGCAGTTTACAGAAGCGTTCCTGTCTTTAACACTCAGATGTCCAACTCCCAATGGGGTCTAAACCCAAATAAATCTGGTTTACCCTGTATAAAGCTTATACAGGGTAAACTCATAAATTGTTTGCCTTCTATAACAGTGATAGAGAGCTATACACAGCTGTTTGCTCCCCCAGGTATTAATACATACTCTAAGTTAATTAATACATAAAAAGTGATTTTATAAAATACAGAAAGTAGGATTTAAGTGGTTCCAAGTAGTAACAGACAGAATAAAGTGAGTTACCAAGCAAAATAAAATAAAACATGCAAATCTAAGCCTAATACAGTAACAAAACTGAGTACAGATAAAATCTCACCCTGAAAGATGTTTCAATAAGTCTCTTTCACAGACTGGATGCCTTCCTAATCTGGGCACAATCCTTTCCCCTGGTACAGCCCTTGTTGCAGCTCAGGTGGTAGCTAGGGGATGCCTCATGATGGCTGCCCCCTTTGTTCTGTTCCACCTACTTGTATATCTTTTGCATAACGCGGGAATTCTTTGTCCCTCTCTGGGTTCCACCCCTCCTTCTCAATGGAAAGACACCAGGTTAAAGATGGATTCCAGTTCAGGTGACATGATCATATGTCACTGTAAGACTTCATTACCCACTTGCCAGCACACACGTATACAGGAAGACTTACAGGTAAACACAGCCATCTGCAGACAATTGTCTTGGTTGATGGGAATCATTAAGATTCCAAACCACCATTAATGGCCCACCCTTTGCATAATTACAATAGGCCCTCAGAGTTACATTTCATATTTCTCGTTTCAGATACAAGTGATACATTTATACAAATAGGATGACCACACTCAGTAGATTATAAGCTTTGTAATAATACCCTACAAGAGATCTTTTGCATGAAGCGTATTCCAGTTACGTTAGCATATTTTCATAAAATCATATAGAATGTCACATTTGTTACCTCCTGGGGGATGGGGGAGGGGGTTCTTTGCTTTGCATGCTCTTTAGCCGACTTGAGCGCACAGAGATGGCAGGTTGATACGTGTCACTCTCACTCATGCAGGTCAAAATTCATGCCACTGCCTCTGTCACACACGCTCACCGACAGATGTTTTCATTGTTTTCACACTCCCAGTTGGGCAAAATGGTACAAGGTACACACGACTCACAGCCGCATCCTGGAGTGCCACTGTAAGACACAGGCATCGGTTCAGCAAAAAGCCCGACATCTACGGGCTACAGTTAACCCCCACAAGCCAGGGGCGGGGAGGAGAAACTACAGTTTTAGAAACAGTTTATATCACAGGTGCCAACTTTACAATGTGCCGGGGGGTGCTTGATCCCTGGCTCTGCTCGAGGCCCTGGCCCCACTCCACCCCCTCTTCCAAGGCCCCATCCCCACCCCCCTCTTCCCATCCAATTCCACCCCTTCCCCCGAGCATGCTGCATCCTTGCTTCTCCCCATTCCCCCCAAGAGCCTCCTGCACAACTTGAAACAGCTGATTGCAACAGGTGGGAGGCACTGGGAAGGTGTAGCATCCACCATTTTCCCCCCTGTGGGTGCTCCAGCCCCGGAGCACCAACACTGTCTGTGCCTATGATTTATATCAGTGGTTCTCAAACATTTGTACTGGTGACCCCTTTCACACAGCGAGCCTCTGAGTGCGACTCCCTCCCGTCCCCCGCTTAGACATTAAAAACACTTTTTAATATATTGAACACTAGAACAAATGCTGGAGGCGACGTGGGGTTTGGGGGTGGAGGCTGACAGCTCGGGACCCCCAGTTTGAGAACCCCTGGTTTACATCAAAGCGGAAGGCGAGTTGCTGTATGAACTCTGGTAAGAGGCCACCTAGTGCATGTTCCTGCCGTTACACTTTCTGTTCTCATGCAGACAGACTGGGATTCCAAGCCCCGAAGAGACCAGCGTCTCATCTAGTCTGATCTCCTGCACATCTCAGGCCACAGAACCTCACCCACCCACTCCTGTCATAGCCCCTAACCTCCGGCTGAGTTACTGGCATCCTCCCTTGCATCCCATTCCCCTTCCTCCCCACCCCCAGGTGTTAGTTTTACTAATCATGTTTATTACAGTCATACGGTACCTAAGGGCCAGGACCCTGGAGGCCATAACACCTGGCCCAAAGAACAAACTGAGGCAAAGAATGCTGCTGAGTTTACTTTATTGATCCAGCCAACAGAGAGACCAAGAAGCCCTGTGAGCTGCCAGAGCCTGGGGTGAAGGGAGAACGTATTTCATTGCAGGGCTCTGCTAGCAGAAAGTGCAAGCAAAAGGGCCACTCTCAGCTCGGCACCACTGGGGATTCGGCATTCTCCATACTGCTTGAGGTGACGTTTTCTGTTACTTATTCTGGAGAGACGAGAGAGAGATTGATTAGCAAGGAGTAGCCATGGAGGAATAGCCTCCCCATTACTCTGCTAACCAGCTAAAATACAGAGCACTTCTCTGATGCTTGGTCCCTTTTCCTTGCTGCTTGTGACAGTCATTTCATGCCAGCCAGTGTGAGGGGTTTGGAAAGGGACTGATAACTTGTCAATGCTTCTTCTACAAACCCAGTTTAAACCTCAACAGGTGAGGGGCCCAGGAGGACCGTGCGTCAGTAACTGGGGACCTGGACTGAATTCTAATGGAAGCAGAAGAGAAATGAGACTCATCTGGGCTAAGCAGCTGCAGTGTTTGTCTCAGCTAGGGGGTTATGTAGAATGCAGGTGGACCTGAAGAGAGAGAACCAGGTTTCAAGAGGATGCTAGATTTGTGAGGGATGATTGGGGTGCTCTGGAATGCAAGCAGAGTTGGGGGGATGCAGGACAAACATCAGCATGCTGTAATGCCCAAACAAACAAAAGGAAGTCTTTCTTCACACAACACGCAGTCAACCTGTGGAACTCCTTGCCAGAGGATATTGTGAAGGTTAAGACAATAACGGGGTTCAGAAAGGAACTAGATAATTTCATGGAGGACAGGTCATAGAATCATAGAATATCAGGGTTGGAAGGGACCTCAGGAGGTCATCTAGCTCAACCCCTTGCTCAAAGCAGGACCAATCCCCAACTAAATCATCCCAGCCAGGGCTTTGTCAAGCAAAGATGGGGAAAGTGGAGAAGAGAAACAAACTGACTCCTTACATAAATAGCTACTTTCCCCAGCTGCCCCTAAGCCTGACCATCGTCCCTGGGCCAGTTCATGGTTGGGGTTGGTATGCAGCAGAAGAAGGTTTTGAGAAAGGAGGAAGAGACCTTGCAAATCAGACTGGGGAGGACCAAGGAATTATTGCTCATTGCTAATCAATGCCTCTGATAATAACTGACTCGCCAGCTTTCTTTGTGCAGGAGGGGGTGAGACAACATCTGCGGCAAAGCCCATTTTCCCAGTTGGAGGATCAGCCGATACCAGCCAATCCCAGTGTTTGTGGGTTTGGAGTTTTTGTCTGCACACGGAAGGGTGTGTTAGAGTCCCAGGGGTTACCCCGTAACATTCTACAGCTCTGGGCTACTCTTAACGTGTGTCTCCTATCATATTCCCAGCCTTGTAGCCCAGCTGTGATGGAAGCAATATCAACACATCACAGCTATTTTCCTTCAGGTGGCCAGGCTGATGCACGAATTTAATTTATGCCATCTATAAACAGTGAATAAGGCTGATGTCTGGCCTTTACCTGGGGACATTCTTCATCATTGTTCTGGTCAATGTCTGCTCCATTCCTTCAGAAAGAGAGCAAGGTTAGAGTGGCTGAACACTGGGCTGCCTGTCAGGAATTCGATCACCTCGGCACACTCTGGGAACCAGCATGATTATCTAAATGTCCACACATCACTTTAATGGCCCAGAAGCTCTTGTGGCACTTACGCGACAGCAGAGCAAAAAGCACACTTGTTGCCATAGGTAACGCCGTTAGTGCCACAGATCGGGCTGTACTCCAGGGTGCAGGCAGCTTCCTGACCTGTGGGTGTTTTCACGTAGCCAGTGCAGTCAACCTGCAACAGTCACAAGGCAACATTTTCAACCTATACCAGGGGTTCTCAAACTCAGGGGGTTGCGAGGTTATTACCTGGGGGGTCACGAGCTGTCACCCTCCACCCCAAACCCCGCTTTGCCTCCAGCATATATAATAGTGTTATAAATTAAAAATACTTTTTTATATATTTAAGGGGGGGGTCACACTCTGTCTTGCTATGTGAAAGGGGTCACAAGTACAAACGTTTGAGAACCACTGACCTATACCCTCCCTCTCCTTCTAGGGATCAGATTGTAACTGACTTGCTGTCTCTCTCCCCTGTCTGCGGGAGGAGGTACAAGTAAAGGAGAACAAGGCCAATTGGAGGAAGCAGAAAAGACTGTGTGAAAGGCAAAGCTGAAGTCAGTAGTCTTAATATCACATGCAAGATACAATCCCCAGTAATAAGGTGTACAGTTCTGGTGTGAGCAGAGTGTACCATTCAAGGCAAAAATTACTGAAACTTCAGGTTGGGATTTTTTGTTTAGAATGACATTTTGTTTCAAAGTTTATATTCTATTATATACTAGAATAAAATAGAAAATCAAACCTCAAAATTGAAACAAAATGTTTTAATTGACCTGAAACAATGTTGTGGGAGTTCTTGGAAAATTTTATTTTATGGGAAATTTCTAAATTCTTTGTTTTCATTCCAGTTTGGAACAAAAACACATTTCAAAACTACAGAATTTCCTGCAAAATGGAAATTCTTGTTGCTCCCAGTTCTGTTGCTAGTGCATTTGTAACACCGACAGACCCCAGCCATCGAACCTGGGGGGGGAGGGATAGCTCAGGGGTTTGAGCATTGGCCTACTAAACCCAGGGTTGTGAGTTCAATCCCTGAGGGGGCCATTAAGGGAACTGGGGTAAAAATCTGGGGATGGTCCTGCTTGGAGCAGGGGGTTGGACTAGATGACCTCCTGAGGTCCCTTCTAACCCTAATAGTCTATGATTCTATAAGAACATAAGAATGGCCCTACTGGGTCAGACCAAAGGTTCATCTAGCCCAGTATCCTGTCTTCTGACAGTGGCCAATGTCAGGTGTCCCAGAGGGAATGAACAGAACAGGGAATCATCAAGCAATCCATTCCCAGCTTCTGGCAAACAGAGGCTAGGGACACTATTCCTGGCTAATAGCCATTGATGGACCTATCCTCCAGGAATTTATCTAGTTCTTTTTTGAACCTTGTTATGGTCTTGGCCTTCACAACATCCTCTGGCAAGGAGTTCCACAGGTTGACTGTGCATTGTGTGAAGAAATACTTCCTTTTGTTTGTTTTAAACCTGCTGCCTATTAATTTAACCTGGGACCTTTGGAGCTAAATGCATGAGCCTCTACTGCATGAAATAAAAGCCACATGCCCCTTAACTAAGGCTGTAGCAGACTCATTAACCTCTAAGTGGGTCTTGTTGCCACTAGAGGGGACAGTACACCACACCCAGGAGGTGTGTGGGTTACACATTCATACTGACTCTATCATGAGGACAAGCCATTGCTAATGTATCAGGAAGTAGATTATAACAACGAACAGAGCAGATATTTGGCTATACCTGAACACATCTTCCATCATGCTTTTTGACAATGTTGTTGCCACGACTTGAGAGAGAAAGAGAAAAGAGTGTGTGTGAGAGAGGTTAGTTTGTGAGCACTTTACAGAAATCTGACTCATTACACTCACTCTTCAGTTCTACGATGCTGACACAATTAACCAAACTCCTTTAAATCAGATAGCTCCCAAGTGATCTCTGGTTGGAACCCCCGATCAGTGAGTCACAGAATCACATCAAGCCATCTCGTCCATCCCCATCCCAGTGGTGCTTATAGAATCATAGCCATCAGGGTTGGAAGGGACCTCAGGAGGTCATCTAGTCCAACCCCCTGCTCAGAGCAGGACCAACCCCAACTAAATCATCCCAGCCAGGGCTTTGTCAAATCGGGCCTTAAAAACCTCTAGGGATGGAGATTCCACCACCTTCCTAGGGAACCCATTCCAGTGCTTCACCACCGTCCTAGTGAAATAGTGTTTCCTAATATCCTATGGGCTTTTCTGTGCAGCTTTGCTGCTTTTGTTAATCAGAAGAAGTTACTTAAGAACTTACAAGATTTCTCTGCAGAACAAACACTCATTGGAGTATGTGACGCCATCACTGCCACATCCTGGGACAAGGAACTAGTCTTTTGGGAAGCACTTTGTAGAGACTGCAAAGAGGCTGCAAAAGCAACAATGTCATTTGGGTGTGTCCTTTTACTACAACATTACACCTGATAGCTCTGTGCTTTTCTATGTATCCATTTTGCATTGTGGTCCTCCCCCATCTCTTTGCATGGGCCTCCCCCTTGTAGTTCCTTTAACAGAGACTTATAGGACATACGAGAATGTTTCCCCCCATCCTGAACGGGATGGGAAGGGGTAATAATTGTCCTAGGTTCCTCTAGATCTCCTGCTATGGAGGGGAAGGAGAGGGCAGTGGATACCATGGGAGTGGTGGGGAGAGGGGGATTCTCACAGCCCTTTCCAAGCTATCTTCATTGTGATCCAGCTGCCCTATCAGAACAATGTCCAGACCTGAAGAAGGGCTCTGTGAAGCTTGAAAGCTTGTTCCTCTCAGCCCATCCCCTCTTTTCACTTCCTCTCCCTGGGAGGGATCCCGCATTGTAATTTTGCCAGTAAAGGAAACAGAACACCAGACTGGTTCAGCAAAAAGAATGAGGCTTATGCCCAAATAAATTTGTTAGTCTCTAAGATGCCCCAAGGACTCCTCATTCTTTTTGCTGATAAAGACTAACACGGCTACCACTCTGAAACTGGACTTCAGGTTATGATATTGTTTTCCAATCATAATGCTCTGACAATTGTTCTAGATTTCTCAATCTCTCCTGCTCTGGAGGGGAAGGAGATCTCACTACAGCAGGGTGAATAATGATTTTTTTTCTGGTTCGTTGGTCATTTCAAAAAGTTATATATTAGTGAAAAGGGGAGATGAGTTGCAAGGAACAGCTTTCAAGCTTCACAGAGCTCTTATACCTGTATATAGCTTCAGTTTGGCTCAAACTCCCAAATCTTCAACATTTTTAGAAAATGGAAAAGGGAACTAAATATTTTGTTTTGATTTTAAGCATTTTAAAACATATTTGACGTTTAAAAAAATACAATTAGAGGGATATTTGAAGCAAAAAGCCATTTCAAGCTGAAAATATTTTGCTCAAAAAATGTTGGAATGAAATGTTCTGATTTTTTTCTGATTTTTTTTAAATAAAAAATTCAACAAAGCAGACACAAGGTCATTGAATGTTTGTGTCCTGAATCTGCATTTTTTAGCAAAAAATGTTTCAGTTGAAAAATTTTGCCAAGCTGCAAGTTCAGCATGTAGCATGTTCTCTGTGTTGTCTTTATGCTGACACTGGTCGCCTTCCGGCAGACAGTAAAGATTGAGCCAAAATATAGGCCAGGATTTCAGATCTCAGTTTCCTGCCATATCCTTCAAAGACATTATTGTATTAAGTTTCTGTGTTGTTGTGGGCCAGGATTGTATGTAACGTCTCTGGGGGCAGATGTGCCAGATGTAAGACCTGGGAGTTCT